>NC_134271.1:125395462-125749925 GCF_031893055.1 Leptodactylus fuscus
CCGTCTGGCGTGGTCTCCCCCTTTATGTGTAATATTTTTTTGTTCCTGTACAGTGTTATAAATAAAGGATTAAAAGAAAATGGTAACCCCCTCGGCCTTCATTCTCGGTCCATTCTCGGTCCACACCAAATTCCTCACCATTTTCCTCCGTGTGAATGGACCCTTAGATGGTTGTCCAATACTTGTTTTGCCAAAAGCTATTCCTACTGACTTTCCCCATACACATGCACCCTAGTTTGCAAGTTTTCTGAATGAGGAAAGGGGAGTAAGCTACTACATCGCTTGCCTATATGGTTTGCCATAGGGATAGGCTCACAATAGAACCCAAAGTAGTAGCAAGCAAAACACCTTGACTTCAGATTTTGCTGCCCATGATCTGTACTTGTGTCCGTTTTATGTCACGTCCATTAAATAGGTTGATGTAAAGCACTGCTTTAGCTTCTGTGTTGTAATGCATTGACCTTGTCCTATACCACGCCAGCACTAACCATGCACTTTCAGCCTTTGCATTAGTAATTTCGTACATCTTACATGAAGGCTTTCGCTATCCCATTCCCGATCCATTTTTCCTAATAATCTTTATACCTTCCATTTCTGTTTCATACAAAATACCTGCATTCTAGATTACTTCATCCATCTTGTAGATCATGTTAAAGTTATAGGATGCCATTTTTTATTATTGATTTTACGTGTCTGGGCTCTGAAATCGGAGTGTTGGAGTCGGAGTCTGGACCAATTTTGGCTACAATTGGAAAAAAAGTTACTGATTCCGACTTCAAGATAAGATGATATATTATTTTTAATTATATTCTATGATTATTAATATTGTATGATTAAATACATGTCACTGTTTTTTTAATAAATTAGAGAATTGCTGATTCTGACTGACTGTGGCTGCCAGCGTTTTTGAGTCAGTTCAGGAGTTGGAGTTGGTCTGTGGGAAAATGGAGGAGTTGGACTCAGTGGTTTCAGAGCCACACAAGCGGGACTTTTTTTGCTCAGCATTTTTCTGGCGGAAACGCATTGGAACCCATTATAGTCTATGGGGTCCACGGGTAACCACTTTTTAAAGGGATCCAATCATTGGAATCCCATTTTTTCTCCCTAACACTTAGGAATAGCCTTAAGAAATCTAACTTTAGATGTCTTCTCTGTGCCGCCATTTGTCAGAAATCCTGGTTTTCTTCTGCATGCAAATGAGTTCTCTCGCAGCACTGGGGGCGGTCCCCAGCGCTCAAACAGAACTGGGGGCGTCCCCAATGCTGCGAGAGAATTCTCCAGCGACACCTCCATCTTCGTCTAGAACGGCTTCTCCCTGTGTCGTCTTCTGTCCTGGGGTTTAAACATTTAGGTATGTGCAGTCGGCTCTTCCATTGGACCTCGGGCAAAGCCGACTGCGCATGCCCACGGCCATTTTCTTGTGGCGACTTACACCAATTTGCTGTGTAAGCAGTCACAAGAAAATGGCCGCGGGCATGCACAGTCGGCTCTGCATGAGGCCCGATGGAAGAGCATGCCTAGAAGTTTGAAACCGACGACGAAGAAGACGCAGGGTCAGGGCGTTCCAGATGAAGATAGAGGCATCACTGGGCATTTCTCTCGCAGCATTGGGGACGCCCCCAGTGCTGTGAGAGAACTCATTTGCATACAGAAGAAAACTGGGATTTCTACGAAACAGCGGCACGGAGAAGACATCCAAACGTAGGAGAAGAATAGTCTTTCTTAAGGCTATTCCTACGTGTTAGGGATAAAAAAATGGGATTCCAATGATTGGATCCCTTTAAGCAGATTGGGTCTCCATTTTTTAGGTCACCCAGAATGGTATTCCGCATTTTGCTATGTAGTGTAAAACAACAGCTACCGAAGCAAAAAGAAACAATACATTTCTTATGTAAGTTAATAATCGGAAAAGAAATGGCTTAAAGGGTCTTCATAACATTAGTTTTTTCTTAATCCGTGCATGGTCTGCTTAGGCCATATTGTGTTGTTTCTGAACTGCATACTTTCTCTGTGTTGACCAAGTTTTTGGTCATTAGACTTTATAATGGATTTTCAGCGTTCCAGAAATACTTTGATAGCAAGAAAGTATTAGTTTTGCCCTCATTACTGGTCTTGATGTTGTTCTAACCTTTCTCTTCTTCCGTTGGCACTACATACCAGTATAGGCCATGGCCTTCTCAATAATTTTCCATTATTTATATCTCAACTAACAGTAGTTCTGGAATTCCTGTGTCCTAAGACCTTGTATAGATAATTTAAAGGGTTTCTCCATGATGAGGAAATCATGGCTGAATTCTTCCAGAAACATTGTCACATGTGTACATGGATTGTCTGGTATTGCAGTTCAGACTTGGTCACTTCAGTGAAGCTTAGCGGCGCTAACCCATGGACAGGTGAGCTGGTGTCTGTGGAAGAACATAGTCATATTTTACTAATCTTGTACAACCTCTTTTAAAGAAGAGCTGTCATCTCTCCTGATGCTTTAGTAAATCCTTGTATCTCATGAGATAACAATTCTGTTGTTTCTCTGTCCTTAACAAAAATGTATGAATGAAATGACAACTAATTGTTATGAAGGGTATTACAGGTATGAACCAACTGAGTGGAGTCTCAGGGATTCCCTGGTAGTCACCCTTCAACCCATTTATAGGAATCTGGGCTTCACTAAACTTGGGTCACTATCCCAGGAGTAGCAGTAGCTGTCATGATGCTATATTGAGGCGCAGAATTGGTAGGCAAAATTCACCATCAAGCAGGTAGAGGTCAGGGCTGGTAGAGTTCTGACAGTTTGATAGGTAGAAGGTCAGGACTAGTAGAGTTCTGGCAGTTTGATAGGTAAGAGGTCAGGGCTAGTAGAGTTCTTGCAGTTTGATAGGTAGAAGGTCAGGGCTAGTAGAGATCTGGCAGTTTGATAGGTAGAAGGTCAGGGCTAGTAGAGTACTGGCAGTTTGATAAGTAGAAGGTCAGGGCTGGTAGAGTTCTGACAGTTGGATAGGTAGAAGGTCAGGGCTAGTAGAGTTCTGACAGTTTGATAGGTAGAAGGTCAGGGCTAGTAGAGTTCTGACAGTTTGATAGGTAGAAGGTCAGGGCTGGTAGAGTTCTGACAGTTGGATAGGTAGAAGTTCAGGGCTGGTAGAGTTCTGACAGTTTGATAGGTAGAAGGTCAGGGCTAGTAGAGTACTGGCAGTTTGATAGGTAGAAGGTCAGGGCTGGTAGAGTTCTGACAGTTGGATAGGTAGAAGGTCAGGGCTAGTAGAGTTCTGGCAGTTTGATAGTTAGGAGGTCAGGGCTGGTAGAGTTCTGGCAGTTTGATATGTAGGAGGTCAGGGCTAGTAGAGATCTGGCAGTTGGATAGGTAGAAGTTCAGGGCTGGTAGAGTTCTGACAGTTTGATAGATAGAAGGTCAGGGCTAGTAGAGTACTGGCAGTTTGATAGGTAGAAGGTCAGGGCTGGCAGAGTTCTGACAGTTGGATAGGTAGAAGGTCAGGGCTAGTAGAGTTCTGGCAGTTTGATAGTTAGGAGGTCAGGGCTAGTAGAGATCTGGCAGTTTGATATGTAGGAGGTCAGGGCTAGTAGAGATCTGGCAGTTTGATAGGTAGGAGGTCAGGGCTGGTAGAGTTCTGGCAGTTTGATAGGTAGGAGGTCAAGGCTGGTAGAGATCTGGCAATTTTAGAAGCAGAAGATCAGGGTAGTCAGCTAGTATGGTCTGAAAAGAAGCCAGGACAGTATTAGTACAAATGGAAAAGTACCAGGAAGGACCTTATTGCTAAGACCTAGTGTAGTGGGGGGTGGGGGAAGTCCTATTAATTGAGCAAAATGAATGGGCATTTTCTGGTGAAACGTATGTTGGAACATGCAGATCTTTAGGAAAAGGTAGAGCCTGCACATATACACCTCAGGGACTCTACCACAGGTATACACAGTCCATATAAATCACCGCACAGCTCTCATGTGTCTAGAAGTCTATCAGTAATATTTGCAGATTGCTAAAAAGCATTTTGATGCCTTGAACACTACATTGGACATAGGGCAATTTCTGGATCATACTTTACCACAGGTCCCAGCCAACCAACATTTGCAAAAACAGAGGCTGGGCGAGGCAGAGCCACGAAGACACTATCTGCAGAATATGAGATGGGTTTCTGGCCTGTGTTCTCTATAGGTGCGTCCCTCCATACTGTGACACTACACAATGATCAGTACTGTTAGTGCAAGACTGTGTTAGGAGTATGATAAGTGCAGCGTTATCAATTCATTCATAGATTTCTAGGAGGAATAACAGAGGAACAACAAAATGCAGAATAAGAAAAGATATTCCAGAATTGCTGTCATGGGGAGTACAGGTATTTACTAAAACCGACATGTCAGGAGAGTGACCCAGACACATGACACGTCTCTTGGACATCCGTCATCGGGCTTATTCTTGATGTGTTCTTGAACATTGCTTTGATGCCCTCGTCTTGCCATTGTTGCCTGCTCGCCAGCGTTCTCGTCTGTTCTCCCCTCTCTCTGTAGCGCGTCTCTGCAGCGCCTTCTCTCTGCTGTCAGCTCACAAGCCGGCTGGTGTTTATATCAGCTATTCTCCCAGTAGCTCAATAGATCAACTTCTCTTGTAAAGTGTTGCAATGTAAATTGACAGCTGGGAAATGTGCATAAAGCAAAGAGTTACAATGTGCACAGCTGACTGAAACATTGGATTCTTCCTTGTAAGCTGTTTCAGTTGACTGTGTAACATTGTAACTCTTTGCACTCAGGTCTCAGTTTACATGGAAACATGCTTCTAATGAAGATAATAATGTGCTTGTACAAGGCGCTATCAGGTCAGGCGCGGGGCACGCTAATTTAGTGCTTCACTAGGAGACAAGTCGAGCACACCACAGATAATTCCTGATGGTTAGTGCACTAGTCTGCCCATATCTACTGCAGGATCTGTGCCGGGGACATAAGGTGACGCTACATTGTTACTCCACTTCCCTAATACAGTTCCCTTTATGTGCAGGAGCTTTACTATAGATGACGGCCGGGGTTAGACTGACTGCTCTGTCTGGTAAAGGCAAGAAAACTGTTATCTTTGTCACTACTAAGATGTAGCCTTATATATACTTCATATATTAGGCCTATTGGCCATGTTACTGCCGTTAATCGTTGGTGCAATTAATGGTGTAAAATCTGCGGGGCTCAATAAGCCAAACCCCCAATTAATAATACATTTTATTTATATAGCGCCAACATATTCCGCAGCACTGTACAATTTGTAGGGTTCAAATACAGACAGAAAGATACATTACAAAGAGATAGTCACTTCACACAACGGGACTGAGGGCCCTGCTCGCAGGAGCTTACAATCTATGGCTCGTCAATTCATTCATAAATGGTCAGCCATGGTCAGATAGAAGGAGAAACAGAAACAGAATCCTCTAATTCACGTGATTGAATTCCCATATAAGTAATTATGTAGCAAGGTATGGATCTAACTATACAATATTAGGATTTGTAGGACATAATTAAAAATAATTCATCTTTTTCTTTTGAACTTTTTTCCAAGTCCGATTCCACAACTCTGAAAATCTGGTCAGGGTCCCTATTAAAGGGGATATCCAGGGATTGTTTAGTCACTTACTCCCACCAGGTTTCAAACCTTGTGTCATCACCCATGTATAAATTTGACATCTCCCTGGAGCAAATAAAGAGTTTTTTACTGGTTATAGATATATAATTGACACCCCCAATGGTTAACTATCTGCAGTAGCCACCACCAGTGCCAGAACTAACAGAAGCCAGAAGCACAGCTCTGTGTAGTGTCTGGGTGACAACTAAATGGTACATTTTACTTTGGAATCTAAAGCTGAGAGCAGAGTCAGGGCAAGATTATGCACTCCCCCAAAACACGTTGGATAAAAGGGCAAAATGAAATGAAATCGGAGCTCTGAAACTATAGCATAACCACTAACGGTCATTCTATAATTTTTGGGTCACTAAACCACCAGTGGGTCCTATTGGATTGATAGTGTAATGTTCCAAATATACAACAAAATTCTCTTACCTAGAGATGACAGTACACCTCAGTGTCACTGCACATGCTCCGGCTTCTGCTTCACTGCACATGCTCCTGCCTAACCTTCACTGCACATTCTCCTGCCTCTGCTTCACTGCACGTCCTCCTTCCTCAGCTTCACTGCACATGCTCATGCCTTAGTTTCACTGCACATGCTCCTGCCTCTGCTTCACCTCACATGCTCCTGCCTCAGCTTCACTGCACATGCTCCTGATTAAGCTTCACTGCACATGCACCTGCCTCTGCTTCACTGCACATGCTCCTGATTAAGCTTCACTGCAAATGCTCATGACTTAGTTTCACTGCACATGCTCCTGCCTCAGCTTACTGCACATGCTCTTGTCTTAGTTTCACTGCACATCCTCCTGCCTCTGCTTCACCTCACATGCTCCTGCCTCGGCTTCACTGCACATGCTCCTGCCTTAGTTTCACTGCACTTGCTCCTGCCTCAGCTTCACTGCAAATGCTCATGACTTAGTTTCACTGCACATGCTCCTGCCTCTGCTTTACTGCACATGCTCCTGCCTAATCTTCACTGCACATGCTCCTGCCTCTGCTTTATTGCACATGCTCCTGCCTCTGCTTTACTGCACATGCTCCTGCCTAACATTCACTGCACATCCTCCTCCATAAGCTTCACTGCACATGCATCATCTGGTGATGCCAGTCATAAAATATTGGATACCCAAAGGACACCATAGTCATTGTGCTCCATTGTTGTCCGTCTTTAGATGGATCTGATGGTTCTTCTGGACCAGAAGAATGGATGAAGTAATGCAGATGTGAGCGCACGCTTATTCATATTAGCTTGTGTGTCTTCATTTTGGCATTGCTTTAAAATTGTAAAATAAAGAGAAGGAGAATGAAAAATATTACACAATATATACAATATTAGTGGGATGACTCATTTTTTCTTATTTTTGTTAATGTGCATGGCCGTGCTTCATGCCGGTGACGTGGTTTCATACTCTCTCCCCTTGCGAGCGCCGAGCTTTGCTTCTCGCAGTATGACAGCTCACTGGCTGTTAGGATTGATCAGGAGCCGCCTGGCAGCCAGTCACTGCTGTAATAGCACTTTAATGGATATGAGCTATTCACCCAGATCAGACTCAATGTCAAAGCAAGCGAAAATACAGCTGTCACTCCGGACACGGCCGGCACATGCAAACAGCTGCTTAATATACTGCAGAGTGCGGCTGGCTGCACAGTGTGTGTGCGTGCGCGGCTCTGTTTACTTAGCTGTCTGGAGAGATACCTGTGATGTGTACCTCTCCGTCTCATGCACATCTGCTTTATCTGGAGTATAATGGTTCACGGCGGACTGGGAGTTAGATAGTTGTATCTTCACATTTTAGTTAAAATCTCAATATCTTCTGCTGGCAAATATCAGCCTTTTGTTTCGCCGTTGCCTTTTTATGGCTCTTGCCGCCTATGCTTTCTATCATGGCATTGATAATATCAGATCATATAGGGAAAGAAGGTAGAAATGGCCGTACATCTTAGATCTGCCAATTGGGGCGAGACTGGTCGACCATCTTATGTCGCCCCAACTTTTTCCAATGGGTTATGTTGGGTAGAAAAAAAACAATCAGGTGTGTTGGATTTCCTCATGCTTAGGCCAGTTGCAGATGACCATGCTGCAACCGGCCAGCCGTGAATTAAAAGCATGGGGGGACATGGGGGTGCTCCTTGTGTGCCGTCCGTGCTTTTAATTCACAGCCACGAAAACAAGGGCCGCAGAATAGGACAGGAATAGGACCTGTTCTGTATTTTGTGGCCTGGGCTATCAGCCCCACACACAGGTCATGTGTGCAGGCCCATTGCAATGAATGGGTCAGTGCGCTAGCCTTGAAACACATGGATAGCAATATTATAGTATATTGTTATAGGTCGCCCATGATCATGGATTAAAAATCATGGTCATGTTCCTCGCAATTGTCATTGTTGCCACCTGTCTTTAATACACCTTGCACACGTGTTGCTACCATCTACAGATCATGCCAAAAATCATATTGAAATTGAAAATTGGTCCGGATGAAGGGCCATTAAAGGGGACCTTTCGCCGCCAACATTATCTCCAACTCTTTGTTCTCTTCAGTCAGTGCCACTCCATTCATTTTGGTGCAGTTGGAATTGTTTCTCTAGCCCCTGTTACTCTTGAGAAATCAGTGTGGTTGGTTTTAACACTAGATATGCTAAATAGGCCCTCTCCTGTCAGGTAGGTGGTCCCCGACTCTCTGTTTCAGTCCAGGACCACCCACCAGACAATAGAGAGCCTAGCATATCTGGGACTGACACCTACTTCACTGACTGCTCAGGAATGGTGGGGGCTAGAGAAAAAATTCCAACTGCACCAAAATCATTGCAACGACACCTATTAAAGGATGCAAAGAGGTGGAGATGGTCCTCTTTAAGACCATCACTAAATCAGAATGCGCTCTGCATTGCCTCTTGTGATGTCTGTGTCTCTTTACTATTCGGTAAATGTATTCATGTCTCCCTTGATGTTGTGTTATCAGTTACGGAGCACAATGTTGCTCCCCATTTGTTTTGTGTTGCGATAACATCAGCATTTGATACTGGTGAGGATGTCCCTCTACCTCTAGGTTATCTTGACAGTGTGGCGGCTTTATTTTACCTATTGTTATTTTGACTCTATACACTTTTGTGTCACTTAGGCATGTCAAATGGTGGCGATAACTTCCAATAGATGACATTGGGGCACATATACATTAAAGCATTTGGACAACATGATTCTCCCATGCAGGCTTGGTTTGGCCAAGTGTTTATGTATTCTCCATCAAGGGATTAAAAAAAAAAAAATCAGGCTTGAATGGTCACAATGTGGCGTCTACTTGTGGACAAAACTCACCGATGAACATCTGTACTATAATCATTGGTGAAGTTTTGGCCATGTGTGTCTTCCACACCGTGAGCATCCACCCCAATATATGTGGCTGGTCCTACTGAAATCGCCGGGTAAAGTTGGCTTTCCTCATATGTGTCTGGGAACTCGATGAATCAATTTGTTGATACACACAGTCCAGTCACATTAATGTGACCACCTATCAAAATTCAGAATAACCACCTTTGGCAGAGCGGACCGCTGCGAGACGTGCAGGAAGAGAGGGGATGTTGTGATGATGTCACTGGGATGTTGAGCCATGCCGACTCCAGTGCCGTGGCCAGCTGCGCTAGGTTACGCGGTTGAGCATCCATGGTGCGAACAACCAGATCGAGGTGGTCCCACAGATTCTCGATTGGGTTCAAGTCCGGGGAATTTGCTGGCCAAGGGAGTACGGTAAACTCATCCTGGTGCTCTTCGAACCACGCACGTATACTGTGAGCTTTATGACACGTCACATTGTCCTGCTGGTAGATGCCATCATCCTGAGGAAAAACAATTCACATGTAGGGGTGAACATGGTCCGCAAGGATAGATGCATACTTGTGCGGATCCATCATTCCTTCCACAATGATGAGAGCACCCAGATGGCTGATGACACGTGCCTTCTGCCATTGGTTATTTAACGTTGCCGCCAAAAGTAGGCGGTGGTCACATTAATATGGACTGGACTGTGTATATAACATAGAAAATTTCTATAAATCCTAGTACATTATTTTTGTGAATATTGACATTTTTTGTGGCTCGAACGCATCGTGACCATTGTTTTTCATCTCTTACTATTATATGACAGCGTCATGTTGCCATTCCTGGCCCAGAAACCTATACTAGTGTGTATATGGCTGCCATCGCTCCGTCTCCTCCCTTGGGCGCTGCGCTCTCTGCACAGCCTGTCTTCTCTCTGTCCATCATCTCATTTTTCATCCCGGGTTCTCCTGGGCCCTCCGTTCAGCTCTTCGGCTGACCCCTTGATATCATAAATTCTTCATTCTTCCTCCACTCTTTTTGATGTTTTCAGTCACAACACAATCTCCTTTTTCTCACTCCGTCGTCCTTGTCCATCATATCCATCTTTGCATTTTTCATTGGCGATGTCTCCTCCTCTATAGAGCGTACGTCCTTGTTTACTCGCCATCGGCGGCCTTGACACCTTTTAATCTCCAGTAAGCAGTCACCTGAGGCATGGCAGCTCCGTCATTCCTTCCCATGCTTTAATCTATGCTGGCTGGAGCCCCACCCAGGTGATGAATGATAAATTGGCACTGCGGTAGCCCGGCCTGTCATAGACCAGGCTCCTGGAGAACCTGCACACAATTAGCTAAATGAATGTCCTAATTGCCCTTGCTGGCTGAAGTAGCAAGGAGACTCCGGGCATGTTGTGCGTAAGGCGGTGGCGGCGGAGAGGGAGGACGTGTGCCAGTGTACCCACTCATCATGTATGTGAGACGCCTCGTAGAGATCACTTGGATTATTTGCATTGTGTTATATTGTTTTTATATGTTAGTTTTTGCACCCCGTTTATGGTCTCTCACTCCTATCTTTTTGCACATGGTCACGGATCCCTCTCTTACACCTTTTTTGACTTATTTTTGTACTGTAAATCAGCTTTGCTCTCCACTGTGAGTGTGATTTACAGATCGAGTAGTCCCTTCTTCCTTTTTTTTTTTTCTACATTTGTTCCCTTCTGTTCTCCTGTCTCCCTCTCGCGCGCTCCATGTCAGTGCTCTCTGTGGCAGGCAGCAGGTTATTAAGCTGCGTGGCCCCCTCACCTGCCTCGTAATCTGTATTGATGGAATCAAGGACATTATCTCCTTAGCGGGAGCTGGGCCAGGCTTATTGCTTTCAGTGTGGCATGCTGGAAGAACAGGCCGGCTCCATTTATCACTCCCGTCTTCTCCAGACCCATACATCCCGACTGTCATATGCACAGGTACGCACCAAGACCTTTAAAAGCCGGAGAAGCCCGGGCACATCAGCACACTCTGGTGACTGGAGGGAGACGTTGCAGCGCCTATTTATTACTGCCAGTGCACCCATGCATGTAGCCAAGTATCAATCAATGCCCCAAGCAGCGTGGCTAAGTATGCTTCAAATAAAAAATCTTTATCTTTGATAGCGGTGAGTATGTATGCCCCATCACATGTAATGAAGGTGAATGGCGATGCTTATATAGACAAACTGGCATAGGGACCTTTTCTGTAACACCGTATGTCCCTTGGCCAATTTTGTCAGCTGAAACATTGGAGAACTCTAACTCTACCCTCTTCTGTTGAGGCCGGCAGCCATTTTTTCTTTACAACATTAGAATTTGCACCAGTCTTGGAAAGGAGTCTTTCAGCAGGTCTAACCCCTTGATTCTGCTGAGAGTGCTAGATACGTAAGACCCGCTTCACATCTGCACATGGGTTTCCATTCGGGAAGTGGTTACATTAGGAAACCGGAAGATCCCCATAGGCAAAATGGGAATAGAATGGCTGATCGCAGATATGAACCGGGACTAAAGTATGACAATGACAAATATTTAGGGCTAGTGCATAGGGGCAATGAGGGGGCAGGTTATGGCACTGAATCCACGTCATAATCCGTTCCCTCACAATGGAGGACTATGTAGACCACCAGGCTACTTTTTTTTCCATGAGGGGCATGTTGCCGCTCACGGAAGAAAAGAATCAACATGCCATTTCTGAATCAGCCGCAGCGTCCGCCTCGCGACACCTCCCTCCGGAGTAGGCCCATTCATATGAGCCTACTCCGGAGCGGAGAACCGCGATGGGATGCCGTGCACTGCATTGGCACCCCATCGCGGTAGCCGCCCTGGAATATGCGCACGCGTAATTGCGTGTGAACTTACCCTTATAATACTATGAGTAAGAGACTGCAATATAGGTCCAGAAACGCGTAGGTTCTTGTCTTTTCATCCGGGATCCATGTTGTAAGATATTTTATCCATGACGAAGTAAACGTTATATTCTATTATCAACTTTCTTTTGGGCAGGTAGGATGTTTTTATCAACAATGAAATAACAGTAGTGTGAACCAACCCTAACATGTTTGACAGTCTTGGCTGGTTCATTTACTTCAGTTTTCCATGGCATAAGATAAGAGGGTTTATGACTTTATTACGGAAAAAAAGAACATAACTTTGTGGCCACAAACTGATGAAACAATGCAGAGATAATCAGCTTTTTATGCATATGTAAATCAGTTGGCAAGTGCATTAGGGGTGGGGCTTGATTTGCATACAAGCAGCTTTGGTGCAAACAGAGGATGAAGATGTTGATCATGGCTAAAATGGAGACAATGGGTGGTTCCAGAAGAGATCCAGAACAATTGTGGCTGTCTGTAGGCAAGCGTGAGTAATCAGGCTCCACCTCCAGTGCACTTGTATGGACTGATTTGCATTTCCATAGAAAATATTGTGCAGTTTGTAGGCAATTTGCTGTTGTGCTGCTTTTTAAACATCCGATTTGATTTACCAACAGGTCACAATCTGGTTGGAGTAATGCGCAATTTATATTGCAACCAGATTCTGAAAATTTGCAGAACAGTCATATTATGTCATTCGATCATATTAATGCAGCATTGTGATGTCACATCGCACACCCAAAGAACAATGTAACCTAGCCTACAAATGTAGCACACGTTAGCTTGACTTTTTCTGAACCAAGTGCAATAAATGTCATGTTCACATTTGCTGAATCAAGTTAATGTTTGTTACATTTGCAAGTTTTCTGCAGAATTCTGGGGTTAATCCATTTTCGCTGTATACTACTGCCCTTTGGTTTTTACACACATATGATTTGTCCCATGTCTTCTCGCTTGGGTACGATGTGTATTTTCTGCAAGCGGAGGAAGGTCCAACGTGGTACCAATTCAGGCAGCAGAATGCGATTTCAGTGTAGCGGCGTGATATAAATGGACGGCCGGGCAAGTCGACATTCCAATACAAAGCAACTCAAGCATCACCGGCTGTTTATACGTTTTTACTTATGTTCCTGCCAGAGGCACTGGCAAAATTAACCATACAATACATTACGTGCGGGATAGATTTATGGTCGTTGGTGAATTCTCCGCTCGCAGTACTTTACTCCTGCGCCGCTGATGTCACGTGGACACTTACATGTGTATAAAAGGTGCTTGCTCTCTATTATGTCTGTTACGGATTGCTGATGCCAGCACCCGTACATCACCTTCAGACATCCTGTGCCCCTGTCCTTCAGTCACACCCCGCCCCCCTCTATGCCCACTTCATCCTTAACTTCGGAAGCAGCACGCAGCTCAATCCCATTTGGTTATGAACTCGCTTGGTCTCGGGCGCCGGAGATGGATTGCTTTCTGGAGGTTCTGACAGGTGTAATTGTTAAAAGCCTCGTCTGTTCTTGTTTGCACAAAATACATTTTGCCCGACTGTAGGACTTACCTGCTAATCTGCCTTCTCTCCCCATCACTCGATTCTTTGCATGGCACTAAACAAATCCCCTGTTATTTGACCAGATGGTGGAAAATCCATTCTTGTGATAAGTTGCTGCTAGTTTGCATTTAAATTACCTGCGAAAATAGAGCAATTTACTACCCTGCCTCAAAGCATCTCCCTGCTCCTCTCGTCCTCCCCTCTTTCACCCTTCCAGCTCCACCGCTCGTGACTAATTATTTAAATTCTGCCCTGCCAGCTCACCCCCTTCATCAGTCACCGCTGGATTAATAGGGGAACTTCATGAGTTTGGTTACTGTCTGCAAAATATATATACACAACATCAAAAACAAAGGAGATGGATTTATGTGCATGTGAACATGGTTATTTGTGTGCTGCAAAGTCACTTTATTATCTATTCCTATCTATCTGTTTGCTTTTGTTTGGTTACCATGTAGGCTTCAATGGCAGAATGACCTAAGGTTCGATAGACGTGTGGGGAATAAGTGGTTAACTGTGGTAATTGACTACCATCTGGAGGCGGCCAGGGCATCTCAACAATATATACCATAGATAGATAGATAGATGTAATGTAGACATAAGTGTGGAAGGATATTTATAGGAACTATTTGCTCATACCAGAGTGCACCAGTAATGAAAGTCAACCATGATCCCGAATCCTTACATACAAATATGTTTTCGTCTGAAACAGGAAGTAGCTGCCTAGGATTTGAAACAGGATGTAGCTGCCTAGGATTTGAAACAGGATGTAGCTGCCTGTGATCGGAAACAGGAAGTAGCTGGCTAGGATCTGAAATAGGAAATTGCTGCTTGGGATCTAAAATAGGAAATTGCTGCTTGGGATCTGAAACAGGAAGTAGCTGTCTGTGATCTGAAACAGGAAATAACAGCCTGAGATCCAAAAATGAAAGTAGGTGACTGGAAACAGGATGTAGCTGCCTGTGATCTGAAACATGAAGTAGCTGTCTGTGATCTGAAACAGGAAGTAGCTGCCTGTGATCTGAAACAGGAAGTAGATGCCTGTGGACATAAACTGGAAACAGTTGCCTGAAGTGTGAGGCATCACACCTCTTTTGGCCTTAAAGAGGAAGCTACTATCTGTGATCTCAAAAAGGAAATAACTGTCTGTGATACTAAACAGGAAGTAGCTGCCTGAAGTGTGAGAAAGGAAGTTGGTGCTGGTGGTCTGAAACAGGAAGTGGCTGTCTAGCAGTTACCATTGTCAGACATATTACTTTATTGTGCCATTCATTCATGCTTCCTCTATTTGTTTTCTGTGGCAGTCAGTCATAATGACAGGGATCTCCCATTCCTGCCTGTAGTCTGAAACAGGAAGTGGCTGCTTGTGGTGTGATACAGGAAGTGGCTGCCTGTGGTGTGATACAGGAAGTGGCTGCTTGTGGTGTGATACAGGAAGTGGCGGCCTGTGGTGTGATACAGGAAGTGGCTGCCTGTGGTGTGATACAGGAAGTGGCTGCCTGTGGTGTGATACAGGAAGTGGCTGCCTGTGGTGTGATACAGGAAGTGGCTGCCTGTGGTGTGATACAGGAAGTGGCTGCCTGTGGTGTGATACAGGAAGTGGCTGCCTGTGGTGTGATACAGGAAGTGGCTGCCTGTGGTGTGATACAGGAAGTGGCTGCCTGTGGTGTGATACAGGAAGTGGCTGTCTGTGGTCTGAAACAGGAAGTAGACGGTGGTTTGTAACAAAGAGTTACCTGGCAGCTGTCATGGTCAGCCATATTAGCTCTCGTACGACTGCTTTTTCTGTCATTCAGACATGCTCCCTTTCTCAGCTGTCTGTGGCAGTCAGTGACAGGACCCTCCTACTCCTCTCACTATATATTGTGTCATGTGTTGTTGAATCTATATGGTAAAATAAGAACCATATTGTCTTAGAAATATACGACTTGTGACCTGCAGATGAGGCAGTGTAAGGTTCACATAAGGCGGCTTTGCTAGAGATAAATGCAGGGAAACCTGCAGAGAAATCACATATTGCAGACTTTAGTGCAGATTTTGCTGCAGAGTTCCTTATTGAACGGAAGCTGTATACCATAGTGATCCCCTGGGGCTCTTGTGGTGACGCTTGCCTTGTTCTGTGTCCTGACCTGTAGCGCTGACATGTTGACACATGACCGCAGCAACCTGTGATTGACTGCAGTGGTCTCATGTTGATAGGACATGTTAGTGCTACAGGCCTGTATACAGAGACTGGTGGGAGGCCAGGTAAGCTCCACCATGAGCGCCCCAGGAATTGCTAAAATGAATATAGAGACGAGAACCCACAAGTATTTTAGCACAGGTTAGCTGCAGTAAAATCTGCAGTATTGGGATTTGATGGTAAAATGGGGAAAAATTGCAACAAAACCTTGGTCTGTCTGTATCAGAACCTGATGTGCTATGGATAGAAAACCTGCACCTCTGGTCAGAGGGGAATATGTATACAGTGCGTGGATAGGATTTGTTAGGACTCGCTGGGTACTGTTGCAAATTGTCTGCTATGTGTGATCCCTGGCATAGAGATCCCGATGTACTAATGTATCCATCCTATATTAGAGGGGCTCTAAGAAGTGAGCAGACACTATAATATAGTCTTATTTGTGATATTCGGAGACACCGCTGTATACGGGTGCTGGCATTATTGCCATAGATTGCTGTCTATGGACTGACACAGACGTGAATGAAAACAACCTCTCTATAGTCAAGTGGTACTTAAGACAGTCCCTGGAATCTCAGATCTTAAGCAAGTGTTACAGAGTTCAAGCAATGAAAATCGGTATTGCAGTAGGATATAGGGGTTGTTCGAGATCAGATAGGCTAGGTCATCAGCATTAGTTTTTGGGGGTCTGACACCTGGCAAGTCCTGGTTATGGGGCTGGAAACCGACAGTCAGGTACCAGTAAAGAAGAACAGGCCCAGCCACCATGGCCTACTGCTTCCACCTGTGGGAATATCCGCTGGTCAGTAGGGGTCTTGGATGTCCATTTGATATTAAGATCTATGCTAAGGATAGACCATCACTATCTGGCCTACTTTAATACAGTCAGTCCAGATGTACACGCCATAGGATGCTTGGAAGTTCCTGCCTATCCTCCGATATCCCAACAGGACCACACTCATTTTTGGGAAGCGCCTGTGCCGCTGTAACTGACATGATCAATGGGAGGTTATTAATAGACAGTCTTTTCCTATGTGCAGGCTTCTTCTTCCGCTGGAAGCAATTTCTGGTTTTTAGGATTGCAATGGTGTAATGAACGCAGTGTCCCATGAGCGCAGTTACATGGCCCAGGTGTTACACGTGTAGGGGATTTGAAAGGTGTGTTATGTATAAATTGCCTGTCAGTTTTTTCCTTCCAGTCTTGTAATGAAATGATGAGCGGTAATTTGCATAATCCTTTAAGAAGTCAAATTATGCTGTCATGTTGCAGAGTTAACATGCTAGTGAGGCGCTCGGAGCCTCACACCTAATTAGAATGTACCTTGCAGGACACTTACATTCAGACAGACCCAGTCTCATTTCCAGCGGCGGCTGCCTTACTCCTTGTCTTATCAGCCTGTGAACCCAAGGATTCTTAGTTTACTGCCAGTTCAGGAAGCTAACACCCTTATGATTGACTATACATTATTTTTACGATTTTTTTTTTTTTTTTATGAATTTCAAAGCAAAGTAAACAATATTGTAAAAATTTCCAAAAATTCATTTATTGTATTATATAATGTTGTATAATATAATAAAATAAGCATTGTGATCTCTGCATAGTAAAGTCACTCTTCGGCCTCATCCTGCTGTTCACGAACAGCGCCCCACCCTGTTCATTTGCAGGAGGTGTGCAGGCCATGGTCCATCATGTCTGTAAAAAACAGATCAACTTTTATTTTTTTAAATTCATTTTCCATATTGTGTACGTCTCCAAGGGTCCATGAAAATTGGATGAAACACAGATGTTCTCCATTTTTCATAGATCCATAGACTTTCATTAGTATCTGAGATGCATCATCATCAGTGAGGCAAAATGAAGACATTGAAAGGAACGGGTACATATACTGTCCAGGAAAAATGCGGATGCCAAATGTAGGTGATATACGGAGGTGTGAAGAAGGTCTTATACTTTAGACTTCTTAGATATGATTGGTAGGGGTCTGCCTGCTGGGAATTTTCCCGTTCACAGGGTTCCCATAAGGGAGGAATTGAAATAGAGTGGTGGGCACACGTGTATGACCGTTGAAGATGGCCGAGTACAACACTTAATCCAATTCTGACTCAACACAAAACTGGCCCCAACTCCATGACTCTGACTACACAGCCCTGGATAGTCCCTGTTTGTTAGTAGGAAACCTTTTCCCCTGATCAAAGCTATCTAATGATTAACTAATCTCTATGGGCATCATTGAAGTAAGTGTTTAATTTCTCTGCAGCACCACCACTGGAGAGATAAAGTATTACATAGTGTTCATTCAAATCAAGGGGCTTCCTGTGTAATACAGGACAGGACAGGTCCTCCAGAGAGAGACACTCTTTGTAATCATTTTCTATACTGGATAATAGATAATAATCTTGAGCAGAGGACGCCGTATATTTGGGAAAATCTTCAATTCTCGACTATGTTTTATAAACTGAACAATCCCTTATGGGCGTTTTTTAGACTAAGTATTAAAACTCTTTAGGGTTAGTTCACATGTAAATAACGTGTGGCTTATTTTGGCACCGGAAAAAAAAGCTTCCTAATTAGGAAGCTTTTTTTGGACCTTGCCAAGCTTTTTTTGGAGCTTTTTTTTTGTAAAAACAGCTTATTAGGGCTAGTTCACACGTGGGCGGTGGGGGCGGATTTTGACACAGAGAGTGACGCGGGAGCCGCTTCACTCTCAGGTCAAAACCTGCCTGCCACAACCATCGTGGTCGCGGCTTTACCCTCCTATTCAGCTCAAATGAATGAGCCGACATCGGAGGGTGTTGCCGCTAGGCGGAAGCTGCGGCTCAGCGCACCGCGGCTTCCGCCTGAAGGAAGGTCATATCGCTTCTTTTTTCTGCTAGCAGAAGAAAAAAAAAAGCAATCTACATAGACCACTATTGTAAAGGGGCGGATTTTGAAGCAAAATCCGCTGTCAAAATCCGCCCCTTTGTTCACGTGTGAACTAGCCCTAAAAAAAAAGCCAGGCTGTTTCCCCTCCTGTAAAATGAATGGGTTGAAAAAAACGCGTCACATTTTTTTCCGTGCGGTTCTTTGCAAAAAAAGCGTTGCTTATTTTTGCAAAAAAAATGCGTGTTTTTTTCCCGCACGTTTTTTTGAAAAAAAAAAAAGCGTCGGTTTTCGCCTCCCATTCACTTCTATTGCTTTCTTCAGGCAGAAAACGCCTGAAGAAAGGTCATGTCACTTCTTTTTTTCTGCTAGCAGAAAAATCTGCTATCAGAAAAAAAAAGCTAGCAGTCTACATAGACCACTATTGTAAAGGGGCGGATTTTGAAGCGAAATCCGCTGTCAAAATCAGCCTCTTTGCCCCCGTGTGAACTAGCCCTTAATTTCACCTCTATGCTTAAAAATCTTAACTTACGCTAGGTTCACACCTGCGTTCTGGTCTCCGTTCTGTGGTTTCCGTCTTCTGCATGCAAGAAGACGGAAACCACAGACCGGGTCCGGCCGTGAGTGGCGGTGAGCGTTTTATGCTCTCCGCCATGAAACCGTTTTTTTAAATCCGGACACAGAGTATTGCATGTCCGACTCTGTGTCTGGATTATAAAACCCGGTTTCGCGGCGGAGATCATAAAACGCTCACCGCCGCTCACGGCCGGACAGGTTTCTCACCCATTCAAATGAATGGATATGAAAGACTCCTGCAGGTTTCCGTCTCCTGCTCTGTTTTATGCAGGAAACGGAAACCTGCAGAACGGACACCTGGGCGCAGATGTGAACGAGCCCTTAGTCGAGGTGTCTGCGGCATATCCAGGGTGGAGACCTTCTCTACTTGACTTCACTAGTTAACTTGCTATTAGAATATCGCCCTACACAAATAGAGTAGTGCAGCGGCTATATGTGTCGGCAGGTATATGACAATCTCAGCCATGGTTGCGCACTTTTGTGTAACTAGATCTTGTTCAGTAAATACGGAAGCCCGACATTTCCGCAGCATGATGTATAAGATTCTCTCCACGCTTATGAACACAGGTCATGACGCTAATGTCAACAGAGCTTAAATGGTTAATTTGTGGTTTTTATGCTTTATTCCTATTTGGTTTGGAATGGGAAATCATAAAATGTTCTAATGTATATGTGTTAAAAATTCTGCAGACGCACCTTTATTATAGCAGTGGTGTAGTCTGGCTTAAATAATGGTATGGTCCAGAATAGTCATCAAAAAATTGATGGCGCCTGCCTCATTGTTGACTATAGAACCCAATAATCATCCCACCATCTCCCAACTCTTCTGCCCTTGCTGGTCTCTACTGGACCCCTCTCCACACATGGAAATGCTTGCTCCGCCAGTCACTTTGTAATCCATGTCGAGAGGGGATGGAATGGAAACGATGTTTTTTTTTTTTAACCCACTCTGAGCCGGCTGCCCGCTGCTGGAAAGCCCCTTTAAATATGATGCATTTAACACTTTCCAGCGGGCAGCCATGTGTATAGCAGGCCTGAGGTTTACACAGACTCCAGCAAACTATTCCTCATTTTTCTTCATGAGAAATAAATGCCCATTCAGAGTAATATGCAATTTACACGAGAGAGAACTCTTTCACATCCGTCCAGCACAGCGCCCACTCTCATCTCACACTGTGTCCTATTCGCACAGCATCCATTTTGCTATCGCTCTCTCAAATCTATCTCATTTTTTTCGTCGATGCGTTTAATTTATCGTGGGCACAAAGTGTTATCCTATGTGCCTGGTGCGGCAGGTAATAGGGGATCTGCGCCCCTTTACATGTAGGTACAAAGACTGAAGCACTAGTACTGTATCTTATCATTGAGGCTATGACAGATGAAGGTTCTCAACTCAGTCGTAACAATACTTGATTGGTATCGGTGGTATAGTCTGTAGGATATGTTCACATTGTTGTCTTTCAGGTTTTGTGAACTGTAGGATCAGAGCAACAGACTGAAACGCAAACAGAATGACTGATGCAGGCATAGCACGACTTTATCTAAAACAAGAGCTAGCAAGATGGAAGAATGTATCTTATTTTTAATGTTAGTGAGTGGTGCGTGCTCCGTCTGCGTCAATTATTTTACTTTTCTGTCCATTGCTCTCATCCAGTGATGGATCAGAACAACAGACTTGAGTGAATGTACCAACAGCAGCACTTATTATGGGGGGCTGTCACCCGGCACTGATGGCACACCTTGCCAAACCAGGAGTAAATTCCTCCTCACTGGTTTTGAGGATTACCATGATGGAAATGTTTATAGATCCCCTCTCACATTCTTTGCATTCATTGGTCATTTTTATATGACTAGATCTCTAATGTATGTAGTATGATCATGTCGTAAGATCCAACATACAGTAGATATCCGCCACTTTTGGAAATACTTACCAATATCTGCTGCTGTGCATGTACTGCAGCATCACCAGCAGCAGCGGTCAGTTGTATGACACAGCTGATTCAGACAATCACTGTCAATCAGCTCTTAGGACCGCCCACATGACTCCTAAATCCAGCAGAAACAGGAATAACTCCTGCACCTTCAACATGACGGGTTACCTTTAAGTGTCACGCCATTTTATTGTCTCTCATCGCCTCCTTTGATCCGCAGACATCTGTCACGTACCTTTTCTTATTCACAAACCCTTCTGCATATGCTCAGTGCTGCTGAAAGTTTTTCTCACAGTCAGAGGTATGAATCCATTACCTGCGGTAGTACCTCCTACCAGGGCCGCCATGGTGTGTGGCGGCACGCGGTAAGTATCAGATGGTTGCTTTATAAGTAGAAGGCATGAGGAGGGTGCGCTGGGAGATGACGGGCGGTCTACTGTCCGAAATGTATTTCACTTTTTTTTTTTTTTTTGTGGAGTGGAATGTAGAGACATCAAAGGCCTGGCAGATGGAAAGCTGGAGCCGGGCCAAAGCTGTCACTGCAATGCAAAGTGTCACCCTGTAATGGCTTCTTGGACGCTTTTCTTTCTGTAGTTAACACTCCCTCCTCCTTCTCCCCGTCCCTGAAAACACATTGTAATGGACAGTGTATAATCACAGGCACTACTACATGCAGCATTAACCCTTCGTGCACAGAGGCTAATGTCATAGGAATAGATGTGTCTGGAATTTTGTCGTTCAGGTTGCAAATTTCCATTCTGAACATACAAACAGGGTAATCCATTCTGAACGTACATACGGGCCAACATACGGGGTAATCACACTATATAATATAGCAGTCGCATGCGGACATGTGATTTCGTTATTATTCACAGACTACATTAGGATATTCCTTCTTTTTTTCATGGATCAATGGAAACATGCTCTGTTTTGGAGACCACAGGGTTCTTTAAAGGGGTTGGTCAGGATTTTTTTGTTATGATCATGAGGGGGCCTACAGGCAGCGCCCACGTGGATCAGCTGTTTGGGGCCTCTTCCGATATCCATACTATGCACAGCACGGAGCTGGAAGCCGGTCTTATAGAGCTGAGCTGTACAGGGACCAGAGCCAACTGCTTCCTGCTCTGTGCCGGGTATAGTGCGGGCATCGGAAGCATCTCTGAAAGCCAATCTATGCCCCCACCCATCAGATGGTCTACCCTTCTAAAGTTTATAGGTCTGTGAAAACCATGCCATCCTTCTAGTTTCCATTTGTTACCGCCCCACGGACATAGAAAAGTATAGAAAATAAAAATAAAAAATTGATCCGTTTTTCTCATACCAGAAAATGAGCAATGAAAATCAGCACAAAACTTTTCTAAATTTCGAGGCCACACGGTGTCTCAGTTGAGTCCTGGGTTCGAATCCCGTCAGGAAGGATTTCCTCCCATACTACAAAGACATACTGATAGGAAAAAAATATACGTTGTGATCCCTATATGGGATATACATTAAACAAAAAAACACAACTTTTCTCATTTTCAGGTCATGTGCTTTTGGTGATTTACAAAGATATCGGTATAACATGGGACAGGTGAATGGGGCCTCAGTCTTCAAAAATGCATAAAGCAACCCAAAAACATATCATGGCCCTATCATACAGTCCGTCGGAAGTTGAGAATGATTGACTATAAACATGTCCATCGTATTGGTTTGCATTGGGCTTTTACATAGATCAGCGCAATTTACATGACGGAGGAACGCTCACTAATACGATTGCGTGTCAGTGACATCACTGTTTATATAACATAAGTTGTAATTTTATATAATAGCATTTCTGGGAGATCTTATCTCACAGCCATGTATTGTCTTGTCCCTCTGTTATTCCTGCTGGAAATTTATGAACAAATTGAGAATTGGATGTTACCATTCCCATTCTCAAAGGGTTTGTGTTTCGGCATAGTCGATACAACAGTGTGCAGGGACACATCCCTAATAGAGATGAGCGAACACTGTTTGGATCAGCCGTTCCGAACAGCACGCTCCCATAGAAATGAATGGAAGCACCCGGCACGGCGACTGGCCGCTGGCAAAGTGTACGTGCCAGGTGTTTCCATTCATTTCTATGGGAGCGTGCTGTTCGGAACGGCTGATCCAAACAGTGTTCGCTCATCTCTAATCCCTAACTGATCCACTTGTCAATATATACATTTCTAGGAGGAATAACAGAGGAACAGCACAAAAGGTGCCCAAGAATTGTTTTTTTTTTTTTTTTTTAGGGAATGCATATATTTACTAAAACAGGAGCGGTGACAGGTCCTCCAGATATTGCCACATCGTACATATAGGTGTTGTTCCCTTATACGATTAAAGGATTTTCAACTCCGGACCCCACACTCCTTATTTTAGTTTAATAGACATACACCTAGGATGGTGTTTGTCGTCCGAGTAGACCTATTGAATAAAAACATAGAGATGAACCACTCATTGTATGGATGTAGAAAAAAAATAAAAATAAAAAAAAAGACCCCCACCTAGCACTTAGGGGGTTAAACAAAGATAGCTTCTTAACCCACAGAAAAAAATTCAGCTCACAAAGCGAAGCGGCGGGAAGTCTAGAGAAAGAGAGTCGGCAGGAGATCAAACCCATCAGAGCACCTGAACATCTCGCCCGACGTGCTGCTAAAAACACAGAGCTGCCAATTGCGAGCAATTGATTCCATTTTCTGGCGCAGGGAGGAGGGAGGATGAACAGGGCCTGGGGAGGCACAGGAACCTGACGCTGTTTATCCGAGAGCATGATGTGTGCGCGTGTCTCTCTCCTCAAAACATAATCGCACAATTTCTCTAACTCCCCAGGAAGACAACGCTGCATAGACAGATGAGGGAGGGAGAGGAGGGATCCAGGGTCCCCGCTTTCCAATAACTTATCTTGTCACCTGGTCCACATGCCAGCAACTCATCGGCCCATGTACCCCTCATATCTATGACCCACTTCTTACATTTGCGGTTTTACGACTAATTTTGTCTTATTCGAGGGGTTTATTGAACCCGCCATTGATGTTTTTGAGTAGGACGACAGGCAGTAGTCTCTGCTGACTGCGGTACATCCCGATCTAGTGTATGGAGGTGAACCATACTGTGAGTCTGTTCTGCCAATGATTTTTTTTCATTACCTGCACAATGCCTTGTATATTGGGAATGTTATACTTACAGGTTTTGTTGGATCTGACAGAAGTATATAAGAAATACATTTATAGAATTCTGCCCCCTCAGCTGTTGACAATACAATACAGAGGAAGGGGACAGCTATATAAACATACATGGGGGATTGGAACGTAGGTTGCACGACTGAGAAATACCTGTTTTAGGGTAAGTTCACATGGGGTTTTTTGGTATCCGGTCCGTTATCCGCCTCAAAATCCTGACCAAAAAGACGGCTGCCATTGAAATCAATGGGAGCCGATCAGTTCTTATTTCCAGGAGCCGTTTGTTCCGGCTCCCAGAAAAAGAAGCGAGCTGCTCATTCTTCAGGCGGATTCACCTCGCAACATCCACCTGAAGACACTCCCTCCTCCCGACTAGACCCATTCATTTTGCCTAATCCGGAGCGGAGTACGCAACTGGATGCCGGTGCACTGCCTCCACCTCAGGTTCCGTTCCAAAAAAACCTGTGTGAATTTACCCTAAATGCCTCTGGGGGTGCAATCACAAGTGCCCTATAGATGTCGCTTCATGTGCAGCTCTCAGGGCTCCCCAGTCATTCACTTTTGCATTGAGTGTCCTCTGCTGTCCTGCTTAGGAGACCACTAGAGTGACCACTGAGAGCAGAGGGGAGGGTCTTGGGAATATTAAAGGGGTATTACCATCTCCAAGATCATATTAGAACTTGTGATTAAGTGTTTTACCTAAAGTATTGCTTTATCTACCTGCTCTGTTTGTCAGATCCAGATGAATATGTCTCCTCAGTGTTCACAGCTTGTTGCTTAGGTTTCCGACCACCTCTGCTATCTTGCTGCAGTGGCTGGATTGGGCTGGCCACCTCCATTCTCTTCACTGTAACTGATGGTTAATGGAGTTCTTCAAGCTATATTTAGGTGTTGAGTCCTAAAAATTGCTCATTTACATGGCAGAATTCAACAGCCAGCACACGACCTGATATTAATGGATCAAATCACACAACCATTATTTTAATGGCCTGTGTAAACGATCTTAGAAAAAATAGAACATGCCATTTTCTGGGCCAATTTCATGGATCGTTCAATAGACTTAAGTCTATGAAGAAATTGTGAAAATAAGTTACCCTTGGTTGTACACTTTTTCACAGGTGAGTGCATGGCATGTTTGTCTGAATATGCACTAAGGCCTCGTTCACATCATTCGTATTCTGTCCGGAGGAGTCTGCATGAGGACTCCCCCAAATGGAATACCAAGCGTTGTGCCAGTGACAGCACACGGATCCCCATAGACTACAATGGGGTCCGTGTGCTGGCCGCCAGATCTCCGCAGGTATCATGCGGACAGGAAAGTAGTTCGCAATCTACTTTCCTGTCCGCATGATTCGTGTGGCCAGTGCGCGACAAGCACACGGACCCCATTATAGTCACCGAAACCAGGAAGTGAGGGAGAGAGGAGACAAGAGAGCAGGTGAAACCCTGAGATAGGAAATCCTCTATAAAAACGTAGAGCCCTAAGCACTGTAGATAAAGCGGCTGTCCTCATGACACTAGCCATTGTGGTACAGAGGGCATTAAAGTTTCGGATTTCTCAGTCGTGTAACCTGCAGGACCATCCCCCCCTAGTATATTTACACTATTCTCCTATGTACAATACTGTTAGCAGCAATGTACATTTAAGGGTTTATCCATTCCAATGATTTTTTTGGAAAATCACTGACAACTATGTAAAGTAACAAAAGGAATGGCTCTGACACTCCGATGCTGACGTTTCCCCGGTCCCCTGCCAATCTCCGGTGCCAGCGATGACGTGTCTACATGACATCTGACCGCTGCAGACAGTTATTGGCCGCAGAGGCGACTTCAATGATTTTAACACCTCTTCCATAGTTTCATCTCTACGACACAAGTTGATAATTCAGCACAGCTGGCAGCATTGTTACAACCTCTTTTTTGTGGACTATTTTTTGGAAAGTTTCCTAAAAACTGCCATGATTTGACAATAGCATTTGGTCCACCAGCACACTGACAGAAGATAAGCCCTATACGCAGAATCACTCAAGCAGTGCTGAGTTTACAGCCAGTATACAGATTTCTAATATGCCGAATCATAATGCGTTTTGATGGATGAAGAAAATCATGCTTTTACCTTAATTAGGTTTTTTTTCCCCATTTTTTTGGAGCCCGAATCTGTGAATTACGTTTATTTTGGTGCAATCCAGACATACCTTATCCTACTATCCAAGGGTAAACTGCATAGTAGCGTCCTGAGTATGTATCACCCAAGTGCGCACTCCTCATCCATATCCATATACCTATGCAATGTATACAGATCTGTCCAGAAGGTCACTTTATCAATATATTGACGCTCTAATGTTGGACCTTGTGAATCTAGTTTAATCCCCGGCCTCTACATTGCAATGTATATCAGTTCTTGTTTAGCTAAGGAAGGACTCTACACACCAGGCACATTCCCTTTGTAATGACATTGTAGCTAACATGATGTCATATGTAATGTATAATTCATCGTCGTTAAGATTTCTAATCATTGATGAACTTGGACAATGGCCATTTTTTGAGGACAGTTTGGCAAAAATTACTGAGTGTGATATAGAAGTAAAACTTCTGAAAACAAGACTTGTAATAATTCAAACAGCCATAATACGTCTGTATTATATGGGCCGATTTACAGCAGCAAATCCCTACGTGGCCATGTGTCTAATGGGCCCTGCTTATAGCATCTTAGGGATCTATAGGAAGCTCCAAGTTCGGGTCATTAGACCCACGGCCATGATGTGGTTGTAATATAATCAGTATAATATGGATATATTATGTGAGTGTGAATCTAACCTTAAAGGGATCCTATCATTGGATTCCCTTTTATTCTGACTAACATGTAGGAATAGCTTTAAGAAAGGCTATTCTTCTCCTACCTTTAGATGTCTTCTCCGCGCCGCCGTTCGGTAGAAATCCGGCTTTTCTTCGGTATGCAAATGAGTTCTCTCACAGCACTGGGGGCGGTTCCCAATGGTTCGAGAGAAATCTTCAGCACCGCCTCCATCTTCTTCAGAAATGGGTCTTCTTCGCATCTTCTTCCAGGGGTTGGCTACAAACTTCTTCCATTGACACCTCTATCTTCTTCTGGAATGGCCTCTCCCTGTGTCTTCTTCCGCCATCGGGCAGAGCAGTAAGCTGGTGTAAGGGCTCGTTCACATCTGCGCCCGGGACTCCGTTCTGCAGGTTTCCATTTCCTGCACAAAACAGGCGCAGGAGACGGAAACCTGCCGGCATGTTTCAAGCCCATTCATTTGAATGGGCTTGAAGAGTCTCCGGCCGTGTGCACCGGTGAGTCAGACATGCAGTGCTCTGTGTCAGGTTTAAAAAAAACGGTTTTGCCGCCGAGACCATAAAACACTCACCGGCGTACACGGCCAGACTCTGCGTGACAGGTTTCCATTTTCTGCATGCAGAAGACGGAAACCTGAAAACGGAGTTCAGGCGCTGGTGTGAACCCAGCGTAAGCGGTCATTTTCTTCTGGCCGCTTACACAGTAAACTGGGATAAGCGGCCATTTTCTTGTGGCCCGGGCATGCGCAGTCAGCTCTGCCTGAAGCCTAGAAGATTGAACCCCAGGACGGAAGAAAACACGGGGAGAGGCCGTTCTAGGTGAAGGTAGAGGCGTCACTGGAGAGTTCTCACGCAGCATTGAGGATGCCCCCATTTGCTTACTCCGGCTTACTTATAAGCCAGAAGCCAGCATATCAACCCAGCTCTGCTGATAGATAGGTTAGGTTCATCTGAATTAATTGGTGTTTTTCGCTTGTGAATCACTGTCTCCATTGCTGGGGTATCACAGTTTTTGTTACTCTCCATATAGGCTCTTTCCAGCAACGAGGGCACCTCTGGGGCCTCCTTAGGGTCCAGGACCCATTGTTCCACCCTTGATCAGAGTACCTTCTTAAAGCGCACTGGTCTTATACACTAACTATGTAGATGAGACATAGACAACCCCTGGACAACCCCTTTAAGAGTACATGTCAGCTCTCCGTATATGACTGTTTTAGTAAGTAGTTGTATTACAATACAGTATATAACACATACAGTATCCCTGGCTACATCTTGAGAACTTCTATCGCCTCCTTCTAGTCAGTAAGTTTGCTAGTACTTAGTTTCTTTCCCCTACTTTGTGTCCTCGCTTCCTCTTCTTCTCCAGACATCAATGAGCTATTTTCCATGCAGATCACAGGAACTTATTACTGAAAAAAACGGTTTTATCCTAATCTTTTCAGATAAGGTTCTCGGAGGTCTACTAATGTCACTATGTGAGAGGGGATTAGCAGCCAGATTAATTTAGGTTTTGTCTTGTTTGTTGAAGATACAATGCATATGTTTAGAAACGGCGGTGAAATCTACAGCTGGAGTCGTTGCGGTATTTTAGAGATGGCCCGTAATAATATAGAATAGGACCAGTGATCACCTCAGTCGCGCTTCCCTGTTTAGTCTTTCACCTTTCGATTTATCATCTTGCAAAAAAAAAAAAAAAATTTAATTAATCTCCTAATTAACGCTCTTCTGGCACCTGGAGCTGAAGCCGTAATGAGCACCCGTGCTAAAAAGCGCAAATAATTTTAAAGGTGTCATAAAAACATGAAGAAAAAAAAAGATCTACATTTTGTTACCCTAGAGCTTTGTTTAATAACCCTTGTGTTCCCAGATCAGCCCTAAGCTTCGATATGTCTTGTATGGTGTTGGTATAATCTGCGTACTTCTGAATAAACTGGGATCAATGGCCGCATTAAATATTCACACGCGAGATCCAGGCCAAGTTTATGTACGGTAATAGCAGTTTTAAGCTAATGAACGAGTGAAATATTAAGAAGTTGGAGTATCCAATATACCTCGTGTTATATTCCTTCCATCAAGATCCTTGGACACAAATTTGAAGGGGTTATCTTGAGCCCAAAAAAATCCTACCTATTGGTTTTATATTATGATAACTCCTTTAGTAATATCCTTGCATTGGTTATGCGCAGACACGGCGCATGTAAGTGAGGTTCCTCCAGGTTCGTTGCGGCACATGACCAAACAGTTGACCACAAGGTTTCGGCACTCTTGAATCTAAGCCAGCTCTCCTATTTGGTCCCAGAGATGTTATGGCACGGATAGGTGGAGAGTCATGAGAAGACAATGCTAGGGTTTATGGTGCACACTGGACATGACTGGAGGAACATTGTGCTTTTTTGACTTGGTCATTGGACATTTTTGGCCATCGGTCATATTGCAACTTCATTCTCACCGGCATAAGCGAGCATGTGAACTAACATGACAATCACTTGTGCTTACTGGTTACACGAAAGCTTAGCTTTAGCACTCAATGCCAGGCAGCAGTTGCAAAAGCAAACAAAGTATATGAAAATAGAGCAATGTAATGCTATACACTGCTTTATTGATCCCTTAAAGGTGGTCTTATTAGCGTTTATGGGCAATACTGAGCTTGACACATATTTTATTAATTCCAAAACCTATACAAAGAACTAGACCACATTGGTAATGGAAGGCTACGTTCATATCTGTGCCGGAGTCTCCTTTGGATTGATTTTATAATATGAGAAGAACTCATTTAGTAATATCTTTGTATTGGTTATACACAGACACAGCACCATATAAGTGAGGTCTCCCTCCATCTCTTGGTCATGGCGGCACATGACCAGACACTTGACCACAAGGTGTTGGCACTCTTGACTGTTCCCAAGCTAAGCCAACTTTCCTACTTGGTCCCAGAGATATAGAATATTGGTCTGCTGAGCTCCATGTGTGACCGCTGTCTGCAGGACGACCCATGTGTTTAATAAGATGTTATATCACAGCCATGTTTCAGGTTGGAGCATTATGGCAGTGATTTTTGGCTAATCTGTCTCGTCACTGGAGAATGGTTGTTTACTGGGTGTGATTTAGTAGCTGTTACACATATTCTTTAATTTGGGAGAAATTACACGGGCGATATACTTTTTAGTATAGTAGAATTGAAAATCTGTAATAATTCTAAATCTTTTATTCCATATGTTTGTTTCTTATAGTATTAAGGACAATCACTTCTAGTTTGTAGCCACAACCACAATTTGGAGGGTCCAGCTCTAGCCAAAAAGCCAATTTTACAGGGGAAGTTGTGGCCAGCTGGGCTACCACAGTCAAAATATAGTATGACATTGTAGATTTGTAAATCACTGGCTGCCCATGTAACACATGGATGGCTAGAATGAGAGCCATGCACTAGCCCATGTAATCCTATGGTAAACATTAGGTATATGCTTCTTTGCAGGATGCCTTTTTTATTGAAACTATACGCTTTTAAGAACTTGTTGGTATATACTTCACCAATGTAGGCCACAATTCTGCTGTTTTGGCTTGTCTAAGAAAATAAACCTATAGATGCGGTTAGAGGATATTCTAATGCATAGTCTGAAGTACTGTAAAATAAATGCACAAACATACGTGAACATAACATTAGTATAACTAGACCTTTAATAGGCTCTTCTCCACTGTTTATGTATAAACCAATTTTATTGAAAATTTTTAAATCTGTAAGACGCAAACCAATTCTCCACTGTTTATAATGGTGATTTCTCTAGCCCCTATGGTTCCTGAGCAGTCAGTACTGTTAGTTTTGGTGACTGATAAGCCATTAGTCTCTCTTATGTCAAGTGGGTGGTGTCCGGGAAAGGGCTGTGATACTGAGATCTGATTGGAGCTCTGAGTCACTCCCTTTACCTGCTCCTGCCAGACACTACCCACTTGACATGAAGGAGTCTAATTAGCATATTAGACACCAAAACTAACAGCACTGATTGCTCAGAATGGTGAGGGTTAGGGAAAAATATTCCAGTTGTGCTGGATTCTGTGGAGTGTTGCCTATTAAAGGTGATGGAAGGTCTTCTTTGATACAGTCCCCATAGAATTCTATTTACTCTGTACTATATTAATATTCCTTTAATTGTAAACTTGTGGCATGCTGTAGAGTGGGAATGAGACCCCCCCCATGCACAGCACACATAGACAATAGGAGATCCTGTTCTCCTATAGCTCACACACAGAAGGAGCAGCAGCACGGAGAACATTATATAGCAGTAATGAGCAGTGTTGCTGTTAATCCAGTACTGAGATGAGATAAAACACTCACCAGAAGCTACAGCATGTGTCTCTTTGCCCCTTCTTTTCCCCTCTCCTTAGGTTTTTAGGATCCACATATGTAACATGATTATCGATGTGAATGGAGGGTGAATGTGCAATAGGAGAAGAAGGAGCTCATGTGAGGAGACTGGGGCATTTTTGTGCTATAAAATATATTACAAAGTTTCTTATCTTTGCTTGTACTATTGATTTATGCAGAGTTTGTTGAAGCGGCAATGACTCTTTAAATATGAATCATTTAGGTGTCATTATTTACTACGGGAAGTCTTTGCAGCAAATCTTATACTTTATTAGGTTTTCAGTTTCCAGGCTACGTAAGTACCCTGGTCTTTTATTATAATAAATTGGATCACCGGCATGAAGGTTCTGGAACAAATGCATCCTACCAGGAAGGAGAGTAAAAAAAAATAAAGGATTCGAGCAAGTCTGTATGCCGTTTCATTAAATTTGCCACGATAGGGGGAGGGGCAGCCTTGATATCACTGCATATTTCTACCAAAATCTCAGTGGTACTGTCAGGCTCCCATTTCTTTTATGGAGCAGGGGTCATGGTTCAGAAAGGGTAGGCAATTCAATTTTACTTTCTTCTCTGCCCCACAGCATCTTGCCGTGACCCTGTGGTATTGTCTGCTGGTGGCTGAGTGCCGCAGAGACCTGTCGTAATCCTTTCAATCCCTTCTGTTCAAGACACTAGCTTGAAGGCAATTTCACACACTCCCCTGTGAAGGGGTTCACTTTCTCCTCTGATGATCAGACTGGCAATTGTGACTTGGGCTGAATGAAGAAATTAGAAATCTGGCGGCCTGACGTTTTAGGTTTGCATCATTACTAGGTAGACGCTCTGCAAGATAGTATTTCTTTAATTGTAATCCAGAAAATGGCAATCCCGAAAGATTAGCATTCTCGGTTTTAGGGCTTTCTTCAGAGTGTGATGTCTCTGTTACCATATTGTCAAGTATAAGATGAAGATGTGCTAACATTACTCTAGGCTAGGTGTTTGCAGAAAATGGTAATGCACCTTACCTTATAGACCATGTCACAGAAAGGCAATCTGAGGGTCTGCAGATGTTGTAGGATGGAGAACGTTATAGGGGTCATCTGATGACTCCGTACTGATAGTACCGATGACCTATCCTTATATCAGACCATCAATTTGTGATTGGTGGGAGTCCGACTCCTGGCACCCCCGTGATCAGATGTTTCATGGGGCCGCAACTTCTTCATTGTTTGCCATCACAGGTGTAACTTGAACCTCCTGAGTCTCCTGTATTGGGGTCTCTACTTACCATGTGCCATTTAGAATATGGTGTATTAGATACTTTTTGGGACCCCTTAGGGCCCAGTAGTGACTCGTACTGTTACACCCCCTATAGCTAGACCCTTGAGCACCATACATTTTGTGATGGCTGTGCTGTGCTTCTTACTGTACTGTTACACCAGCTTAAAGGGATCCTATCATTGGATACCCTTTTTTTCTGACTAACACATAGGAATAGCATTAAGAAAGGCTATTCTTCTGCTACCTTTAGATGTCTTCTCAGCGCCGCCGTTTGGTAGAAATCTGGGTTTTCTTCGGTATGCAAATGAGTTCTCTCGCAGCACTGGGGGTGGTCCCCAATGGTGCGAGAGAAATCTTCAGCCTCTATAATTCATTAAAGGGATTTTATCATTAAGATGCTTTTTTTTCTCACTAACATGAAGGAATAGCCTTAAGAAAGGCTATTTTTCTCCTACCTTTATATGTGTTCTCCGCGCCGCCGTTCGGTAGAAATCCCAGTTTTCTTTGGTATACAAATGAGTTATCTTGCAGCACTGGCGGTTCCCGGTGCTCAAACAGCACTGGGGGTGTCCCCAATGCTGCGAGAGAAATCTCTAGCGACGCCTCCATCTTCTTCTCCCTGTGTCTTCTTCCGTCCCGGGTTTCAATCTTCTAGGCCTTGGGCAGACCCGACTGGGCATGCCTGAGCCACAAGAAAATGGCCGCTTACACAGTAAGCTGGTGTAAGCGGCCATTTTCTTGTAGCTACTTACACAGTAAGCTGGTGTAAGTGGCCATTTTTTGTAGCCACTTACACAGTAAGCTGGTGTAAGCGTCCATTTTCTTATGGCCCGGGCATGCCTCTGCCCGAGGCCTAGAAGATTGAAACCCAGGACAGAAGAAGACGCAGGGAGAGAGGTGTTCCAGAAGAAGATGCAGACACTTCCAACAACTGATAGGAGTGTCTAAAGTTGGACCCCCACTAATCTGATATTGATATCCTAAAGATAGACCATCAATGTTATATGTTTCCATTCGGGGTATTTATAACCTCTTTCGGATATGCCTTACATGTGCCATATTTGCAGTGACTAGTGAGTATGACGCAGATGTATGACTCTCTCTATTGACTTTTATGGATTTTCTGAGAGTAACCAAGCAGGGAGGCCGCAGTCGCATGGTGGGAGTTGGGGACCCATATTCTTGAGATAGACGCAGGTTCTACAGATGACACTTGCATTTATTTTGGCCTATTCCATTAATATTCCAGAGATGTCCCATATGAGAATACCCATTTAAAGTCCTCGAACATCCCTTTTAGCTCACCAGATTTCTCAGTTGATAAATATCTATGATAAATCTTGGGATCTCCAACAACTCTTTACAGATCTGATCAACTTACAATAAGGTCTAGTATATTTACTATCCTTCTGACAAGAAGAATAGCGCCACAAACTGTGTCTTGGAAGAGTAATGGAGCCCTGACGGAAAGAGAAAAAGGACCAATGTGAACAAAGCCTAGACATTGTGACTTAGTCTGGAAAACTCCATTATAAAACAGAAGGTGAAATGTTCTGAGAAAGCTTATGCAATAACTTGGAGCAAATTGTGACTACAGAGCTGGAAATATTAACCTTTTCAATTGCTGCTGCACATGTCAAAACATATTAAAAGCTTTACTATGTAATATCGCAAAAAGTGACGGTGGATTTGTTGAACTGATTAGCTGATCAGCGCAATATGGAGCTGGCAGATCATTTAGCAGCTGGTGTAGAGTGCAGGCTGCATCATGCGGAACTCACTTCTTATTCCCAGCCACTTTTTCATTGACTGCAGCTACATTCATATGAAGTGCGTGCTACTCAGGGATGCAGCTAAACTGCAAGTATATCTGCTACCTGCACAGGCAAAAATGTGTCTTCAGGGGCAACACGGTGGCTCAGTGGTTAGCACTGCAGCCCTGGAGTCCTGTGTTCAAATCCTGCCAGGAACGTCTGCAAGGAGTTTGTATGTTCTCCCCATGTTTGCGTGGATTTCCTCCCATTCTACAAAGACATACTGGTGGGAAAAAAACGTACATTGTGATCCCTATATGAGGCTCACAATCTACATTTTAAAAAAAAAAAAAAAAAAAGTGTCCGGTGCTGTTCACACTGCTATCATGGCTTCCACTCACTACAGAGCCATGTAAGTAATTAGTGTTCTAATGGATTCCATAGACTTATAAGGGTAAGGTCACATGGGTTTTTTTGGACCGGAACCTGAGGCGGTTCTGAGTGAGCATGTCCGTTCTTTTTTCCAGTAGCCGGAACAAACGGCTCCTGGAAAAAAGAGCTGAACGACTCCCACGCAAACAAAGGGAGAACTTACAAACTCCTTGCAGATGTTGTCTTTGGTAGGATTTCAACCCAGGACTCCAGCGCTCACCTTTCTTAAAGGGATTCTACCATTAAAACATTTTTTTTTGTGGATAAGACGTTGGAATAGCCTTTAGAAAGGCTATTCGTCTCTTACCTTTAGATGTTCCTTAGAAATACCGTTTTTTACCGGTATGCAAATGGGTTCTCCCGCAGCGATGGGGGCGGGCCCAAGCGCTCAAACAGCGATGAGGGCGTCCCCACCGTTGCCAGAGAAGTGTCTCCAGCGCTGCCTCCTTCTTCGCCTGCCGCGTCATCTTCAATGTCTTCCGGAGCAGGCTCGTAATTTCTAGCAGAGCAGAGCAGACTGCGCAGGCGCACAGGTTATGGGAAAATGGCTGCTTGCACAGTATTGTTAGCGGCCATTTTCCCGTGGCCTGTGCGCTTGCACAGTCTGCTCTTCTCTGCTAAGTTACAAGCCTGCGCCGGAAGAAGGCATTGAACATGACGCGGCGGATGAAGAAGGAGGCGACGCTTGGAGACACTTCTCTGGCAGCTTCTCTGGTTTGAGCTCTGAGGACTGCCCCATCATTTGCATACTGGTAAAAACCGGTATTTCTGAGGAACGGCGCGGCGGAGACCATGTCTAAAGGTAAGAGACGAATAGCCTTTCTACAGGCTATTCCGACGTCTTATCCACAAAAAAAAAGTTTTAATGGTAGAATCCCTTTAAGGATAAATATTCAGTTCTATGTGGCCAGAATACCCCTTTAAGCACATCCATCCACGTGCAGGAAAATCCCATAGAACACTTTGAAGTCATCGTCTTGAATATGCCTAGTGACAAGCTAAGGGTCAGTCGAATTCCTGTAATTCACTGAAGAATTGAAGTTGATTCCAGGAGGAGGGAGGAAAAAAATAGAAAGAAAAGTAATAAAGTGTGCCGCTTCTAACACGCTCCAGGGCTCTGACACGCTTTGACACATTGAAATATAAACTGCATTTGTCATATCTATCGTTGGCCAATCATGTCCAACAGCAATCAAATGGCAGCGAAGTTGCTAGCAGCCAGTCCTGTATCTCCGGCATCTTCGCTGTCTTGCCCTCTCTTTATGCTTTTTTTGTTATTTGGTTATTTTCTTGATTATAGAAGGTTATTAATGGATTTATTAGGTAGTACTAACTTTATATCTCTAATCTTGGAGGTTCTGAACAGGAGGTGTCTGGACTTTTCATTACCTCGATGGTCACATAACATCTTTTTATAAAACAGAAATGATAGAACTCTGTTCACACTTGCTTCAGGGTTCTGTTTCATCCAGTTACTTTTGCCCCTGATCAGCAGAGTAGCATAATCTGTCACACTGTTATACACAGTTAAGAATTAAAAAATCTAATATCTATAGACTCCAATGACAAAATAACCAAAATCATCTATAGTGTATCAATCTCTTTATTTACCGTATATACTCGAGTATAAGCCGAATTTTTCAGCACAGTTTTTGTGTTGAAAAAGCCACCCTCGGCTTATACTTGAGTCAATAAGTTTTCCCAGTTTTTTGTGGTAAAATTAAGGGCCTCGGCTTATATTCGGGTCGGCTTATACTCGAGTATATACGGTAATAAATAATATAGTCACGACTATTACAGACGGTTAAAATCACTTAAAGGGGTTGTCCGGCAGGATAACATTTTCTTAGAAAAGAATTGGGAAACAACTCAGGGTCAGTGAACACAGATTTTTTTTGGCCCTGATTTTGACGCTGAATCCACCTCAAAATCATCCTCAGGCAGATTCAGTGTCAAAAACAGGGCCAAAAAAGTCTGGGTTTTTTTTGGATCGGAACCAAAAAACGGGTAGCCGCGACTGAAAGCCGGGTGTACTGCAGCGGCATTCAGCTGCGCACTCTGCTCCGGATTAGGCCAAATGAATGGGTCTAGTCCAGAGAAGGGAATGTCTATAGGCCGAATCGCCTGTAGAATGAGCACCTCGCTTCTTTTTTTTTCCAGGAGCCGTAAGAAATGGCTCCCAGAAAAAACTCCTGAGCGGCTCCCTTTGATTTCAATGGGAGATGTCTTTTTGGTCAGGATTTTGAGGTGAACTTACCCTTAGACTCATTACTCACCTCACTGATCCCCTATTTCTATCGCTTAGGCCCTTTTTGTTCCCCTACTTGTCTCTACTTCCAGTTGCTGTTGTAACACACATGAAATGGCAGAAAATTTTGGCTTAGCCAATTACTTGGTGGCAAGTCACTGCATCCGTGTAACTGGCAAAGCATAGGAGGGGACCCATGAAACTTGGGGAAACCATTGGCAAGATGAGCAATAATACTTTTAACCTATTCTGCCAACATGAATTACATTAAAAGTCATCTACAATGGGACAAAATGTGAATACTAAGTATTGGCCTCTGCCTCCCCCATGGGGTACTTAAACATCAGGATCTGTTAGGACCCATTAGAAAATGGATCCAAAAGGATCTGTCATATGCATCATGGATCCTGAAAAGTTGAAGCTGTGACATGAGTGACAGACCCTAAAAGTAATATCTGGTAGATGGCAAGGTGGCTCAGTGGTTAGTATTGTTGCCATGCACCTAGGCCTTAATACAATTCTGACTGAAGGTTTCACCTGCGTTTCTGTGTTCTCAGCATCTTTAAGTGGGTTTCCATGGTTTGAAATTGGCCCTAATGTGTTTGTATGAAGTATGGAGATTAGGCTTGGAGCCCCATTGAGGACCCTGAGAGAATGCAATATTCAGGCAGATTGACAGACTAACATTGACTGCATGGCTTCTAAGCAAACAGTATGACTCAAAATTCACACCCACTGCCACTCAGTCACGGGAATAATCCCGAATAGCACAAGGTTGACATTATCTGTGTGAAATTAAGTAGTAACCAACATATGATCTTTTTGGACATGAAATTATACACCAAACCGTGCTCTTAAAGGGAACCTGTCAAATTGAAAATTCAGTTGAATCTGCAGGCAGCATGTTATAGAGCGGGAGGAACTGAGCAGATTGATATATAATTTTGTGGGAAAGGAGTCTGTATAACTTAATAATTTATTTATCTAAATCTCTGGTCAATCTCATGTTAGGAGTCCAGTGGGCGGTTCTACTCAACAATTAAGTGGGACCGCCCACTGGACTATAACTCGTAATTAGATGAATAAATGACAGGTTATGCTGAATTTTTTTCTAAAAACCTATATATCAATCCGCTCAGCTCTTCCTCCTCTATAACATGCCCCTTGCAGATGTTCGTTGTGACACATTCACTTTAAGGTGCTCAGTAGGATGTTCAAACACAAATGTTACATCTTTGGTTCTCTCAAAGTGATTGTCTCATAGGTTACCTTCTGGGTACACTGGGTAGTCAGACGGTCGATGAAGTACTGCAAAAAAGCATCTGGTAAGATATTTCACCGCACTACACTTTCAACAGGGGTAAGAATTAAAAAAAAAAATATCCCAGAGTACTTTTTTAAAGTTAGTTACAAGTTTTAGACATATCTGTCAGACTGCAGAGGGTTAAATTCCGAGCCAAACGTATTTTAGCAAGTAAGAGGAGGGAGGGAAGAGGACTGAGATTCTCCTGTGCATCTCCCCTACATCCTGCCCTCACACCCCAGCCAGGAGAAGGTAATGGAAGAGTATTGATCCCAGCCTGTTAATGAATTGCTCAGCTTTTGAGAATTGCATTCTTAATCACCCTCCCTCCCCTCCCGCCATCCTTGATGTCACACCAGAGGCCTTTAAGCAGAGAACATCTTTGTTCCAAGGTCCTGCTAGGCAGAACCTGTAAATACGCCAACTTTCTTTTGTACACCTTTTGACAACGACAATCCCGTTAATACAAATCACGATCGGGATGGAATGCGACGGACAATTCGCAAACTTGCACTTTCGGAAAATCTTCACGTATGAGAATCTGAACTCTCGTAATATAATAAGTAAGACGGTATTTTCTTCAGACGCTGCTTTTGAGCAGGAGCAATTTTGCGAGCTTTAATAAATACTGTAACTTGAAATAAAACCTTTAAACAGTGTTGAAAAGTGGCAGATTAATTTTTTCACATGATTAATTCTCGAGCGGTCGTAGGAGGAGTTCATTATCTTTTTTTTCTTTCTTTCTATTTCACAATTACTAGATGTGTCATTTCAGCCGTCAAGTACAATGGACATCACACGTCTATGTGAACAATATTCAAATGGCGCCATCAGTGGTGCTCAGGAAGAGATTCTTTTGTCTAGAACGTGCCAATTCCTTACCTCTCTCCATTGACGCTGATCTCTTTGGACAACTGCTGATATGTAGTTTTATTGATTTGAAGTACTGACTCAGAGCTGCTATACTCTGACCCTTTACCTTACTACATGGGAGTTAAGCTGTTCATTCAGACCTGATGGTACTGCCATCCTCATCCTAAAAATCCTCGGGTTCTTTCGTGGACTGTGGAGACAGAAGGCCAAACCACCGACTTCAACTTTTCACATATGTGTTGCAGTGTCCGCCTGAAAATCGACAGAGGAAAAAGTCCTGCATGGAGGTTTTAGTCAGTTTTTAAAATATGGATACCTGACGTACCCCATTATGGTCAATGGGGTCTGTCAGACTGTTTTTGCAGTCCACCACTATGTTGTTCTGGTCCTGGACAGACCAGAACAACAGAGAGGTGATGCTGAAACCAAAATTCAGTGGCATGACATGGCATAGAAATAGGGGATGTGGCATGTAAAAATCAGGGTGTCTTAAAATAATTGTTTGTTAATTGTAATCGAAGTAAAATATTCAATTCATCATGATTAGATTTAGCTCATAATCTCCCTACCTGACGGTCACCTTAATCACCCAGTCTGACGATTACCCTAGTCCGATGATCAGCTTAATCACCCAGTCTGACAATCACCCTAGTGGAATGATCTCCCTAATCGCCCAGGCCGGCGATCACCCTTTTCCGATGATCACCTTAATCGTCCAGACTGACAAACACCCTAATCGCCCAGGCTGACAATCACCCCAGTCCGATGATCACCCTAATGGCCAGGTTGATGATCACCCTTTTCTGATGATCACCCTAATCATCCAGACCGACGATCACCCTAATCACCCAGTCTGATGATCACCCTAATCTGATGATCTCCCTAATCGCCCAGGCCGACAATCACCCTAGTCCGATGGTGACCCTAATCACCTAGGCTTATAATCACCGTAATCACCCAATCTGATGATCACCCTAATGGCCAGGCTGATGATCACCCTTTTCCGATGATCACCCTAATCATCCAGACCGACGATCACCCAGTCCGATGATCACCCTAGTCTGATGGTCTCCCTAATCGCCCAGGTCGCCGATCACCCTAGTCTGATGATGACCCTAATCGCCTAGGATTACGATCACTGTAATCACCCAGTCCAATGATCACCCTAATCATCCAGGCCAACAATCACCCTAATCGCCCAGTCCGCTGATCACTTTAGTCCTCCGATCACCCTAATCTACCATTCCAACAATCACCCTAATTACTCAGTGCAACGATCACCCTGATCATCCAGGCCAACGATCACCCTAATCTTCCAGTCCTCCTTCTAGGTTACCCAATCCTCCTCCTAAGTTGACAACCAATTTTTTTCCCCATGTACCAAAAAAAGACTTGTTCAGCACGAAGGATAAAAGCTAATCCAACATCATTTACTTCCAGCAAATACAATTCTACAATCTAGGTGTAAGTTGAAAAAAAGAGATCAGAAGCCGCTTACATGTTTTACATATCCTCAACGTATCCTCAACATTGTATCGTTGTTTTCTCGTGACCTTCTTAGCACCTAAAGGGTTAGCGAAACGCGAAAGGAAAAAAAAAAAGAAAATGTTAAATGGTCCCCAGCAATTTGCAATAAGCAATGTACATGTGTATATATAACATGTGTCTTGGTTTCTGTGCTTTACCTGGCTGATCCAAATTATAGCTTAATTAGAGACAATCTTTGGAAATGGATTCATGGTAATAAACAGATTGAACTGAGGAATCGGCGCCGTAAAAAGTTCAAAATTAATAAGTGGCAGATGTGGGAGCGTAATTTGTATTTGAACAAACACACTCTGATGGCTGGGGAGTTTTTGTAATTATTTTTTTTTAATTTACATATCTAACTTTTAAGTGGAATTCTAATCATACCTCATGCACGTCTGCATAAGGAAGAGCTCCCTATTCCCAGCAGCTGTGTGCTTGGGCTTCCTTGTGCGTTGAGCTGTAACTCTTCTCCCTATGTGTTCCGCGCTTGTTTTTTTGTCTCCTTCTGCCCCCTTCTTTCCGACTTGCTCTTACCTGCTCTTTAAACTTTTCCGAACCTACAATCTGTTTGGACATGGCTGTAAACATGCGGCACCGCTATTCTTAGCAAGCCTCCGTGCCAATAGTTTTGGGAAAACGGGTAGAGCATTCCGGATTCACTCCATCTGATGGATATATAACAGTGTTGTACAAAAAGTTTTAGGTATGGGTAGAAAAATGCAATGTTAGAATATGGGCAGAAATAGAAGTGTTGATAGATTATTTTTGTAATAATTGCCTTCCTTCAATACGTCCTGGTATACTTGCAGACTCAGATAATAGATTGTCCCAGACATCTTGGAGAACTACATAGTCCAGTCACATTAATATGACCGCATGTCCAAATCCAGAATAACCACCTTTGGCAGAGCGGACCGCTGCGAGACGTGCAGGGAGAGAGGGAATGTTGTGATGATGTCACTGGGATGTTGAGCCATGCCGACTCCAGTGCCGTGGCCAGCTGCGCTAGGTTACGTGGTTGAGCATCCATGGCGCGAACAACCTGATCGAGGTGGTCCCACAGATTCTCGATTGGGTTCAAGTCCGGGGAATTTGCTGGCCAAGGGAGTACGGTAAACTCATCCTGGTGCTCCTCAAACCATGCACGTACACTGTGAGCTTTATGACCCGTCGCATTGTCCTGCTGGTAGATGCCATCATCCTGAGGAAAAACAATTCGCATGTAGGGGTGAACATGGTCCACAAGGATAGATGCATACTTGTGTTGATCCATCGTTCCTTCCACAATGATGAGTGCACCCAGATGGCTGATGACACGTGCCTTCTGCCATTGGTTATTTAACGTTGACGTCAAAAGTAGGCAGTGGTCACGTTAATAGGACTGGACTGTGTATATGTACAGAACAAAAAGCACCACGCAGTAACATTACCCTAATGTACATTTGAAATAAGTAACACTGTACCTGAAACGCGTTGTGCGGTTTACAATAAAGGAAACTATTCTCTAAGATCAGGGTGAGCGTAGATTTTCTTATTTGGCTCAACAGAACTTTTATGTTTGTGATCAATCCTTCTTACAAAATCTTGGAGAATTAAGGATGGATCTTGTATGAATGTAGGCTTGCTTGAAACCTTCTGCGTCTTAAAATCCCAGACAGACCAGGTGATGTTGAGATCAGAGTGGGCATATCATCACTTCCAGGACTCCTCTTCCAAAAGGCGCTCATACCAAATATTGATGGGATTTCGATTTTTCTTTTCTTGATTCACTTTGTTTTGTTAATGGACAGAAATAAACTATTAACACTATGTTTAAATCATTCTTATATTGTAGCTTGTTGTTCACTTTAGCCTAAAACTTTTGCTGTAGGTTTATGCCATTGTGAGCCTTACATCATGTATAGAAATTGTAGAACGTCTATAGACGATCAACCATCATGGGGTAAAAAGTGCCTAGAACAAAATGGTGAGCATAAAAATGCAGATTAACTGCTGATATTTTTGGATCCTCCAGATGAGTCAGTATATATATATGAGCAATAATATACACTTAGGGAGTAGGTCAGCAAATGTAGTAGGCTGCTCGGGTCCAATAAGAAGCTAGTCTCAAACAAAAGTAAAGGAGACAGGTGATATATGGATGACTTATTCTTAATATAGATTATCAATATCAGATTGGTGGGGTCTGACTTCCACGACCCCTGCCAATGAGTTGTTCCCAAGCTACTATATGGAGAACAGAGCTGGAGGCAGATAGCTGAGATCTCTGTGTAGTGGCTATCTGCTACCTGCTCTGTTCTCTGAATACCGGCTGCTGACAATAGAACGTAGTGGACAATATCAGACTCACCAATGTGGTCATCAATATCATTTGAGTTCTACCGTCTTTATAGAAGAGACCCTTATAAAATAACAACGGGTACACTACCTTAAAGGGAACCTATCTTGTTATAACAAAAAAAAGCAGTGCAATCTGCAGACAGTATGTTATAGAGCAGTAGGGACTGAGCAGAGCCATATGTCGTGTCATGGCAAATGATTCCCTATAACTTGTCGTTTATCTATTTATACCTCTGCTCATTGTAGACCAGTGGTTCCCAAACTTTTTTTTCTCGTACACCACTTTCAAAATTGTACTGGTTTCGGTGGACCCCCTGCTGCTACATTTCTGCCATATTCCCAAAACTTGTCAAAAAATGTGACGATTAGATCTAATGATGGAAATTTGCATCGCGGCTGAGACCCCTGGGGGTCCACCTGGACCACTTTGGGAATCACTGTTGTAGACTAAGGAGTCCAGTGGGTGGTGCTATCAGTAGGGCCACCCACAGGACTCCTAAATACTAGTAATCCCACAATAAACTATACATGAACCTGCTCCGCTCCTCCTGCTCTGTAACATGCTGCCTGCAGACCCCACTCTATTTTTAACATGACAGGTTCCCTGTAATTGATTTAGTACATTGCTGGATAAGCATTATTTATCCCGCTTTTGCCTATGATTTTTTTTCTATTCTTTCTGTGTATATGCCGGACTGGGCAGTACCATAAAATGTCTCTTGTTGTTTAAACAAATTAACTTTATTGATTTTGCAATCCATAATTACTTTACCTCTATTTAATGAGTTCTTTTTATGGAGCTCTTCCGTCACATACCGCCATCCTCACTTTCGGAGAAGGTGTCCCTTGTAAATCATGCGGTTATTGAGGGAGATGCATATTCATTACAGCCCTTCACCACTGTTATTAGGCCGCTGTTATATCCTTCAACAATCTCTCTGCGGCCAGGAGGAGGTGCGCAAAGTGAATCCTGTACCCTGGTGCCATGTAAAGGAATCAAATGCCATAAACGCTGTAGAAATCTGAATTCCATAGAAGATTGTATGTTTTGTGCCTTTTTTATTTAGTAATTGACTCTATATACCCTTACTGCAATGACAAGGAAAAGGACTTGGACTGCAGAAACTAGTACCAGATAGCTGCTGCCAAAGCAAATATAATCATGGGCTCCATAATAAAGGACGGAAATGCACGTGATGACAACAATTTCCCCGTCATATTGCATATAGCATTGTGTTCACCCCAACTAGTTAGGGGGTTCTATAAAAGACAGAAAGTCACCATTACAATAGGGATGAAGAGTAGTCGTATAGCACATGCAGTCAGGGTGCGCCTTGTTGGGGTGCCCTTAGTTTTCTTCTTAAAACCACCTGACAACCCATTAGATTTGTCTCCTGGAAAACACAGTATTGTGATTTATCTGCACTAGATTATATGACGTATAATAGATCAAGACATTTATTCTCATATATATTTTTTGGGGTATTTCTATCTCGCTGGAGCCTACTTCTGGATTATGTCCCGATAGTTATGAGTAACCTAGGTTCACACTAGCATCGAGGTGTCTATTGTTCTGGTTTGTCAGAGGACCTCTAAAGAAACGGAGCCTGATGATCCCCATTGACTACAATGGTATCCGTGGGGTATCTGTTCTTTACATCAGACCTGCAGGACTTTTTCATCCATTCTCTACAGACACTGCAATGGAGACTCCAATGCAGATGTGAACCCAGACTACTTAACTATAGCTATATATAGCTATAGCTGAGAAAAGTTTCCATTCTGACCATAGGACATGATATAAACATGTATTATGTGCGTCTTGTTTTATAGTTTTACTATGCACATACCTTATAGAGGTGTCTTATTGTTCACACTATTTACTATTATAATGGGGAGCATTATAACAATATAGGCCACGTGGACAATATTTGTCAAAATTATGTCCATGCTTCCATATTATCCTTGTGGAATACTTTCTTTATTGAAATAGACTAGGACTGTCTATTCCTGGTCTCTGAGGATATTGGCAAGTTTCATTATTATTAAAATATATGTGTAAGGGAATTGATAGAGCAGCAATTTCCCAGTATCTGGTGGCAAACCTTGGGGGAGGGGCACAATAGACAGTGAGCCCTAAGCAGAACCCACCACTGCCCCTACCTGCTTGCCGGTCCTATCCTAAGTAATAGGTGGCAACTAGTCGATGGGCCCTTCCTAAGTAAGTGATAACACAGAACGAAGACAAGGCAAACAACAACAAAGGGAGGTCAGCTAGCCAAGGGTTCGGTAACAGTCAAGCAATGCAGTACAGAATCAAAATCCAAGAGAATAGTCACAAGGATAAGCCAGAGGTCAGAGGTAAGCAATAATAGGACAGTAGTCACAGGACAAAGTCTCAATAGCCAGCGAGTCTGTGTGGGCGGGTGGGCTGTATATAGAAAGCCAACGACCAGCCCCAGACCTGATTGGTAAGACAGGCTGTCAATCACAAAGGCAAGGCTAGAATTAACCATTAGAGGGGCAGAGAGAATCAAGGTGCAGGAGATGGGTTTGGTGAAAATTTAATTACTGAGATTGCGCAGTGTGAACACTGCTCAACGAAAAACACTAAGCAAAGAATCAAACTTAACACGCCTCCTGCGCCGCAGCGTGCGAGCAGAGTGTGGCACAGAGACCCAAACAGGCGGAGATGTTATAATATGCTTTTGAGAACAAATAGTACAGGCTCAGTCTACTTGTAATATGTGCACAAATGTTTCTGTATTTTTCTCTAGTAAATGCATGTTTTATCACATCCAGCCAAACAAGATTATTAAATATAAAAAAATAAAATAAAAAATCATCTGATCAATCCCCTACCGCTCTGGTTCTGATGTACCAACATGGGACATGTGACTGCTGCAGATATTGAATAAACTAATACAAGAGCACAGATTACATAGACTTTATAGGAAGGAGGGCTTTATAAGAAATTCCACGTGTGTGATAAAGTTAGGCTGGGTCTTAGAACCACTGATAAGAATTCTTGATGCTACCGTCTACAACACTATTGGGAAAACTAGAAACTCTTTATTTCTGCATGATAGCGCCCCTGTGGACAATGTTTCAATGAATACAAAAAATGGTTGACTCAGAATTACTTGACCGGCCTGTACAAAGATCCGACTTCTACCCCATCTAACACCTTCGGGATGAATTGGAATACCTTCTTTGATCCAGGTCTTATTGCCCAACTCTTTTGGCTGAATGTGTGCAAATCCCCATAGCCATGTAGTGGAGAGCTGTTCCATATGAGTGGAGGCTTTTATAATAGCGAGGAGGGAGCTAATTCCACGTTTATGTCCTGGATGTAAAACAAGCAGTTGTATGGTCATGTAGAGCACACATTGCAGCTTCAGCTGTATAAGGAATCACACAGGCACACCGTAAGATGAAGCTGATCTATCTCTATAAACCAAAGGGTAGGCACTAGAGATGAGCGAGTAGTATTCGATCAAGTAGGTATTCCATCAAATACTACGGTATTCAAAATATTCTTACTCGATCGAATACTACTAGCTATTCGCAGTAAATATTCGATTCAGAACCAGTGTTGATTGGCCGCAAATCAACGCTGGTTCTGCAGCAGGCTCGTCCTTGCTAGGAGAAGGCAGCTTGCTGTTACGAGGGAGCTTACTTTTTCTCATAGGAATGAATTGACCAGCGTTGATTGGCCAGTGTACAGCATTCAGCTAATCAACACTGGTTCTGCCGGAGGCTCGTCTGTGAGGAGGCGGAGTCTAAGATCGGACCACAACGGAGACTGCTGTGGTCCAATCTTAGACTCCGCCTCCTCAAAGACGAGCCTCCGGCAGAACCAGCGTTGATTGGCCGAATGCTGTACACTGGCCAATCAACGCTGGTCAATTCATTCCTATGAGAAAAAGTAAGCTCTCTCATCACAGCAAGCTGCCAGCTCTCCCGACTATCAAGGACGAGCCTGCTGCAGAACCAGCGTTGATTTGTCGCAGGCTCGTCTTTGCTAGCCAGGAGAGCTGGCAGCTTGTGGTTACAAGGGAGCTGACTTTTTATCAGTGCAACTGCCAGTGCCAGCTCTCCTCCTAAACACTCTCCTCCTGCTATTTGTGGACTTGGTGACTCTCCTTTAGTCGAATAGTGGTTTCCCCTGAAAAGAGCATTTTTTCCCATAGACTATTTGGGATTTGATTTTTGATCGAGTAGTCGAATATTGAGGCTCTACTCGAAACGAAATCTCAATATCAAATCTCGAATATTTCACTGTTCGCTCAACTCTAGAAGGCACCTACTTAATAGGATTGTGGGTATTACGCATAACTCTAATATCAGTGTTTGGTATTCGGGATGAATATGGCTACTGTTGTCCTAGTGTAGAAATGAAGCACCCATTTGGGAACGATGGTGGACAGTGGCATGACATGAGCGAGGCCCATGCACCTCATCATAAATGAGGCGCATCTACTGATAGTATATACTGTAAATCTCCTGGAATACTACTAGGTATCCCAGTCTTCCTTTTTGGGATTGTAAAGCACAATGTAGGTCTTAACATAAATTCAGTTATTGACAAAATGTTTCAGCGATTCCGTCATCAGGTCAAGGAGTTTGTATGTTTCGGAAACAAGCTGTCAATAAATTGGATTTCTGTGAAGACCTGTAGAGTAGCTTGATATCCTTTACAATCCTGGAAGAAGCAGTACCCCCTAGTACTGTTCCCTGGTGAATACCACGTACACATAACAGTTTCATCATCGAAATGTTGCAGTCGGAGACATAATGCAGAATTAGGCTCCTCACCACCAGCCCCTTGGTGCCATTTATGGGTCCCATACATATTAGTCTAAAATAGCTAAATTTGGACAATTTCAACCATAACAAATGCTTAGCAAGTGAAGCTTAACAATCAAATGATTGACGGTTTTCACCAACCAATGCCTCACCGTGTCATCTTTTGGAAAAATGTCGGCCATGTTTGAAAGTTTGACGGAAGAGTTTTCATAAGAAATGATGTCAAAGTAAGGAAAAGTAAAAGTAGAAGAGAAAACTGGAATGATAGTTACATAGTAGATGAGGTTGGATGAAGACATCAGTCCATCAAGTCTAACCTATAACCCTACAATCCCCTACAGTGTCGATCCAAGGGAAGGCAAAAAAAACCCCATGAGGCTCATGCCAATTGCCCTATTTCAGGGGAAAAAATTCCTTCCCGACTCCAATCTGGCTTCCAAACCATGATGGATCAAAATTCCCAACTAGAGAAAGGGCATTTAGCCTGAAACGCGTTATATGATAAATAAAGAGTTCTTCATTGGACCCGCAAATTTCCCAAGATTCCTTTTAGACAATTTTTCATCATCATCATAAACCAAAAAAGCCTTATTTTTCAAGAACGGACTTTTGTGATATCTCGAGTATTTTATACCAGGAGCCCACCCAGAATCATGATTCCGAGCCCTATACCGTATTATTATTTTCCTGCCCCCCCAGTCTTTGTATATGCTTCTTCTGACTATATAATACATCAGATGCTGGTTCTATCCAGACACGAGAGCTGTCAGAGCTTGCTTTGGCTGCTGGTGCTGAGCACTTCATGTGTTCACATATCTGATCGGTAGGTCAGACAGGGAGGTGCAGCCAGTACCTGGTTTTGCAGACAACCCACTCTCAGATTTAATCTGATCTGGGCCCCGGAGGAGCTGGGTTTCCGTCCGGCCACCTGTCTGCCACATGAAATGTTTCACAAGACAGATGGGAAGGTGACAGAGCTGTCCTTGGACAACGAATCTGCAATTGCAGAGTCTGTACATAGAAATGAACATTGCTTTATGCGCATAGTCGGTATCGAAGAATCCTGCACGATGCAGTATGTATAGACACACATTTGGCCATATTATTTGCTATCAATACTATGGATTCCCTATCTGGGCTCCATCACTAGCAACGATTATTCTGGTAACTGAATGGATTTGCATAAACTAGCATTTTATACCACATACGTCTTAGTATTTGTATACAAATATCAATTATAACATACTATTATCACAGCATGTCGCAGACAAAAAAAAAAAAAGAATGGGGTTTTGTTTAGCCAACATAATGAATGGGGGCGACTACTATAATGAAATAGTTAATTTGAGGAATTGCTAGTTTGGTGCATTCCCGCCCATGGTAGAGACCTAGAGAGAGCGCGTGTTACCAGCAGCAGGAGACAGATGACATTGGGCTCTGTGATTTCCAGCCTGGCCCTTGGAATTTAAGCAGCCGACTCTTTCTTGGCTATTATGGTGGCATGTTCGGCGGCTGCCAGCTCTTTAACTGGGGACTGGTGCTAATTTCAGGGCTAATTCCAAGCCGTTCCACATCACTGACTATAGCAGGTGGCTGAGTCCGATGGAGCAGAGAGAAGAGGAGGGGCAGGGAGAGAGAGAGAGAAAATTACCCTGCTCGGAAAGGAATTCTCTGATTCAATTGACTGATTATTCTGTCAGATAATATGGGTAGCGAGGACAAGGAACGCAGCCGTACTAGGAAGACAGGGAAATACGGAATGGACTTACCGCCATAGTCCAAACACAATACACAGGCGCCTAGATCTATTACAATATGTACATGACTATGGGCACAGGTGACTCCATGTAAAACACCTTTGTGTATATTGTACATACGTGTATCGTTACTGCGGCACAGATTTATCGACACGTTTAGCTTTTAGGCAAGACAAAGGGCTCTGAATTTATCCGATATATTTCTTTGTATACCAAATTGTGGAGTTTGAAAAGCATGAACGGGAAACTACAACATAGACCATCTTCGCAATACGAAAAGGATCATGTACAATTTCGAGTTGCAGAAACGCGGTAGATTTTGTTGCGGTTTTTTGAGCCAAAACCAAGATTGGCTACAAAAAGAATGGGAAATATATAGGAAGTTCTTATACTTCTACCTTTGTCAATCCACTCCTGGCTTTGGCTCAAAAAATCTCAACAAAATCTGCAACAAAAAAAGCTGTGTTTCTGCAGTAAAAATCTGAGCTGGAGATGAGGTGGAAAGAGGATATGGCACAACCATGGTCAATGGAGTCAGTCTTGGGCCAAGGGCAGGAGACTATAATCTGGGTATAGTCCATATACCTCGTTCAAACTCAAAGGTAGGTTGGCTGTTGCCGCCTCTAAGCTAAGTTCACATGGTGGATTTTGCGGCAACCTGCCATACAAAATCTGCTGCGGTAGTAGAAACATTTCCTATTCCCATTCATTACAATGGGAGGTTTGGGCAGAGATCGACCAATTTTTTCACAGTTCACCCTCACCTTACGTCTGTTCCTAGACAATGGGTATTAGGGTAAGTTCACATGGTGGAATTTTTACTGTAGAATTTGTCAAAAAACTCAATAAGTATCCGTCTTCCATTGAAATGAATGGGAGGCAGAATGATCTGTGGCCGAATTCCAACCCAAAAATTCTACTGCATGAACTCACCCTCATACCTACTGTCCAGTTGCAAACGTAGGGTGACAAAGAACCAATTGGGGACACCAATAAAAAATATCAATACACACTTCCCAAAGATAAGTGAGACAGTAATGGATATTGTTTAGAGATTTTATTCTACGGCTACAAACTGCTCCAGTCTTCAGGTCCAATTCTGATAGCGTGTAAAATACAATAAGAGTATGTAAAATATATATAAAACTTGTAAAATAAGAATTGTAGCTACCCTTCTCAAGTGTCTGGGGGGCTAAGATATAAGGTGCTATTTCAAGGGATCCTCACACTAAAGAAGGCGAAAAAAATCGCTGGCACCCTAGGGGCGTTGTTGCTTTACATTTTATTGTATATGTTATATTGTATATAGAGATATATCTATGTATATATCCCAACAATTGTAATGGGATATCCCCGCAGGCTTGGAATGTGAGTGGTAAAGTCGGATGGCATCAGTGAGCATATGAAGTTCTTCTCTTCTGTTATTTAATGGCATGTTATTGAAAAAACCCCAAAATATCTTATTTATTATAAATATTCCAATTCTTTTCTGTGCATTAAGAACATTGCATGCGTATGTAAATTTTACACTCATCACTTGTCATTGCTGTACCTTGAGGGGGTGCAGAGGGGACAGTCGCACCAGGGTCCGGGAGCCTCAGGGGGGCCATAAGCACTGGCATCAGTATTGAGATTGCAGCTTCCATCTGGCCCATAAGCCAAGGAGACCCACAGATTACCCGAACCACACTAAGGTGGATTAGAATCCATAACCATCACTATCAAGTATTCGCTGTAGGGATGAGGTAGGGGGCCCCGGACAAAAGATCACATCGGCCCCAACAAGACTTTAGTTACATCACTGTCACTTGTTATATATTATATAATGATAAACTTTTTTTTTTATGTCCATCCCAGCCCGACCTTCGGTCTCCTGACCAAATCGTAGACCATACGATTCCCTAAGTTCCGATCAGTAGGTTTTCGGTAGAGGTGGGATACATATCACAATACAGATGCTCATATGGGAAGGCAATACGCTTCTGATTGAGAGCCGCAATATGCACAATGCTACCTACTAATCTACGAATGGCATGTGCAGATATCCCACCTTCTATCCCATAAAAATCTTGGACTTTTTTTTTTCTTTTTTTACATGACCTGTTCATATAGTGCAGATTGTGATACCAAACTCAGTGCGGTCATGGGATCTCTAAGGCACTTTGTGGCAGTGACTCGAAATCACAACACAGTTGGCACAATGTACATTGTACTGTATATTGTGTATGGGCCAAGGGTGTATAGGCGGTATTAAATTTAGCACATAGGCAGGACCTGGACCTCGAATCGTTAAGCAGCTCGTTGACTAATCTTCCTCTATGTCAGCTCATTTTAGACCTATCTGGATGCACTTGTAAATTTTGCATGGTGGCCACATATAATCCTACGATTCACTTTTTGTGTGTTTGTATCGGTGAGAGAGTTAACACCAGGGTCAGTCTCTCATCTTCTACTCCTCCCTCAGGATAGAGTTATTCTCTGCTGGCCTTTTCCACCCTCACCCTGCAGCCAACACATCTGAAAATACATATGCATAAGAGCTATTTGCATATGCTAATCCATGCACGGCTCAGTGTATTTGCATAGGTGTGAGTTCCCGGCAGTGATACGGGCTAGGAGGGGGCTATAAGAGGTGCTCGCGATGTAGTCCCTCTGCATGCTATGGCCAAAAGCGTTTTAGCTTCCGATGCCCTGTCATTCACTATTTGTGATTAGATTGCAACACATCTGCTCAAATAGTTGGACTTGTTTACCATAGATAAGCTTATGGGGTTAGCGACCATTTACTTTACTTCTGTTGTAGTTAAGATCCTTGGGGTTTGTCCATACGTATACATATGCTTTATTTAGATTGAAATACTGTGCACTGTGGAACCTAGAAAGTTATTAATAGTGAATACACGTCATATAAAATTTCCAGTGAGTACATATCAGATATAGTCCAGTGAGTACATATCAGATATATCAGCCATCAGGTTGAAAACTCTTAACTCTGATGATCCCTTCCAAAGCAGAAGACTCATCTTGACCATGATGGAAAGGGTAGGAGAAATACAGTTTGCATTAGGACCTACTAAACTGTGCCAATGATCCTCATGATGCCTCAAAAGACCTTTGTCGCTATCAGACTTTAATAGTGAATACACGTCATATATAATTTCCAGTTATTACAATATATCAGATATATCAGCCATCAGGTCGAAAACTCTCAACACTGATGGTCCCCTCCAAAGCTGAAGACTCATCTTGACCATATTGGAAAGGAGAAATACAATTGGCATTAGGACCTACTAAACTGTGCCAATGATCCCATGGTGGTCTCAAGAGACCTTTGACTCTATCAGACTTTATATATCCAGTTCATCAAGGATTTGCTATACATAGGGGGCTTACTTATATAGGTTCTACTAAATTGTATCAGTGATCCCCAACCTGCCACTTCATGGATGCCTTACGAGATCTCAATTAGACTTCACACAAAAACTTCAGCGGGGTTAGGACTATACATACAAACCTGCCCATGCACCTTGTATATACAATTGGAAAAAAAACGTATACTAGCTTATTGCAGATTTTTCCCATAAAGGCCAGTTCGAATTGGCACAAGTGGATATAGCCCCATTGTTCCTCATGCATATCGAAAAAATACACACTGAGTTCTGGTTTTCTGCCGCAGATCCTGTAGTAAATACATGTCCTATTTGTAATATTCAATTCTGAGATGTGTGAACATACCCTAATAGAATTAGTACCCCAACATGTGGCAGCTTTGTTGCTCGCACATTGACTCCATGTCCGATACTCCCAAGTGTAATAGCTGTAATACCTTTTCCTATGACAAGCTTAGATTACTTATAAGTGACAACCACAGCACCCCTATGTATTACTACTCCAGTTAAAACATATCCCTGTCCATCCCACCTAAAGAAAGTAATGCCCTGCTTCCACTCTAAAGTCCTGGAGTGCAAAGAACAGGTATTAGATAAATGTTCCTTTGCTCTCTATGACAGGGCAGAGTGCCCAATACTTAGAAACGCTCCTGCCTGATCATAATTCGGGATTCACACCCTTCAAAAACATATGTTAAAGGGGATTTCTGGGCAAAAAATGTTGATTTTTTTTTTTAGTAAAAAAAGGTCTGTTCTATTAATGGGTTAATAAATGCACCCATATAACTTTAGCTATGCTTTGAGTGATTTCCGGGTGTCTCTAAAAGCTCCTGATATCTTCTGCATTTGTTTACAAGGATATGCTTCCTGTTATGTACCTTCCATGCTAGCTACCTCTCATCTAACTCCTCTCCCTCCTTCCCATACACCCCCTCCCTGTCTCTCTAGCTATCCCGCCCACTACTAACGCTTCCCAAACTAATCAGCCCAACCCATGACCTAATTATATACTTACCTCTCTTCTTTCCGTCATGGCTTCTTCCTGCGGGATGGCTCCTCCCTCCTTTCTAACTTCTTGTCCCAGCACTGCTCTGTGCACTGCAGCGACGATCCACCTCTACTGTGCATGCGTTGGAGCATCAGCAGCAGAGGAGCGCTGGGACTAGCGCCTGCAATCAGAGAAGAGGGAGGAGCCATCCCGCAGGAAGAAACCTGGAAGGTAAACATAATGGAGTAGACAGGGGGTGGAGTAGTAGTGACTTTCCGGAACTTGGAAACGGATCGTCACTGGATAACCAGCAAATGTGGGTAAATATACGTTTTTGATTACTTATGTTATTTAAAAAGTGGGAGGGTGTTTAGGGATTTCCATTTATCCCGGACAACCCCTTTAACAAATCCTCAAATATAGTGATGATTACATTTGCTACATTTATGGGGATTGTTGCCTATTATTGTGGCGAGGTGAGAAGGAAGTTCAAAGAATCTTAAATTAACTTCTCAGAAGTGAAGATTTCATCCTCACTCAATCACTGATTGCTGATAGACTGCTTTTTCCCTGTTACTGTGCATAGGGAGAAAGCTGTCAATCGGTAGCATGTGGATTTAGAGAGCCTGTAGCTCATGAATACACTGGTCTCCCAGTTTACAGTGTTCACAGATGAAGTTAGGTGTAGGCAAAAATGGAAAACTCCTTTAAATAACATGAAGAAACCATGAGTTACTGGTTTTGATAAAAATACACTACAGCTATTGGGGAGTGAGTGTGAAGCCAAGTCTACCTATGGATGTAGAATGTATTTACTTTTACATCCCCTTAAAAAATATCTGATACAGACTATAATTTGCTCTTATAAAGAAATATTGGAGCGGCTATCTGCACCGACTACTTGCCAGGAAAATCTTACAGTAGTTTCCAAGCTCCTACTGATCTAGGAATGGATGGGGTTAGTTACAGGGAGGCTGTCCTCCATGTCTCACTTTCCTCTCAATGTATTCCAAAGCCAGTAATAAGGATTATTTAGGGTTTAGGCCGGATACAGGAGCAGAATACATTACAATAGTGTGCACACTGGGGATTAATATGAGAAGACTCCAGGCTGCTTTTGATGACTTTGCACTCATAATGCCAGAGAAATTCTTTGAAAGACAGAAGACATAGGGATTATGAGGGCGCTGAGGCATTACAACTTGAGCCGTAACCTGCGAACTGACACTACAAGCCCCACAATGCACTGGGTTGCTCTTTTCTGGAGTCACCAGTGAAGCCAATGTTGTACAGTGCCCAGTTATTTGTAATTCTTTTTGCCGATTAATTTGCCATTTGGGTCTTTTTTTTTTTTTTTTTTTCGGAGAGGCTTATTTTAGCGGTGTAACCAGTGTGAAGGTTTAGGGTTTGCGGAGTAAGATTTTACCCTTCTGGGGAGGAATCAATATCTCATTGTCCATTGCTCAGCCTTGGTCCTTGATCTCTAGAGGTCCCCGGTACGCTTTAAAAACTACGAATAAGTAACTATCTAATTTAGTACTGTAACTGACTACTACTTGTTGAACCTAGAAGTAGTAGTAGTTCCACCTAAGAAGAGTGCAGAATACTCCTCCTTGCCACCATCGAAGGGTTAACGAGGGTTTTCGGTGGCGACCACCCTATGTCCAGAGGACCAAAAAACATGACCTTTGATCTTGCGGCGCAAAAGGGAAGCACTTACTAATTATTAGCAAAGATGCCCTGATTGCCCAAATGGGGGAGCAGTCATATGACACTGGAAGTTTAGTATTTTTTGGGAAAGCTGTGACAATTCATGACAGGGAGCCTACGTTCCTCTTCCATCTGTATTGGCGAGTCGCTGGTTCTGGAATCCTACTTCTTCCAGTCTGGCCGTTTTTACCCCTCCCCTCTGTAATAGGCCACCCAGGACCTTTCAGACACAGGGCCATCAATTGCCCAAATGGAGGAGCAGTCATGTGATCCCAGAATTTTTGTATTTTTTCAGAAAGTTGTGACAAGTCAGCTGCCTCCCCTCTCCATGTGTATTGGTGCGTCACTGGTTCTGGCATTCAGCTCAATCTAGCCTGGATGATTTTACCTTCCTCTCTATAGTAGGCCATTCAGGCCCTTGCAGCCACATGACCATACTTGGTGACCTGATGACAACTTTCTGAAAATTATTTTAGCTTATCAATGACATTGTCAATCACTGTCTCATATAGGACTCACAGTCTACATAGATTGTGAGTCCTAGGATTCCAGATGCTAACCACTGAACCACCATGCTGCCCCCCCCCCCAAAAAAAAAAAAAGTAAATGTCCAGGATCATGTGACGACTCTTCCGTTTGGGCCTTTTGGGCATTACGAATTAGTAAGTGCTTTACTTTTATATTGTAAGAGTATTGATCATGTTTTATGCGCCCCTAGACATCCACTATTAAGGGGTTGCCTGCCTATTCAATTTTTTAAAACAGAATGCTGTAAAAATTATAGGGACGATTCTCGCCTCACAAATCTCATGTTGTTCCCATTTTTTCATCTTTCTGGTCCCGCTTGACACACCGGAACTGGGCGCTCAGCCAATGATTGGCTGTGAAGTTGTTTCCTTTGTGTCAAGACGGACCAGAAAATGAAGACTACAGAGACGTGGTACATTGCAGAACAGAAACGACAGGGGTCAGTGAGGTGTTTATCGTTTTCATTTCATTACAGCATTGATTGAAAATACATTTGAAATACTAAAAATATTTTAGTGTGTAATTTTTTATATATATTTACTGAAACAGGAATGCCCCTTTAAAGAGGACCTTTTGACACTCCGCATACTCCAAGTACGTTTTAATAGGCACCACGCCTCTTATTCTGGCAGAGTTGGAATTTTTCTCTAGCCCCCATCACTCTCAAGCAGTCACTTCTGTCAGTTTCAACACAGTTACACTCCCTACTCTCAGGTGGGCAGTCCTGACATGGAGTAGAAAGACAGGGACCGCCCATCTGGCAGTAGGGAGCATAGTTGTGTTAAAACTGACAGATATAACTGCTTGGGAATGGTGGGGGCTAGAGAAAAAAAATCCAGCTGTGCCAGAATAAGTGGATCAGCGCCTATTAAAGGATGCAAAGAGTTAGAGTTGGTGTAGGTGGTCAAAGGTCCTCTTTAATAAACCTTTTTGTGGGCTTTAGAACCTCCTTATATGATTTTTTTTTGGCAATTTTACTCTACACCTAGAATTTTTATGTGTCCACTGAAAATACACTTTAACCTGCCATGTTGTAAGTGGTGCCCTGTCTGGCGGTAGCATGTTATAGAGCGGGATCGGTTGAACAGATTGATATAAAGTTTGAACAGATTGATATAAAGTTTTGTGGGAGAAGATTCTTGTAAGTTTTTGTTTGCAATAAGTCAAGTGGGTGGTCCTACTTGGTAATTGACAACTATGGGCTCGTTCACACGGAGTAAACGCGCCGCGCATTGTGGCGCGTTTACGGCGCGTGTACGCCGCGTTTTTTTACGGTGCGCGATGACGCCACGTTAACGCCGCGTAAACGCGGCGCTAACGCGGCGTAATCGCGCACCGTAAAAAACGCGGCGTACACGCGCCGTAAACACACCACAATGCGCGGCGCGTTTACTCCGTGTGAACTCTGCCTATCTCTGTAAACAGGGAAGGGGTTGTCCTTCAATAGGTGGGACCTCCCACTGGACTCCTAGGGATGAAAAGAACAAGGTTTTAAATAAATAAAATACAGGTTAGAGCGGGTTCACACCTGCGCCCCGATCTCCGCTTTGTGGGTTTCTTACTTCTGCCCCTGACAGGAGACTGAAACCCAGCAGTCAGTGTCCGCCCGTGAGCGTCTTCTGGTCTCTGCGCCAAAACCGTTTTTTTTTTTTTTTTTTTTTTAACCAGCCTTAAAGCCCTGCATGTCCGACTTTGTGTCCGTTTAAAAAGATACGGTTTCGCCGCGGAGACCAGAAGACGCTCACGGGTGGACACTTTGCAAACCCATTGAAATGAATGAGTCTTAAAAGTGACTGCCGGTTTCCGTCTCTTGTCCAGTTTCTTGGACAGAAGACGGAAACCTGCAAAGCGGAGACGTCCTTATGTTTTTTCCCTACATTTGCTCTGCTCCTCTCGCTTTATAGCGCTTCTTTTACTTAGGGCACCATCTTGATCATGACAAGTATCATTTTCTGGTGAATTCGTGATTTTTTTTTGATTTTTTTTAGAAGGAAATGCTCTTTAAAGGTGAAGATCATTTATAGTATGAGGAGGAAAGGGGAGACAGGTATACGTATATCAAATATGATGAGACAGACTTTACTAGCTGCTTAGCCTACATGCAGAATATTCTCCATGCTTTGCTTTATACTGTAGTAGAAAGTAACATTATAAACCCTAACTTATCAGCAAGTAGTATATAGAGGACTAGGGACATAAAGAGGTGCATGGCTAAAGAGGGTGATATCCTGCCTCACGTGTATAATTTGTCTTTTTCTCATGGCAGGGGAGCCTCCAGGCCTATGACCGCATGTCCCATCCCTTGTCCTCCAGACCTCAACCTAAGGTACATAATTGTGATGAAATGTTGGGAAGGGTGGAATACTTTAGTTTTCTTGCACCCGTCCATACCCAATGTCGCAAATAATATAATAATATATCTATATAATATTTGAGTCTGGCTCTAGAATGACATGTCACTTTTACGTTTTTGTGAAATCTATGATGCACCGCGAACGATTCGTCCTGCTTTGTCTTATCATGGAGGTTACTATGACTTATTATAATGGGAGGTGAGCAAGTAACTGGTGGCAAACTAGTCCTTTCAGAGGGTTAAGGTGGCCATACACATTAGATGAAAGGGGTTCTGGGGTTTATATATTGATGACGTTTTCTTAGGATAGGTCATCAATATGTGATAGGTGGGGGTCCAACACCCAGGGCCCTCAACCGTCAGCAAGCACCAAGGAGTTGTGGTTGGTATGGCAGCTCAGCCTTATTCACTTGAACGTGAGATCCCAACCGATCACATATCCTAAAAATGCATCATCAATATGTAAGTTTTGGAAAACCCCTTTCATGTCCCAATGCTCCGATTTCTGCCAGAGTCGACCATCTAATGTGTATGGGGGTAGGCCAACTTTCTCCTGAAGGCAGATGTCGGGCAAAGAAAGATCAGGTTGTGGACTATAAACATGCCCAGTCCTTTTCACCAGAGACATCTGATAACAACTTACTTCCCTCTCCCCAATTGACGTGGTCAAGTGTGTATGTGCGTGGTAGAGGCGGGAGCCATCAAAAGCTCTCTGAAGTGTAAGGCCAGCTTTACTAATGGTGGATTGGACAGCAGTGGCTGTCATGTCTTACAAAGGCTGCCAATAGTTGTCGGCAGCTTATCTCCATTGAGAGCAAAGGATTGGGCATATTAACGCAACATGCACAATCCTTTGTTTCCTTCAATATGACACGAACATCAGCTGGATATTTAATATACATATAAGATGCAAGTAGTGGTTCAGTCAACCTCAATCTAATGTGGATGGTCACCTTAGACATGTATACAATGTATAAGCATGAAAGACTAAGCCAAATAATACGTATCCTTTATATTATACACACAGTAATACATGGTCTTAGGATCTACTATGCCAGGCAAAAAAAGTATTTGCTTTACCCATGTAAGATTTCAATCGAGCAAGTGTCGTATTGCCATTTACATTGATATATTAACATGCATGCTCTGACAAGACATTGACACCGCTTACCATGCACCGCTTTGTGTCATTTTTGAAAGATTTTTGGTTTTCTTAACCTCTTAATTCCCTCTCATTACTATAACTACTCAACATGGCGAGTTTGTGTCTTCCGTGTTTTGGGTCCAGCAGTTCCGAGTTTTTAACTACCTTGTTTTCTTGTTTATTCCGGCTCCCGAAAAAAGAAGCGGCATGCTCCTTCTTCAGGCCAATTTGCCTCGCAATTCAGCCTGAAGACACTCCCTCCTCCCGACTAGACTCATTCATTTGGGCCTAATCCAGAGCAGAGTGCACGACTGGATGCCGGTGCACTGCATCGGCATCCAGTCGCAGTTACCCGTATTTTGGACCGGAACCTGAGGCAGCCTCCACCTCAGGTTCCGGACCAAAATACCCCGTGTGAACTTATGCTAACAGTGCACCATTTTATTCATTTCCAACTTGCACATTATTTTTCATAAAAGGTTGATCAAGGTGGCCCAAGGCAGGGATCAAGACGGTCTAGGGCAGGCGTGTTATTCTTGAAATTTAAGCCATAGATTTCAGTTCTAGAGCACGAGACCTCCTGGAGCCTCTTACAATAATTTTGCCACATCTCCCATTATTAAAGGGGCTCTATCACTGGGAAAAGTCATTTTTATCTAAACACATGCTTGCATAGGCTTTAGAAAGTCTATTCCACACTTACCTTTTGTATGTAGATTGCTTCAGTGGTCTCTGAATAAGTCCGTTTTTATTCATATGCTAATGAGCCTCCAGCCAGTACAGGAAGTTCCCAGCAGCCTCCTCTCTCCCATTATCTTCTATGTGTGGGAAGCAAACAGGAAGCGAGTCATCAGCAGCAGCAGGAGCGTCTCCCATAGAAGACAATAGGAGAGGTGTGCACCTTCTATCGTGCACCAGTCTAATTAGCATATGAATATAAACGGACTTATTCAGAAACCAGTGAGGCAATCTACATACAAAAGATAGGTGTGAAATAGACTTTCTAAGGGCTATGCAAAGGTGTAATTAGTTAAAAATGACTTTTCCTAGTGATAGAGCCCCTTTAAGACCTGCATATATTTCTCTGGTCTTAATAAATTCACCCAACATGTGCAAAATAAATTAAAAGGGTCTACCAGTACTGCCCTATGGGGCATCTAGCACTATAGTTTTGCCCACGCACTCTATATTGGTAGCCTGTGGTCGGCACCTTTTAGATTTGACTAGCATTTTCCGCGACTTTCGTCTGCGGCACCCCTCCACCGGCGCGCCCCCGTCCCCCCTACCACCGTGCTGTGCAGTATTTGCAGGTGTGGTCCGGCAACCCTCAAGCACAGTCGTGCGTGCGCGTGACCACCATCCCGGGGACCCTCATAGTACGTGGGTTCCTGGACCCATTCCTCACTCTTTGGCCCCTCCCGCGTGCCCCCATTTTACCCGACCCGGGACCCCCTGCTCCCCACCCCAAATGGTCGTCACTTTGGCCCCCCCTCTTACCTGCTGCCCCCCACTCATGCCACCCATCCTCCTCCTCCCCAAACTGGCCTGCCATGCGCACCCCCATCCCGAGGGCCTCTGTCAACGCCCCCACCTGGCGCATGCACGACATGTTTGGCAAGCGAGAGTGTGTGCGACCGTAGAAGGAGGCTGCATGTCGGCCGCTCGCTCCGGACGGTCCAGAGCTTGCAGTGGGAGGCATGTGCTACAGCGTGTACAGCGTCCTCAGCGTCGCCCACACAATGCCGCTGGCCTATCGGAAAGCGTCTGAAGCAGAGCGGATTACGTTGTCTCGGCTCCATTAGCCTTGCGGAACAGCAAATTCGGAGCTTGCGGTGGCGTTGTGTGGGCATTTAGCGGCTTAATATGTAGCCTATGTATCTTTCCAGGTTCCAAGGTATGTATGTTCCAAATTTGAGCCGAATCCCTGCAGCCGTTTTTGCGTGATTGAGAAACAAACCCACAAACTTTCACATTTCTAATACTAGTAGGATGACCATGTGTATAAGGCGCAATGTCCCTTTAACACATATCGCCTGAATAAATGCACAGAAAAAAATCTCCTCCAGCTTCACGGAGGCTGAAGATATTGGATGAAGGGTGGCTGACGCCGACGTTTTTTCTTAGCTTTTTTTTTTTTATTGACAGGGAGAACAATTTAACCAAACGCCAGGCCATCATTTTGCCAGTCAAGTGTGATATGGGTTGGTCAAGGGAGACATACGCCTGTATGATTTTGAGGAAGAATTGCTGAAATTGCAGTAGTTACGTTGAGATCAGCTGTAGCTTCCGTCATTAGAGAGCCCTGAGATTCTTTTATCCGTTCTTGGCAATATAATGAATTCGCAGATAAAATGCTCTTAACCCCAGAGGGGGTGTAACACATTAATATTGTTTGTATTGAGATTCTGTGAACAATACGCTTCTCCCTGGCAGAAAATGGTTTGACTCATGGAATTATCTCCCAGTGGAGGTGGTGAAGGCAAAGGGAATTCACGGCTTCCTAACTTTTAGTGTCGGGCTCTATGAAGAATGTGAATGAGCATGTAGATGACAACAGGTAGGGATGTGTGGGACTAAGCCATTTAAAGGGAACCTGTCACATTGAATGTGTATGCGGCATGTTATAGAACAAGAGGAGCCGAGCAGATTGATGTATTGTGTGTTGGAAAATATTTTGTATATTTTGTAATTTTCTCACTTTAATTCTTAGGAGTCCGGTGGGCGGTCCTACTCGGTGTCTCTGTATGCACACTTATATAATGAAGGTGTCCGCTACTAAATATCAATCTTCTAGTCTCTTTCTGTCCTATGAACCCACTGACCAGAGATCGCACGCATGTTCAATATGACGAGTTCCCTTTAACATTACAGCACAGAGGTGCCTTGACTAAACCAGACATCTTAGGGTTAATTCACGCAGGGCAGAATTGTCGCAGACAACGAAAAAAAAATCCACTCCATACTTCTTAATTGGGTTGCTTGTTCAGCATGTGCTTGGATATCTGTTGGGGACCCCAAATGGAAACCTATCCAATTGAAAAAGCCGTTACCTAAGGAAATCCATGGACCCAATAGACTATAATGGGGTCCATGTGGTTTCTGCTCGGTTTCCACATGAAAAATGTGGAGAGGAAAGTGCTGCTTGCAGGACTTTGCTCTCCACATATTTCATGTGGATAGGGGAACGGAATGGCATCTGAATAAGACCGTGTTCTGACACATGCCCGAACTGTACCACCCCCCCACACACACACTGACAGATGACATTGGGTGAAAAGACAGCTCAACATGTTGAGTTTTAACTTGCTTGATCTCTTGTTCACACAGTGCTCCTTGACCATAAACATTTTAGATTACAGTGGTTGTCTGAGATCCATGGGTAATGGATACTGATGACCTGTCCTCAGGATAGGTCATCAGTATCAGATCGGTGGGAGCCCAACACCTGGACCCCGCACTGATCAGCTGATTCGGTTACCAGAAACTATATACAAGGTAAAAAGTCAAAAGCCGCACCACAGGTGTCAGACCCTCATCGATGTAATACTTATCGTCTATCCTGTGGATAGGTGATGTGGGGGCCTCAGACAACCCCTTTAATATCGGTCAAACCTGATCACTTTGGCAGGGCTGGCCAACTACCTTATGTGTAATGGGTTGTGCCAACTTGTGACAACATCCCTACCAACAGAGGGAATGAAGGAATGCGCATGCTGGTTTTCAACATGTCCAGTCCTTTATTCTCATTGGTGTCTGGCAGTGGCTTATTTCCCTTTCCCAAAGAGAACACATGCACACACAGCCTAACTGATGTGCTTGGGTGGGGCAGAAGGAATAGCTGTAGGTGAGCGGACGTTTGGCCAACAGTCGCTCCTTGAATATTTTGTGTGGTTTTCTTAATGAATGGTCGCTAAGTATTGCAGATAAAACTGGACGATTACTGTATCACCAGATCTTGTGTTCTTAGACTTCTTGTACACAACTGGGTGTGCATCCAAATTGGCACCAATTTTGCAGCCGAATGCATTTGGATGACACATCCAGGTTTCAGCCAAGTTCATTCTATCATGCCCTCTATGGGGGTCTTCCATTCTGTTTTGTTCTGTTGAAACGAAGCAGGACCTTCTCTATTTTCTTTAGAGCAGAATGGACCCCTGGAGTCCACCTTGGATGGCACACTCGGACGTACGCATGAAGCCTAAGCCTGCATCCATATCTACGTCAGAGTCTCGTCTTGTCCGTTGTATGATCTTAAGAATGGAAAAACAGTCCCTCTAATGATGGACAACAATGGACCCCGTTGACTTCAATGGGGTCCTTTGGTTGTCCATAATTTTTTTATAGGACTTTTCCGTCCAGGATTCTTCACGGACCAAACAGAGACTTTGACGCGAATGTGAACATAGCCTTATCCTTGCAATAATGTACAGCACTACCATTGTGTACTATAGATACCAGAGATATTTTCCAGTGCCAGAATATTGCTGTATTAGCTTGACAGAAAAGCTGACACTCCACGCTCCTGGCTGACAATTGGCGGTAGTCGCTGTCAGGACTTAGCACGATACAGCTGTGTTCTCTCGCCCCGCGCTTTGTTGTTGCTGATTGGATTTGACATGTGAAGCTGTGAGAGGAGGGGGGCACCTGACCTGAGTGAGGGTCGCCTAGTACATCAGGTGTCAGTGTGGTAATGGGACGTGACACCTCTATTCTGCCCATCTTGTATCTCAGACCTGGCCGCCGATAATTGCATTTATTTGCAGTTTTTTACCTATTTGTCTGTTTAGCAAATAGCTGATAGGATTAAATGTGTGTCAGGACCTCTCCTTTAGCGGGCACACCCTAGAAATAAGATGGTGTTTATCCTCAAGTCTACCTATTACCCAATATATATACAACCTGTATCGTCGTACCCGCTATCCTAGGGGGGTTATCTGTCATAAACTCTTCATATAATAAAAATTCCGGGGCGTTGTTTCTTACCTTGCATTGGGCCGTTCCTCTGTTATTCTTCCTAGAAATATATGACAATAGGACGCTACCACTTCCGTTGTCAGGAGGGCGTGGCCCGACATAGTCTGATGCTGATTGGACAAGCCTAGGGACACGCCTCCAACTGATAACGCCCAGCCGTCAATTTATTCATAAATTTCTAGGAGGAATAACGGAGGGATGCCAGAAGACAGAGCCCTAAGAAAGATGTTATTATATGCGGCAATCCTAGTGTTTATGAGAAGAGACGAGTCAAGTCTATTAATGGCCTGCCCGGTGTAACAACACGTACACCATGATGTGCAAAAGTTTCAGGCAGGTGAGGAAAAATGCTGCGAAGTAAGAATACTGTGTTATTAGTTTATTTTTTATCAAGTGAATGAAATAAGTGAAATCTAATCCCATGAATATTTGGAGAGTCCTTTCCCCTTTGTCTTCTCCGTACACTTGCAGACAGTTTTTGAAGGAACTCGGCAGGGAGGTACACAGATCTTCTGTAGATGTAGGCTTGCTCCAATCCGTCTGTCTCTTCATATAATCCCAGACAGACTGGATGATGATGAGATCAGGGCTCTGCGTGGGCCGGATCATCACTTCCATGACTCCTCCTCCATAGGGCGGTCACACCAGATATTGATGGGGTTTAGATTTCTTTCTTATTATTCACTTCCTTTCATTCATTAACAAAAAAAATAATTTAATAACAATTCCATTTCTGAAAGCATTCTTCTTTGTGGCATTTTTTCGATGTCTGCTTAAAACTTTTGCACAACACTTTGTTTCATAAAACACACATTTGCCATTTCTACTAAAATAGAGAATACCAAAGGGTCACCCTTGTTCCCTAGTGTATAGTCGTTTGGTATTCTGTTCAGTCAGATCTAAGTTCCATTACGGTACATAGTAGGGATGTCACCCAGCTTTCCGTAAAGCCTGAACGTGATCAGATCTCCATTTTTAGGCTGGCTACAATCTATAGGGTTTCCTAACACCACTTTCTGAATGCTTAGTAGTAATTCCTATTATAGAGTGTATGTCTTTTTTTTTTTTTTTTTTCTTATGGTAGAGTTGGAAGGGACCTCAAGGGCCATCGGGTCCAACCCCCTGCGAGTGCAGGTTTTCCTAAATCATCCCAGCTATATGTTTATCCAGGTTCCGCTTGAAGATTTCCATTGATGTCATTTATACTGTTTGGTTATATAGAGCTGATCTATATACGGATTATTGACTGTGCCCATAATGAAATTATTAATGGGTACTGAGGGCAGCCCGTCATCCCCGCACCCCTGATATCCCATATAGATGCAGTAGGTAACGTTCCCCTGTGTTTAGGTGTGCAGCTTTCCGCGCTGCAAGACTGAAAGGGTTAAGACGAGCTGCCTGCGGCTGTCAACATTAATTTCTCCCCGACTCTGTAAACATCAGGAACATAAAAGGCCAATTTCACAACTAAATATAGCAGCGTATTTTGGCCTGATATAAATGGCAGATCACTGCTGTAGAACACGATAGGCTGAGTGTCCCGGTGATACACGGCTTGGAGGCGGGGGAAAGTCTCATGCTAAGGGCACATACCTTACCGAGCTGTGTGTGCTTGATATGTCTGAAAACGAAACCGTTGGGCGGCGTATGAGGATATCCGAAATCACGGACCCAAGCACCTCAAATATCGAGAGGCCCGGTGAACCTCTGACATTGCCACTATACAACTCTGCCGGTCGTGGTCACTACACATTTCAACACGATGTTGCATTTTGTCAAAGGTCATGAGCTATTATTTGGATTTTCCTCCAAAATCAGCGTTGTATTAGCGACAGCACCCTTTGGGGATGTTGACAGGTGTCAGATTTATTGCAAAAATTTCTGCAGTTCTCCTATTCATCTGAATGCGGTGGACAGGCGGCACAAATGGAATGGAATTTTTAGTGATGGATGTATCAGCAAACCCTAACTATTTTGATCATGTTAGATGGCCCTTCTAAAAGTGGGACATTGCAGGCCCCGCTCCTTTCCGTAGAGTTCCCATTCCCAATGCTGTGTCCCAATGCTCCTCTGAATGTTTTTGTGCAGCTACCCAGACCCCTAAACACTGGGGGGACTTCACCACCGCCCTCATTGTCAGGACACTGATAGCACATCGCACAGTTCTTGCAAAGCATTATTATCATGCCAGGCCTTACACCTTCATCCCCATTGAGAATGGCGCTGCTCTACTGTAGCCCTGGCTCATAGTCAGAGACTGAGCTAGCCAACAGGAAAGGGAGAGCACAGGACAAATAAGGAGAGGACAGACACGTACAGCAAGAGGTTAAGGGTGGACATACAGTGCAGCTTAAAGGGTCAGTGCCGGCCCCTTACATTATAGGGTGAGCCAAATGCTCTATTGAACAAAGACCTCTACTCATCTGCTCCATTGATTTCATTGGAAGTGCTGGAGATGGCCAAAGTGGGTGATCTAAACCCCCTTTTCTTGTGATCATTGGGGAACTGAGTGTTCGGACCTCCACTGATCTGCATGATATTCCCCATTCTATGGATAGGGATAAATCAAATCAAATCAAACAAGCTTCATTGGCACGTCCGAATAGATATTTGGCATTGCCAATACTTACTCTTGTAGGAAAACCAATTTAAATATTTACCTACAATTTTTTTCCTCCTCCATGTTGATGGCATTTCCCAGTGTGTTGGGTTATCCTCTTAGCTGCTCATTATCCTCATTCTTTATCGTTTCGTCTTTTTTGGCTAACTCTAATGTTCGCCTCGCTGTATTGATCTTGGGGAAGGCAGGATCCTTTCTACTGCTTGTAAACTTATGTTGATTAGATGACCGCTTGGAAAGATCATCTAAGGGTAAGGACACACGGTCAGGTTTTATTAATGCAAGTGAGGGCCATGAATGGTGAGAACCTATAAAGGACAGACGGTACTTCTCCTTATATTAATCCAGAAACCCAAAGTGTGTCCTTGTCCTTACATTGTTGAAGGGTTGTATCTTTTCTTCAAAGGGTTTTCTAGGCAAAAATATCGATGACCTGGCCTAAGAATAGGTCATCGGTATCAGATCGATGAAGGTCCAAAACCCAACACAGCCAAGAATCAGTTGTTCTGAGAAGCTGACAGACAGATAATGGAACAGGAAGCAGATAGCGCTGTTTTCTCTGCAGTGGCTGAACATGAGACTGCTTCTTGCTCCATTCTCTGTGTCAGCAGCAGGGGACGATGGGTGTCACTGATATTGATGACTTACCATGGGACTGGGTCACCAATATTTTCACCCTGGAAATTCCTAGAGGATATGCTAAAATGAATAGTGGGAGATTTTTTTTCTGGTAATCTCATGTCAAAATTTCTACTTTGGCAATCCCATTTCCTATATTAGGGAGGGTTCACACGGCGTTACGTGCCACGTGATTTGCGGCCGCAAAATAGCGCCGCGTATACGATCCACGCTCCCATTGAAATCAATGGGAGCGTGAACGGCCCGCAAAAGCTCACGCGGCATCTATGTGCCACAACACACGGCATGTAACTACGTGTGAACCCTCCCTTATGGAATATTCTTTACATATAGTGAAATCCTCAGCTCTGAGAGAAGAATACTACACACAGCCAATTGATTTGAATGGGCACAGTGTAATACTTAATTTCCCCTGTGGTGGTGCTGTACGGAAATTTAACACTCACTTAGGCTTTGCCATATGTTACAGTGGAGCTCGGGGGAGGGTCTCTTGAAAATCCCCATTTGTTTGACAAAAAGTCGATCCCAAAGTTGGCAAACTCTTTTAAAGTGCGTATCCGGTGCATATAACATAATATATGTGGGGGTTTTTGTTTGCTTTTTAAATAAAGTGAGTGCTACTTACCTGTCTGATCCCAGATTCTGGCTCCGATGCTGCCCAGGTCCAATTCCTGGTCCCTTCCAACAAACATGGAAATGACTGCTAAGCCAGTTGATGGCCCGTCTGAGAAAATGATTGGCTGAAAAACATTGTATTAGTGTTGGCAGTGACCAGGAAGTAGAGACTGGCAGGGGATCAATGAGGGTGAGTATTGTGAAAAAAATAAATAAAAAAATAAATCAAACTTTTGACCAACCACTTTAACATTCCTACACGCGCACTATATTTATGATCTGCCTAAGTATGCAAAAAGTTGACACATTGAGATTTGTCATCTATCACGTAGTATTTTTGCAGATTTAAAAAAAAATCCAGTGCACTTTAGGTCAAGGTTTAGCTCAACAATGAGACTCTGTGACAGTGCTAGACTCTATAGGACTACATGTCAGGTATCTTTGGCCGTGAGCTGGTTAATAGGAATAGCACCATGGTTTCCTAAGGAGTCCCAGCAGTGGCTCCTCTTCACTTGTTCTCCCGTTAGATGCCGCGAAAGCTCAGCATGTTAGAACAAGCGTTCCCATTACAGAGGCCAGGGTAGGGAGCGACGGGTGGTGCCTCTGATCGCTAGACATCGAAACACGAGAGGTGCAGGGAGGCTTCAAAGCTCCAGAACTCCGGCCTTTGATGAATTTTTGATGGGAGAGTTGGGGATGCTGAGCAGCCTTTCCGTCTCCCAGGCTGGAGTAATTGATTAATAGAAGGTGTGCTCAGGAAAATCCATAACCTGGTGCACGCCTGACACTCTACATGTAAAGAGACGGAGACATGTGGTTTTATGGGAAGTTAACCCTAAATCATTGCCGTACCGTATCAGGATATATTCCTGAATTCAGAAAGGCCACAACTTCTCTGTGCAAACTTTTTTTTTTGTTGAAAATGTGTAACTTTATTTGATGTAATACATTCAAAAAGTTTCTAAAGGAGTTGTATTTAGTGTGTGGGTCGGGTACACTCAAGGAGTGTCCACAGGTTAAAAGAAATTGCTCAGGCAGACACGGCCACACCCTGGTAGGGCTCATTCGCACGGGGCTAAAGGGGGTGGATTCTGACGCCGAATCCACCTCAGAATCCGCCCCCTCACAATAGAGGTCTATGTAGCTTCCTTTTTTCCGTGAGTGGTATGCTCCGGCTCACGGAAAAAAGAAACGAGCTGTCCTTTCTTCAGGCGGATTCCGCAGTTGAGTCAGCCCCGGCGTCCACCTCGCGACAGCACCCTCCGGTCTGGGCCCATTCATTTGAGCCTACTCCGGAACGGGAAGCCGTGACAGTCGTGGCAGGCGCATTTTGGTCCAATTCTGATGCGGCTTCCTGCATCAGAATCAGGACCAAAATACGCCATTCCGTTCCCCATGTGAACTAGCCCGTACACTTTACTAACTCACTAATGGCCCCGGTAACAGCAGTGAGAAGGTGACAAGCAGAGTGCTGGAGTCCCCAGGTTTCTGAAATATGTGTGGGCCAGTGCGGGTCTGGAGTAAGCTTCAGCCCCAGTTGCAGGTCCTAGGCTTGTTAGTGGACCATAAAAGGCTGTAGAGCCTACACTTCAGAGCAGATCCTGGGAGCGAGAGGGTCTGTCCAGTAATACTGATATTTGGTGAGACCTAACTGTTATTTTGTTGTGGTTTTGTTTTGTTCGTGTGGCTGGCAGTAAGCCACAGGTATAACTAGGCTTATCCTGTACTAGATAGAGCTCGGACGAGCAGGATTTTTCTTTTTTTACCTTCTTTTGCTTGAAGTTAAGGTTGTATTTTAGTTAGCTTATTTTGTACCTGAAGTGAAGATTTACTTATTTTGCTATTTTTCAAATAAGCCTCTTTGCACCAGATGTGTCCCTGTCTCTTACTGGTTGGGTCTGCTCCATTGCTACCTACCCCACACAGCATATAAGTGGTTTAGAAGAAATTTCGGTGGTAGTAGACTCTCTAAAACAGCCAGTTAGATCTCTTGACAGTGGCTTCAGATCTTTACAGTGGCTATTTTTGAAGCGAATTCAGCCTCAATTTCAGCTCCAAATTTTGGCTGGAATCTGCTTCTTATTATTTTATCACGCTGCACAACACGGTGGTCTGCTCAGTCTTGCTGTAAATTCTGAAGCTGATTCACCGTCAGGACCCGTGGCGTGAGCTGCACTATTGTATCTGAGACTAATAGGCAAACATAGCCATGGTGGAAAGTCAAAGTATTGCTTCGAGTCTTCACCACGGGTTCCACAGGCCCTGAATTTGGAAAGGAATCTGGTAGGGAAGACCTTAAATTCCTCTCCAAACTTCTCTGTGTGAACCTGTCCTAATTCTACATTGTACCATTACTCTGTTATTCCTCCTAGAAATCTATGGATACAAATCAATGGGTGTTACCATTTAGGGGAACTTACATTTTTTTTAATGGGTCCTTTTGTATAGAAAAAGTAGCCTATATATACTATATACTGGCCCAGTGTATACTATCAGCACACTCTTTTCTATATACTATGTATATGACTTTTGGTTAGGTTTGGTATGTGTGCCAGGAAGTTTCCCGTTGCATACTCCGGTTATGTGCTTAAAGAGGACATTTAACCACCTCCATCAACTCCATCCACTTGCATCCATCTATAGGTGTTGGTGCCCTAATTTTGCTGTTGCAATTTTTTTTTGCTAGCCCCCACCCTTCCTGAGCAATCAGTGCAGTTAGTTTTGGTGCATATTCAGTCTCTATGGTCAAGTGGGCGGTCCTAGACGGTCTACTTCACCCCAGGGCAGCCCACCTGACAATAATAGCCTAATTAATATATTGAGAGTTAAAAATAACAATACTGATTGCTCAGGAATGGTGGGGGTTCGAGAAAAAATTCCAACTATGTCAGAATCAGTGGAGTTGATGCCTATTAAGGGATGCAAAGATTTGGAGTTGTTGAAGGTACTATAAGTTCCCTGTAAAGCTACATGTGAACAGAGGCTTAATTCAGTTATACCATAACAGTAGAAAATCCTGGATGTGCAGTTTATTGACTGATCCTCTTATACTTGGAGGCAGATATTATTTACATGAATTGGTGAGTCTGCATATAACTTTGTAGACGGTAGTTACTGATGATTTTATAGACATGGTTACCAAGTATAGAACGTCCTGTATATATATTAGTTAGATCTCTTAATTTTTACTATATTTTTTCTCATCACAACAGTTTACAAGCCCTGCGGAAAGAGAAATCCCGGGATGCTGCTCGCTCTCGACGTGGAAAGGAAAATTTTGAGTTTTACGAGCTTGCCAAACTGCTTCCTCTACCTGCAGCCATCACCAGTCAACTGGATAAGGCCTCCATCATTCGGTTGACCATCAGCTACCTAAAGATGAGAGATTTTGCCAACCAGGGAGATCCGCCATGGAACCTACGCATGGAAGGCCCACCTCCCAACACCTCTGTCAAAGGTGCGTCAGTGTTTAGAAGTTTTATGTGTATACTAAATAACTGGTTCTACGAAGACACCGATAAGCTAAGGCCCCATGTAGCAAAACACAGCTAAAAAACGCTGCAAAATTGTCTTGCGTTTTTTTCCAAAGCGTTTTTCATTGCCGGGTTTTTCTTTGCGTTTTTCTTCCCATATTAAATTTGTAGGAAAACCTATAGCCTTTAGCTGTAAATAGGTTTGCACCTTAAAAAACTAGTGATTGTAGTGACATTTTCATCTCAAACTTCATAAAAGTTAGCTAAAAGTGAGACCCCGTATCATGAAATTCAAAGTTCATAGAGGACCTGGATGCCTTTCTTGAAGAGAGCAATATAACAGGTTATGGGCTCTAGATTTTAAGGACACGTTGATCCAGGGTTTTTTATACCGACTGCCAGATTGGAACGGGAAGGAATTTTTTTCCCCTGAAATGGGGCAATTGGCATAATCCTCATGATTATTATTTTTTTTTTTGCCTTCCTCTGGGTCAGCACTGTAGGGGATTGCAGGGTTATAGGTTGGATGTGATGGACTGATGTCTTCACCCAACCTCATCTACTATGTAACTTATTTTTTATTGCACTTTTGTTTCTGTTCTTTACGCCCCAATTTTTCAAAAGCCATAGCAATTTTTTCCGTTCACACAAAAAAGCTAAAAAAAAAAATTATTTGATGGGGTGGAATTGGAAAAAAAAACATAGTTGTGCCATCCATTTTCAGGTTTTGTTTTTACGTTTATTGTGCAGCACAAGGGAAACATGTTTATTTTGCAGTTCAAGGTGGCTATGGTGATACCAAATTTATATAGATATTTTTATTTATTTAAATGTAGACTGTGAGCCCCATATACGGATCACAATGTACATTTTTTTTTCCTATCAGTGTGTCTTTGTAGAATGGGAGGAAATCCACACAAACACGGGAAGAACATACAAACTCCTTGCAGATGTTTTTTTTTTTTTTTTTTCTTATGGTAGAGTTGGAAGGGACCTCAAGGGCCATCGGGTCCAACCCCCTGCGAGTGCAGGTTTTCCTAAATCATCCCAGCTATATGTTTATCCAGATTCCGCTTGAAGATTTCCATTGATGGAGCGCCCACCACCTCCCGTGGCAGCCTATTCCACTCTCTCACTACCCTCACTGTCAGAAAGTTTTTCCTAATGTCTAATCTGTATCTCTTTCCCTTTAGTTTCATCCCATTGCTTCTTGTACTTCCTTGTGCTAATGAGAATAGGGGAGATCCCTCTGCACTGTGACTACCTTTCAGATATTTGTAGACTGCTATTAAATCTCCCCTCAGCCTTCTCTTCTGCAAACTAAACAATCCCAGTTCTTTTAGCCGCTCCTCATAGGACATGGTTTGCAGACCTTCCACCATTTTGGTTGCTCTTCTCTGGACTTGCTCCAATATATCGATGTCTTTCTTGAATTGAGGCGCCCAGAACTGTACACAGTATTCCAGGTGTGGTCTGACCAGGGAAGAGTACAGTTGTTCCTGTTGGGATTTGAACCCAGAACTCCAGCACTGCAAGGCTGCAGTGCTAACCACTGAGCCACCGTCTTGTCCCTTATATAGATATTGTTATGATTTAATACTGTAAAAAAAAAATACGTGAAAAAAAATCATGCACCATGTTCTGATATGAGTAACTTTTTTTAATGTTTCCTTCTAAAGAACTATATAAGGAAAACTGTACAGTAAATATACTATTAGACATGCCAAATGCTATATGTGGTGGTTAAAGTGAACCTGTCACATTGAAAATATGGCCCAGTTGTCAGGCAGCATTTTCTAGAGCAAGAGGAACTAAGCAGAGAGCTCGAAAATTATTGATCCTGAACGTTATTGATCTATAGCTATTCTCATGTTGGGCTTAGGAATCCAGTGACAGCCTTCCTTGTATCGGTGTGCATACAGATATGTCTTTCAGTAACTAAATAGGATCACCCATTGGACCTCTTGAAGGGGTTTTCCAGGTAAATTGAAAAATCCAAGGGAGTCAGGTGTAGTCTAAAATGGAAAAAAGTGATACTTTCCTATTCCCAGTCTTTCATTCTGGCATTGGGTCCCCTATTAAATTCGGTGTCTGAACTGACAGGGTCAGAAATGAAGTGGTGACCACTATGGCTAGTCACTGGTCTTGTGTTGGATAGTAGTGACATCACTGCTAATACATCATCAATGCCTAACGTGACCACTGAGGCCAGTAGTTGGCACAGAATAGAACAGGAGACCCAACACCAGAACAGAAGACTGGGGGTAGTTGAGCATTTCTTCTTTTTTTATTTTAGTCCACTCTGTCCCCTGGATTTTCCAGTTTGCCTAAAAACGCCTTTAGGCCCCTCGTGGTGTAAATGCCACAATTTGCCTGCGGTGCAAACGCTGCGGAAAAAATCGCTGCGTTTTACAGTCAGAGCAAAGTGGATGGGATTCTAGTGAATCCCATGCCCACTTTGCAGTAAAAACCGCGTCGTGGACATGGCGCGATTTCCAAAACTGAAGCAGTTTTGGAAATCGTAGCTTGTCAATTATACCTACGGAAGCGCTGGCAGTTTCCCTATAAGGATAATTGAAATAGAAAGCCTGCAGAAGAAACCAATGCGAATTTTTTGTCTGAAGCGCCATGCACGAAGAAATGCAATGTGCCAAAGCAAAATCTGCAACAATAAAAAAATCTGTGTTTCCGCAACATTGGGCCTGTCAGTTCTATCAATCTGCTCTATAACATGCTACCTGTAGATTGCACTTTGTTGTCATTGTGACTACCAATATTATGGCGGTATAGAACGATCCATAATGTAATGTTACTATTTTCTGTCCATGACTCATTGCATTCCTCTGCATTCTCATAAATGGTTCGATTACACATGTATCCTACCCCCCTGGGAAGGAAAAAGCATATACCTCTCATTCCCTGTAAGTATTAGGATCTTATTAGACTGAAAGCTTATAAGTGTTTATAGTCTGCGCGGCTCCCACCACGGCTCCAGTGTCTTTCCTCCTAAGCGCCATAGTAGCTGACATTAAACGGTTCTTTGCTGTCGGGGTATGCACAATAAAAATGCATAGAGCTGTCAGCAATCATTCATTTAATCAGGCTGTGCAATGAGGTAAACAAAGATGGCAGATTAATGAGTCCGGCGTGCTCATTGACTGACAGCGCTGCAAACATAGGCTGTCTGCTATTAACCCTAATACAGCCACGTCCCACAATTTATATATTATATGGGATCCCACAGTGTTTTGCAGTTTCTTCCCACAGCAAATGTAAGTGATCATTGGATAGTTAAATATCCTGCAATGCAGTCCTGCACATTGTGTAGCCCTGCTATGTCATATCTATCATAGTATAAGGCCAGGGCCCCACGTTGCGAAAATGCAGCGTATAATCTGTATCCCATCCACACATTGCAGAAAGAAAATCTGCAACAGAAAAGCTGCATTTTCAAAAACCTTTGCGTTTTTGTAAATCGCCCATGTCAATTATACCTACAGAAACGCTGGCGTTTTCCATGTAGGTATAATAGAGCCAGAAAGTTAACGGAGGAAAACTCTGTGAAATCGCAAAGAAAACCGCTGCACAAAAAAAATGCAAAGCGTATTTACAGCACTTTTTTTTTTTTTGCAGCGTTTTTGCCTAAAGCGTTTTCCAAAAATGTTTAATTGATGACCTATTTTAAGGATAGGTCATGAATTATTTAGCCTTTACTCCGGCCGCTTATTTGCAGCGGCCCGACACATAGGACCATAACCTAAATTTGAAAATATTGTCTTATTTTATATGATAAATCTCCAGGATTCTATACTGACTGCCAGATTGGAGTCGGGAAGGAATCTTTTCCCTGAAATGGGGCAATTGTCATGAGCCTCATAGGTTTTTTTTTTGCCTTCCCCTGAATCAACACTGTAGGGATTGTAGGGTTATAGATTGGACTTGATGGACTGATGTCTTCATCCAACCTCATCTACTATGTAACTATATAAATAAGGTGTAATACAGTACTATTGTAGCTCTGTTCTAGAACATCCTCATAATATCGTGTATAGAGGTATCTAATTTAAGGGAATATGTTACCAAAAATGTGAATGCCTTAAAGTACTATATCCTGTAATCTTCACACTTGTCACTAAGCCGAATAATAGCCTAACACTTACCAATTCTGTCGGGATTTTCATTGAAGCAGCCACGTCCTTTACATCACAAATAACACAGACAAGATTACAATAGAAGCTCACTCCTAACAGTAAAAAACCTCTCCCTTAGACCTCAATAAATCAGCTCAAGTCTGGGACAACATAGGGGCTCAGAGGTTAGCGCTTGAGTCCTGGGTTCGAATCCTGCCAAGGACAACATCTAAAATGTATGTTTGTATGTTCTCCCTGTGTTTGTGTGGATTTCCTCCCATACTACAAAGACATACTGATAGGAAAAATATTGATTATGAGCCCTATATGGGACTCGCAATCTACAAAAAAAAAAAAAAAAAAAAAAATCAGCTTGAATCTATTGTTGCTTATGACTATGCTGTAAAGCATATACGGTAACTAGATACTGTTAACAGTGCATAGCAGAAGTTCAGGTAAAATGGCAGCCCCTATGGCCATGTCCTGGAAATAGAATAAAATGTATAAGAAAATTAAAAAAGCTAGTGCACTATCTAGTCTTAATAAATAAAAAACACCACTTTTGTCAATGGCCATGTCCAGTATTGCAGCCTAGCCCCTAGGCACAACAATGCCTATAAGCTATAAACATGACTGCTGATCCTTTATTTGAAGGGCTGACCCCTTTGTCTATACTCATTCAACCGCTTTCAAAGAAATGGATACCCTTGTCTGCTTGAGTGCACTATAGCGGCGTCTCTTGGGGCCGCAGTGTATTGGATCGTGGTTTTGGTGCTTTATTATAAAGTGAAGAAATCTAATGCAGAATTTATTAAGACTGAGTTTGTCGGATGTTCCGATTGATTCTGATTTTGATGTTTATGTAGGTAAGCAAATTGGGGAGGGGACACATGCAATAATTTTGGAGCTTAGAAGATCTGAACCTATAAGAAAACTGACCCTAGTAATGTAATAAGAAAAAAATGTTTTTGCTATGGTGATGATTTACCATAAGCTATTTTATGTATAATCTGTTTGGCAAAATATCAGAAAAACGTGGAAATCCGTATGCAATAGGATATACTCCAGGTAAATACAACGAAAAAACAGAGAACGTAGTAAAAATGCAGCAAAACTAAACGTTTTTTACGACTATGTTTTTCATTGTGTTTTTCTTTAGGGTCTTGTAGTCCCCTATTAAATACTCACAATTCCGCAGCTAAAATGAACATGGTGTGTTTTTGATATCAAGGCTCTCCCCCCCCTCAAAGTATGTGGATGGGATTAACCAAAATCTCATTCACTTTGCCAGTACTGTAAAACACAGTTTTTTTTCCCACTGCATGTCTGCAGCAGCTGAAGACGCTGTGTTTCTGCAACGTTGGGCCTTAAAATAAGATAATAAGATAGTCCTTTAATAGTCCCACAATGGGGAAATTCAGTGTGATACAGCATGATGGATAGCACAGTAGTATATAGCAAGATAGAACACATACAAGCTCATGGCCAATAGAGAGATACTAGGAGAAGAAACAAAAGACAAACTGCAGGATCATTTAGTTCTCTGTGCGTAATGATGTTGATAATACAGCCCGACCGTGGTTGGAGGACATGAGGAGGGGGTCACAGCATGTAGATAGAACAGGCAGAAACAGATAACATATGGTAGTTCCTTTGGTAGGTTGTGAGGTCTCATGCTCAGCTGATAGTTCGATATATTGCATCAACAATAAAACCATAAAAATGTCCCATAAACTACCCCATCCTTCATCGCAAGCCCTCCTCCTATCTTCTTACCACTGTCACGTATTCTATCCTCCCAAAGAAGTCTAAAGCCATCCAGGGAGACAGGGTGCTGCTCTCTTGCCATGTTTCCTTAACTTGTGGGGGTAGATGGTAGGTTCCTAGGCTGTAAAGAGTCCCACGTGTCCACAGTAAATGAAAGAAATACCAGTCAGCCGACCTTAGGCATCTTCCGCGCATAAGCCTTAGACACCAAAAAAAATTTCCTTGAAATGAGTCGTCAGTTTCATGCAAGTTTCCCTCCATGCTTTGTCTACTTCATGTTGTCTCTGCTTTCTTTAGCTCGTGAGGAGATGGTAACAAGGCGCATGTACACAGGAAATTCCAGCTGAGTAGGTTTCTTCCAAGCTTAAACAATAGACACAAGAAAATAGTTTGCAGGTTTTTCCATTCCATATATTGTAGTTAGCTAATTCATAATGCTAGGTTGCTTGAGTAGAGAATTCTTGAAGATACAATCAAAAAGAGTGAAAAGGGAAAGATAAAGGTCGCTCTCAGGTTGGAGCTCTGTATTGAGGCTGCCACTCATGCAGCACCATCTTGGAAAAAAAGCCAGAAAGTTGAAAAAATGAGATAGGTGGGTGCTGATCTCAAAGTGATATTGTCCAAGATAGTCAGGTCTGGACGTATATTTCTGAAAGGTAAAGTTGACTAAAAAAAAAAACCTGTTCAGTCCCCTGCTGCATATGTAATGTCCCAGTTATCAATGTGACCACCACAGCTAGTCACTGGCTTTAGCCTAGTCATTGGACTTGTACCATGCATACGAGCAGCACCGCAGTAGTTACATGCATTGCATGTACAGCATGTTGTCACTGAAGAGAAATAGGGACTGATGGGGATCGCTGGAGTAGTGGCACTGGAGCAGCTGCGGATTGACCAGGTTAGGGGCATTTTTATTTTTTTATATTAAAGGGATTCTATCATTAGAATCCCATTTTTTAATAGTAACACATAGGAATAGACTTAAGAAAGCCTATTCTTGTCCTACCTTTAGAAGTCTTCTCTGCGCCGCCATTCGTTAGATATTCCCGTTTTTCTTGGGTATGCAAATGATTTTCCTTGCAACACTGGGGGCGTATCTCTGCACTCAACTTGAAAAATCTCCATCACCACCTCTTCTTCTTCTGGAACGCCTCTTCACTGCGTCCTCTTCCGGAGCTGGTCTTCTAAATCTCAGGCATGCTTAGTTAGCTCTGCCATTGGGCTTCGGGCAGAGCCAACTGCGCATGTCTGCGGCCATTTTCTTGTGGCTGCTTACATGACCATACTGTGCATGCAGTACTCTTGTGTAAGTATCCACAAGAAAATGGCCGCAGACATAAGCAGTCGGCTCTTCTCAAAGCCTGATGGTAGAGTCGACAGCGCATGTCTAGGGTTTGGAAGACCAGCACCGGAAGAGGGTGTGGCAGAGAGGCGTTCCAGAAGAAGATGAGGCCACGCTGGGGATTTTTCAATCAGCTTTGGGGAAACCCCCAGTGTTGTTTGAGGGCAGGGGAACGTCCCCAGTTCTGCTCTTCCTTTTTCTTCTACTTCCCCCCTTTTCTCTCTCCCCCCCCCCCCCTCCTTTTTTCTGGTTTCAGTTCTTATATTGATATATATTTTTTCTGTACTTACCGTGTTAATTATATTCAGCACATGCTCTTTTGGGTTCTTTCCTTTTTTGGCAAAACTTTTGATTACCGTTTTCCCTTAATATCAATATACGGTGTATAACTGAACTAGAGGGCGCTGTTGCTGTTATCCACTTGTAGTTATCTATATGTTGAAATTTCATTGGAGAGATAGGTACCATGTGGTACAGAATGGGAGGTGTATCACGGTTCATTGATAAATAAGAATATATACAGAGAGGCGGGATCTCTTTCTCTCAGACGTAGCCTCTCCCTTAATCATGTGATCTTCCTTATATCACATGATCGGCGGTATCACGTGAATGTATAACTGTGACGCTTGGATCATGCACCGATGCTAAGAGGAATATAGAAGCCTATTATAAGAGGTAATGCAGGTTTCTTCTATATTGCAAATTTGGATAATCCTATTAGGGTACATTTATATGTTTTTCTTCTTCTTTTTTCTGTTTTTGTTACATAATGGCATCTATATACTTGTGACTGTGATGCTATTGGGTATTTCTTACTTTCCACTAAAGAACATTTGCCTATAGTAAGAGAATATTATATATTGTATAGATAGTTGGTCTATATGTACTGTTGAGAATAACCAATTGTTGAAATTTAAAAATTATCGATAGGCGATTGCAGAGGTCAAATGTCAGCTAGGCTCTTCTCAAAGCCTGATGGTAGAGTCGACAGCGCATGTCTAGGATTTGGAAGACCAGCACCGGAAGAGGATGTGGCAGAGAGGCGTTCCAGAAGAAGATGAGGCCACGCTGGGGATTTTTCAATCAGCTTTGGGGAAACCCCCAGTGTTGTTTGAGGGCAGGGGAACGTCCCCAGTTCTGCAAAAAAATCATTTGCATACCAAAGAAAACCAGGAATATCTAAACAATGGCGGCACGGAGAAGACTTCTAAAGGTAGGGGAAGAATAGCCTTTCTTAGGGCTATTCCGATGTGTTAGTATTAAAAAAAAAACACATTCTAATAATAAAATCCCATTAACTTACCTGCTGTTTGTCAACCGTTCTGAAAACCATGAACATCCCCTTTAAATATCATTCAGGACTGGCACCAGGACCATTATCCCCAGCCATTGTTCCTCCATCCTCTGCATATTTGATAACTCTTGGAATCACTCCAATAGGAATAGAGCTGTTTTGGATTTGCAGTGTCTCAGAGTGACAAGTCAGGAAATGTGTAGAAAGTATTGTAGAATGTCTTTCTTTTGTCAAATATTTTATTTGGGATATGTAAAGTAATGATCTCTCACTTACGTATACTGTTATATGGGTCCAGCAGCGCTGATCCAGAATTAGGAAGAAGCCCAATTTTTTTTTAAATTTGGGGTAAAAATTCCTTCTTGACTAAATAGATGGTATTGAAATAAATGCAGACTCAACAGGACTTTTCCATAACTAGTGATATTTTCAACAAATCCAGAGTTAGAAAGTTGTATAGTCTTCCTATGCCTACAGTTAAGAATCCCATCCATGTAGATGCTGATATCTTTTTTCCTCTAAACGCACAGTGGTATATACACCCTTGTCATGTTGTGTACAGGGAACGGTTACTAAAAGAAGGTATAAAAAAGATCATTATCGAGAGTGATGAACCATCCTGTCATATACTTGTATGTAATATAGTTATTAGATTGCCCAATTGTCTTGTGAAATGCTAGCCAGTGTTGCCAGAACACTCCTTCTTTAGCGCCCTTATTTGTTCTTTAAAGGGAATCTATCATTGGCGAAACACGTTTTTAACTAAAGCCCATTGGAATAGCCTTTATAAAGGACATTCTACTTGTACCTTTGTTTCTATCCAGCTCTCCAGCGTTTCTACGAAAAAACTTTCCTTTTCATATGCAAATTACGTTTAGGGAGCACAGTGTGCGTTTTCCCTGTGCTCCGAGCACACCAGCGTCATCCCCTGCTCGCCGACCCTTACGGTATCCTAGTCACTGCCATCTTCATCTTCTGGTCTTTCTCTCTCTTACGTAGGCAACCAAAGCTGTTCTCTTTGTGATGGAAATCCCACACATGCACGGTTGGCTCTACCACTTCGGGTTCGGACAGAGCCAACTGTGGATGCTCCGTCGGCCATTTTTGAGTGGTTTCTTACACCAGCTAATCATCTAATATGTGGTGGGCTATCCTAACTAGTCCTGATGGCAGACAGTCCCTTTTCATTCAGATGCCGACGGATAGTACGGGTTGACACTGTTGTACCCTCGGACTGCAGGGCAGCTTGAACTTGTTTGGATGTTAGTCGAGGTTCTTTATCCACCATCTGCACAATCTTGTGTTGAAATCTCTCGCCAATTTTTCTTTTCCGTCCACATCTAGGGAGGTTAGCCACAGTGCCATGGGCTTTAAACTTCTTGATGACACTGCGCACGGTAGACACAGGAACATTCAGGTCTTTGGAGATGGACTTGTAGCCTTGAGATTGCTCATGCTTCCTCACAATTTTGCTTCTCAAGTCCCCAGACAATTCTTTGGTCTTCTTTCTTTTCTCCATTCTCAAATGGGTGAAGCTAAAGCCCCACGTTGCGGAAGCACAGTTTTTTTGTCGCAGATTTTGTTGTGGTTTTTTGACACAAAGCCAAGAATGGATTGAGCAGAAGGTAGAAGTATAAGAACTTCCAATATACTTCCCATTCCTTTCATAGACATTCTTGGCTTTGGCTCAAAAAAAAAACGTAACAAAACTGCAACAAAAAAAGCTGCGTTTCCACAACGAGGGGCCTCAGCCTTAAACAGTAAAAATGGTCTCCATTTGTCTCTGGACAAAAAAGTCCTGCTTGGAGAACATTTTCAGCCACAATTTGGACTACGAACATGGCCTACATTAGTTCCGAAGACCCAACATGCCAATGGTGCCAGCAACGTTCCAGGACACCTGATGGAGCAAACTCTTTTAGTATGGAGACAGAGTCATCTGAAGGTAATAATATTCTATGAGATTGGCGCAGGAGTGTAAGAAATGTAACAGCCCGTAGAATATCTTCCTGCATTTGCTTCACAGCCAGAGGCGAATCATTTCTTTTTGTTTCAGGGGTTAACTGGAACAGGCGAAATTTGGCATCACATCTCACCCAACAAAGACTGTTGCTGTTCGTTATCTCCCCGTTTCTTTTATTTATTTTTTTGCTTTCTAATCGTAGAGCAATTTCCACAGCTGTGGGCAAGAGACATTGCATTCCCGGGCCGGGCTGTAAGAAAAATTGAATGACAGCGAGCAAAACAGCAGTAATTATAAAACTAATTACTAAACGCTCATGATGCCCGCAGGCTTGTGCATAACTAAAATTAGAAAAAGAAATTGCTTTTGGCTGAGGAGGAGGAGGAGAGCTGTTTTGGTCGCTGCTCCCATAACGCATCCGTTTTCAAATCAGGGCGGTGTGTTTAGCAGCATGGGTTCAAATCCCTCCATAATAATGACAAATAATTTTTCTCATGCAGAATTGCAGAGTGTGAGAGCAGATAAGGACCTTACAGTCTTCTGTGTCCTTTCCTGCTTTAAAAAACATTTTTGGATATAGGGCCTTGGAGCTTGAACATGTCTGTCTTTTCCCAGGTCCCTGACAGGCTGTCAAGCCCCTTCTTGCTGGAAGCTGTCCGCCACCCTTTCTTTACAGCGTTCCTATGTTGAATTACCATACAGCTCAGGACCATGGCGCCTTTATAGATGGATGATAGAAGCCTTACCTTGCGAAGCTTGCATTGCTTGCACAGGGAATTGCTTGCATAGGGTCATTTATCATGTGTATGGTATTAATTACATCACAAAAATTCACAAATCGGCTGGCCAAATAAATTGTCCCTATAAGAATGGCATTATAGCCAGTCATCTGTATGGTAATGTAATAGAAACACATATCAGTTCTGGAGTGTATGGTCATTTTAGTTAGGGGAAAATACACTTCCCTTTGTTGGATAGACATTGGTAAAAATGGCGTTTGTCTGACAGCAATTCCTCCTGATTTCCCAATACACATGCATGCCCATATGTCAACTACAAAGATTGACGTATCATTTACCTTAAAAATAGCAATAATACTAGCTTGTCACAATATCACTGCATGCAATATAGGGTCACTACTTGTAGATATGCACACGTGCAGTTATATAAAACACACATAAACATAAGATAAGATAATCCTTTAATAGTCCCACCATGGGCTAATTCAGTGTGTTACAGCAGCATGTATAATACAGTAATATATTACAAGAAAGGAACACATACAAGATCAGAATAGCAGATAGGAAAGATACTAGGAGTCATAGGAACTAAGAAGAAAAAGAAAGACTCAGGATCATTTAGTTCTCTGTGCGGAGTGATCTTCGCTTAGTCTGATGTTGATTATACAGCCTGATCACGGATGGGAAGAAGGATCTCCGATAGCTTCTTCTCACACTTGGGGTGAAGCAGTCGGTCACTGACAGTACTGCCCAGCATTATCACGGTCTCATACATGGGATGGGAGTTGTTCTCCGTAAATAGCTTTCAGAAATAGAAGGGTTAATAGTTTATTTTTGTCAATTAACAAAATGAAGTGAATGAACAATAGAGAATTCTAAATCCCATGAATAGTTGGTGTGACCGCTCTTTGGAGGAGTCCTGGAAGGGATGTTATAGCCCTCACAGAGCCCTGATCTCATCAGATCCAGTCTGTCTCGGGTTACATGAAGAGAGAGAGGGATTGGAGCAAGCAACATCCACATGAGATCTGTGCTTATTCTCCAAGATGGCGGGAACAACCTCGCTGCTGAGTCCCTTCAAAAACTGTCTGCAAGTGTATGGAGAAGAATTGGTAGGAGGCAAAGCTCACTCCAAATATTGATGTCATTTACATTTCTATTTTGTTCTTTCACTGTTTTGTTAATTGGCAAAATTAACTATTAAACTTAAAAATAATACATTTTATTTATATAGCGCCAACATATTCCACAGCACTGTACAATTTGTACAATACTACTATTTTTACAACATGTGATGCATGCTTAAAACTTTTGCACATTACTGTACATACCAATATAAATTCAGCCTTCCCTACAATGTTGCATGCACTCACTACCTACATGCATGTCCACATACAATGTCACCGCTCCCTATAGTGTTACATGTACAAATATCTACAAATTCATTGTTCCCTATCAGCCAGCAACCTGCTACTTCCAGGCCCTATAAGAAATGATATTCGGGGGGCAACATGGTGGCTCAGTTGCAGCGTTGGAGTCCTGGGTTCGAATCCTGCCAGGAACAACATCTGCAAGGAGTTTGTATGCTCTCCCCGTGTTTGTGTGGATTTCCTCCCATTCTAAAAAGACATACTGATAGGAAACAAAAAGAAATGATCTTCCTTATGGAACACTGTACAGAATTAGAAACGGATAGACAATGAAGCAGTCCCACCCACGGGCAGAGAAAAGCAGCAGGACAATACAGTAAATTGTACATGATCGGTGATCAGATACCGGATTCAGGATATCAAAAAACATAGACCGCTCTGTTGTGTGTCTGCAATTCGCTTTCGCTTTCTCTCCTATTTGCCACCAAGTTTACCATTTGCTATAAAATAGCTGTTGCGATGAATGTTGAGCCATTGTGAAAGATGCTCAGACTAGAAAATCACCTAAAATAGAGATCTGCCGCTGACAATGTATTCCGGCTTCTGTTGTCTGGGGTGAGCAGTTTTGCTATTAAAAATCAATGCTGTAGCTTGACCAATAGAATATTATGTTTTCCGAGCAGAACAATAAATTAAGGATGACTTTAGTAATGATAAAAATTGCTGCGTAGCCTAAACCGACCGCTGATGCATATCATTTGCTGTAAATAGATCCTTGCGGTGGCGGACCTTTATGTTCTGAGCTTTTACGAAGGTAAATCCTTATATTCGTTTCCTTCATTTGTCCTTTTTATTCCTCTTTTCCGTAGTTTACGATAGTTTACTGCAATCTTCATTCACTTCTGCGTGTCACATCGTACTACAGAGTCTTAGAGATCAGCCTCGGGTCCTTCTTCAGTCTCCTGGTGTTTCTTCACATTTCTCGTCTCTTTAATTAATCCGTTCCTGCCGCTTCGCAACAACTTATTACAGATACCTGTGCGTTATATTTCAGACAAGTATCTGCCGTATTGGATAAAGCGATACAGCATCGGTATATTGTATTTGCCTTACGTAGATGTGCAGTACCGTTACCTTCAGAAATGACTCGGGACTTAATAAAACTTATAAAACATTGACATAGAATATCAAGATTTAGTTTTTTTTTTAAATCAAGTTTTATGTTAAAGAATTTTTTTTTTCATTTTCCACATTATTATCTTATTTTTGAAGAAATCCTAAAAACCCTACAATTTTGATTGGTCATTTAGTTTGAAATTGTGGACAATAAAGTCCTGTAAATCCGACTTTTTCGTTTGCCAATGTCAGAGCGGTTTCACATCTGCGCCTGGTTTCCGCTTTAGCCAATCCGATGGGTTTCCGTCTTCTGCCCCGAGAAATTGGACAGGGGACGGAAACCCGGTGGTCAGTTTACAAACCCATGGGTTTGCAAAGTGACCGTCCGTGAGCGTCTGCTGCTTGTCCATGGCAAAACCGTTCTTTTTTTAACCGGATACAAAGTCCTGCATGTCCGGTTTCACCGTGGAGAGGCAGAAGACACACATGGGCAGTCAAAACAGACCACCGGGTTTCTGTCCCCTGTCCAGTTTCTTGGGGCAGAAGATGGAAACCATCGGATTGGATAAAGCGGAGACCGGGCGCTGGTGTGAACCCACCCTTAGGGAGAAAATGCCCAACAGACCCCATTAGAGTCCATGGGGTCCCTCGGGAAATGTTGTTGTCCATCATTAGATTGATCCTTTTTATTGTTTATTCCATCCTTTTGGGCCTACAATGGATGAGAAGAACAGATTATTTTTTATTATGCTTACTTATATAGCGCCATCATATTCCGCAGCACTTTACAGACATTGACAGTCACTGTCCCATATAGGGCTCACAATCTACATTCCCTATCAGTATGTCTTAGGTGTGTGGGAGGAAACCGGAGTACCCGGAGGAAACCCACGCAAACACGGGGAGAACATACAAACTCCTTGCAGATATTGTCCTTAGCAGGATTCGAAACCAGAACCGTGCTGCCCAACAGATGAAATTACGTAGATTCCCACACACCCAAAGCAAAATAGTATGCAGAGACTTCTTGTTTTCTGTAGACTTCTTTGCAGCCTCACATATGAGTACACTGATGATCACAGCTATCATGTATATGTAGATAGGACACAGAGTCTACTGGCCTCAATACCGGACCAAAATGGGATGACTAGACAATTGGTCCACGGCAACTCCAAAATGTCTAGTCTTGTGATTCTAGTATGCAATGGTTAGTACATGCCAAAAGTGGTCCAAGAAAGGACAACTAGTAAACCAGTAATGGGATGATGGGCCCAAGGCTTATTAATGTATGTAGGGAGAGAAGGCTAGCCTGTCTGGTAGTCTCAAAGAAAAGCTACTGTAAAGTATAGGAAGGGGTTAGAACACCCAGGACATCATAGATCCCTACATGTCAGTCTATGTAGCTGAAGACAGGTCAAAGTGCCTACACTGACCCCTGCCAAAAGCACCTACAGTAGGTAGAGTAATATCAGGCCTGGATCATGGATCATGAAAAAAACTCATGAAATGTAGATATGTATCACCTACCTAAGCATTATGGCTGTATATTACAAAATATCAAAAAGGTTTGTAGTGGTAAATTGTGGTCTTGTGGCCCACAATAGGCACCCAGCATTTGGCTATGAACAATACAGTCAGAATTTAATCTCACAGGGTAGCTGAGCACCGTGCACCTTCATACGTGGCCCAATTTCCTTGGAGACGTGTGGACTCAAACTATATTACTGGGCTATAGAGTCGGAGTCTGAGCTGGGACCATTTTGGGGTGGAGTCAGAAAAAAAGTTACCAACTTCAAAATAAAATGATTAATGATTTTTAATTATATAATTATGAATATTGCATAATGAATTACTTTTTAGAGGATCTTTACTGCTTCTGACTAACCATGGCTGCCAACCATTTATGAAGGAATGGGAGGAGTAGGAGCAGGAGTCGGAGTAAGGCTATGGTGAAATAGAGGAGTTGGAGTTGGTGGTTTGGCCTGCCAACTTTACAGCCCTGCTATGGTATATACACTATATTCTGGATCCATACGGTGGTTGCGCCTCCCTCTACACAGAGCCATTTAGAAATAAAGGGTCAGAGTGTTTCTGCAACTTTAGTTTAGACCAAACTATCTATAACTCACCAATAGTAAAGGGAGTCTTGTCACCAGAATCCAGTGTTTCAACCAAGCCCCGCAGATAGATAGGTTAGTGTTACCAGAATCCAGCATATCAACCAAGCCCCACAGATAGATAGGTTAGTGTCACCAGATCCAGCATATCAATCAAGCCCTGCAGATAGATAGGTTAGTGTCACCAGATCCAGCATATCAATCAAGCCCCGCAGATAGATAGGTTAGTGTCACCAGATCCAGCATATCAATCAAGCCCCGCAGATAGATAGGTTAGTGTCACCAGAATCCAGTGTATCAACCAAGCCCCACAGATAGGTTAGTGTCACCAGAATCCAGCATATCAACCAAGGCCCACAGATAGATAGGTTAGTGTCACCAGAATCCAGTATATCAACCAAGCCCTACAGATAGATAGGTTAGTGTCACCAGATCCAGCATATCAACCAAGGCCCCCAGATAGATAGGTTAGTGTCACCAGATCCAGCATATCAACCAAGGCCCACAGATAGATAGGTTAGTGTCACCAGAATCCAGCGTATCAACCAAGCCTCACAGATAGATAGGTGAGTGTCACCAGAATCCAGTATATCAACCAAGCCCCACAGATAGGTAGGTTACTGTCACCAGAACCAGCATATCAACCAAGCCCCGCAGATAGATAGGTTAGTGTCACCAGATCCAGCATATCAACCAAGCCCTGCAGATAGATAGGTTAGTGTCACCAGAATCCAGTGTATCAACCAAGCCCCACAGATAGATAGGTTACTGTCACCAGAATCCAGCAGAGTTTTCCCCTTGAGCTGTTTGAGTGCGCTGTCACTTATGTCTCTGGGGCAATGACAACTCCCTCATGACTTTTCTGCAAAAGAGACACAAGGGGAAACATGATTAGATTTAGGTGATCCTAACCTATCTATCTGCAGAGCTGGGTTCTGGTGACAGACTCCCTTTAATAATCGTTATTTATATATTTTTAAATGATAGGTGCCCTTTAAGTTTTGTTACCTGAGGCCCCATATACAGTACAATGACCGATAGACACCTGTACAAAATTGTGAGGGACAGTAATTATGTGGGAGCGTGACCCCAGCCAGCAGAACCATGATACTTAGTCACTGCAGCCTGGGGCCATTGGAATTCTTGACCTGTTAATTGAAACCCTGACAAATCAATGCTTTCATTCCTCGAAGGGTGATTTTATTGGCTTAAAATCCGTCTGCTGTAAATATCTGCAATTACCTTTGCATTTCCATCATGATGATTGTAATGAGTCTCTAGCCATGTTTCAGAATACTATCCCATAAGTAAAAAGTCATGACTTCTCCCGAAGAACACACTATGGTATCCATTCCCGTGTCTCTGGATAACTATACTTTCATGCAGACCTATTGATTTTTTATTTTATTTTTTTGTAATTTGTAAACTGAACTTCGGCTTACTTCTTAACGAAAACTCCAAAAATATTTCTTGTGTAAGTCTGAAGCTTGAAGATAGCAAATTGTGAAGGACACCCCATTAGCCCTAACCTCTAGATCAGTGGTTCTTAACCTTGTTTGATGTACCGAATCCACCAGTTTCATATGCACATTCACCGAACCCTTCTTTAGTGATTAATCAAATATGATTTTTTTCCAAATTCGAGACATAGGTATATGTTTTTTTTACTGGTACACCAAATGAACCATGCATAGGGCCTAGGGTTCGATCGAACCCCGGTTAAGAACCACTGCTCTAGATACTCAAATTCGAGGAATAGTCCATGGACATTTACTCTGATGTAGTAAGAAATCTGATATTATTGGGCAATGGGTATCAGCCTTTTGCAATTTTTTAGGCCTTCCTCTTGAACATTGAGGTGTGTTATAGTTTGGACATGCCGGACGTGTATCTTTTTTTTTAACCTTATCGACAGTATTACAATGAAAGAAATATCTGATCTTAACAAGATATTGGGTTGTAAAGCAGGAGGCTTATATAAAATGTTTAGAAAAATTGGGCAACTTACCCTTAAAATAGGTCATCAATTGAAAAAGGTGCCTGGGACCCGGGCCCCCCAGGGATCCCTTAGTGACACCTCCAATTCACCGAGCGGCCCATAGTGTAATTCGGTAGATACGACAGAAGTAGGATGAAGATAGGAATACTTCTCACCTTGTGGGGTTGTGAAGTTGGTCACAACTCCTCACTGCACATTGGGACCAGTTTGGTCAGAGGGTCTCCCTCTCTGGGCGGGGTATAGCTGCAGAACTCCTCACACCTCTTGGATGTGCATGAGTGAATGGACTAGCACACAGACAGGATCATCAATGTGATTGAAAAGGAACTGCGCTCCCACCATAGAAGCATAATAAATGACTTTATTAGCAATAAACTTAGACACAACGTCTTTTGGGCTTAAAAATCGCCCTTCCTCAGGTGCATGAGCTCTCCACCGCAGGGCCAGATGTGTCCTGTTTGCATCTCAGGCTGTTCTTGGTTTTCTGCGAAGAGGTTGCAGCACCAATCCAAACACCGATCGTGAGGGTCTCAGGTTTTGGGCCAGGTAGATAGGACTTAATGAAAAGGGGTAGAGCATGTCTGAGAAAAGGGAGTGATTTATTATACAACACTAAGCCAGTGTCAAAACTTAAGCCATAGGTGACACAGTGGCTTAGTGGCTACCAGGGGCGTAACTACCATAGAGGCAGCGGAGGCGGCTGCCACAGGGCCCGGCCCATTAGGGGGCCCGGTGACAGCCGCTACCGCTCTGGTGCAGGGGCCACTAAGGGACATAATACTGTGTGCAGGGGCCACTAATGTACATAATATTGTGTGCAGGGGCCACTAAGGGACATAACACTGTGTGCAGGGGCCACTAATGGGTATAATACTGTGTGCAGGGCTTACTAAGGGACATAATAAGTGCGGAGGAGGGGGTCGGTCGAGGTCGTCAGTGTCGGTTGGGGTGGGGCCCCATGTCAAAAGTTCGCCACGGGGCCCCAACATTCCTAGTTACGCCACTGGTGGCTACCCTTGCAGCGCTGGAGTCCTGGGTTCAAATCCAACCAAGATCAACATCTGCAAGGAGTTTGCATGTTTTGTGTGGGTTTTCTCCCAGTATTCCCACAATCCAAAGACATACTGATAGGGAAGAAAAAAAAAAAAGAATTTAAGCCCATTCATAGGTTGCGTAAAAGTAGACTAGACATTAGAACTGGTGCCTTTGAAGTATACACTGTCTAAAACATAGGCTGTGTTAGTATATCTGACCCATCGTTTTTTATGCCCTAACTACCCCATAATCAAAGCAGCTAGAGGCAAATACCCCTCTCCTATGTAGCTTTGGTGCCAGTATATTACACTACGGTGACACCATTGTAGTGTCCTACCATTCCTATGTAAATCAATATCCAGTTAAGAAATATATTAGGACTAAAAAGCCACAGAAAATAAAGAGGTAAGTTTTGTGCTTCTCTCATCTGAGTGCACTAGAAGAAGGGCCAGATAAATGAGCATGTTGTGCTTTACATCCGGAGAGGCCGATCTGTGAATAATACTTTCATACGATGGGGTATGGATCGGAGCGGAGACATCTCAGTCTTGCTGGGATCCCCAACTGCATCTATTTTCCTTGTGGAAATGTGCGGCTAATGATGAGAATAAATCATGCAGAGCGCTTAGTTTAGCTGGACGACACTGCAGGTAGCACATCTGTATGTTCATGTCGGCGTAGCAGGCACCCACCTGTCATCTAGCTGTGCAGTAGTTGATAACAGTGAAGTGAACAGTGCCGGGGGCTTTGCCATATGTGACAATGTGACGGCAAATTTTACCCCGCAATGAGATACAGTGTCACCAATAAAATAGATCAACCACATAGCCAAACAAGAAAACCGTCTATTATCTCTGAGACATCACTGAGGCTTTAGGAGCTTTTGATAGGAGTTTCTAGCATTGACTATGTTCTTATTGAACTGATAGGTTGTGTTTTTGGGAGTAGTGATCCAAAATCTACAAATTCTTCCATGTCTGGACACAAAGAATTTCTCTCCTTAAAGTATTGCCGCTGCCTTATTGTGCGGATAAATAGCTTTCTGAGCATGCCCCTATATGTATATTCAGTACCTTATTATGTAGATGATGAACTTTGATCGCTACACGTGCTGAATGCAAGATTCTTGAAGGTAGTGCCGGTCAAGGCTCTGTCCATAAAAATGCCCACCCTGCCTTGACTGACATACACAAGTCCTTTAGAATCCCGCTATTGACTAGTTCTTAGACATGCACCCTTAAGACTGGGTGGACTTGAATTGGGTCCATGGTCAAGTAGATGTAAGTACACCCACTGAAGTATGAGAACTACAAGCCTCATGCAGTTCATCCAAGGTAGAACTTTGTAAGTGTGTCAAAATTTTGGCAAAATTTGCAGTATAAAAAAACTGAAACATGCGAACATATCCTTATACAGCGGGTCATATATTAATATCCTTGTTGGTAGGAACATTGGGGGAGATTTATCATGGTTGTACAAGTGACACAGGACATAAAAAAAGACCATTTGGTTTTATTGTACAAATGGAGTTTTGTACAAAAATTTGCACCTTTTTTCACTTTCTCATTGCCCTCTCCAATTTATTGAAAGTGAGGGGATGAGTGGCATGGGCGGGGGCACTCACCTCTCCAGTGTTATGATCCCAAATTTTTGTGCAAATGGGTTCATTGTGGAAAAATTTGCAACTTTTTTTTTCACTTTTGAGTTGTCCTCACCTCTTTTCCGGAAAGGAATTGGTGAATGGAATGGCCAAGGATTCCCGCCCCACCAGATTTCTGACTATGTTCATGTCCCTGATAAACAAAGAATGAGAAACAACGCTCCCCGGTGCTTCACTGCTTCTTCAAATAACTGATCATATGGGGAGCTGAGAATTGCGCCCCCATTGATCTAATATTGAGAGATATCCATTCATAGAATTGTGACTGTGGTTAGGCTAAGATCACATCTGTGCCAGAGATTATGTTGGAGACTCTGCCAGAAATCGGCCAGCTTTCAGTATGAAAACAGTGGACCCCATTATAGACAATGGGGTCTGCCGGTGTCTGCAGTATCTGCTGTTTTAGTGGTCCAGCTCTCTGTCATTTAGGCCCCTGGCTGGCCCAAATAACGGAGAGCCCGGCACAGGTATGACCCTAGTCTAAGTATTGCAGCTTAGCTCCATCAATTTCAATGGGACCATGGATGGAATGTCACCAGTCTGAGAAAATGAAGTGGAGCTCAATATCATAGCCCGGGACAACTTCTCTAAACTGGTGGAAATTTCCAATAACCACACTACGTTCCATATACTGTATAATCATTGGCATAGCCTACAGTTTGTGCTAGAAATGGTGTTGTAAAATATCCAATATTTGGGTGAAACTTGTGATCACGTGTTGAGAAGCCTTAAGAGATAGGACCCATAAGGTAACATGATAGGAAAAGTCAGCTTCTTATATAATCAATATGGAGGTTTATTCATGTCTTCAAGGAAAAACAGGAACAGAGAAAACTTCCAGAATAACAGAAATGTCAATGTCTCATTAGCTTACATCATCAGAGAAGCTCAGAGATAGGTTTCTTCATCTGGATATCTTGTAGAGTTCCAGCTTGGTTCATGCTTGGTCATCTGGTTGATGGTCTCTGGGATAGTCACAACATCTTGTCCAGGATGGCAGAGAGAGATAAGATAAGATAATCCTTTAATAGTCCCACAGTGGGGAAATTTCAGTATGTTACAGCAGCATAGTAATACAGATACAGGATAATACAGAGTAATATATTACAGACGTAGACAAACATATGCTGAGAAGAGAAGATATACTAGGAGTCCATAGCAGCTAAGGAAGAGAAGAGAAAGAAGGAAGACTTCATAGTCATAATCATTAGTTCTCTGTGCGGAGTGATCTTCGCTTGGTCTGATGTAGATTATACAGCCTGATCGCGGTTGGAAGGAAGGACTTGCGATAGCTCCTTCTCACACTTGGGGTGAAGCAGACGGTCACTTACAGTGCTGCCAAGTCCCATCAAGGTCTCATACATGGGGTGGGATTTGTTCTCCCACATGGAGGTCACCACGGACAGTATCCTTCTGTCACCCACCACCTGTACTGGGTCCAAGGCAGACCTGCCATAGATCCCCCATGGATGACCACCACCCACAACAACCACCCACTCATTTATGTTCATGAGAGGGGGTGTTGACCTCCATCTTGTTGCTTTATTAGGACAACGCTAAAATGGTGCACGCTAACCGTACTCATGTACCAAAACATAGAAGAGTGACGTCAGCAGAGTATTTACCCTATGTATGTCATGAATATTGTAATATCATAATATTTAACAGGTGCATTTGTGGTACATCAAAGCAAGTTGCATAATTTAAAGGGAGGTCCATGTGACCTATGAACGTGACATCACTGGCGTAAGTCTTGAGAGCACTTGAGCCGTATCGGACAATCTAATATTAGTGATTAGTTCATCACTATTACAGTCCCCTTTAAATATTTAGGTTCTCCAGTGCTATCCGTTGTCCTATGAAATATTGCTGGAAGAATGACAATTTTTGAAATTTTTTACTAGCTTTATTTTAGCACGGTGTGAATCCGAGACCCTGACCTTCGCCGTGCCCTCCATTCGCTTCACAAGTCCAGAGAAGTGATGGAGGTACAGGTCTCTCTGTACATCGAGTCTTAGCTATACCTCTCCCTGAGAGTTGGGAATTGTGGTCCCCTGTGTGCACACAGCTCTCGGTGTGTCTGACAGGCGCGGGCAGGGAGAGCGTCTGATCCACTCTCACAGAGCCCAGAGAGGCAGTAATTGAAATCAGAGGCGGTGTGACGGAATGGCACAAGGGGCTTTGAAGTCTGCTTTCTGAGAGCGCAGCGGGAGCAGACATGCGGTGAAGGACATTCACCATTACAAGCAATGTCCTTAATAATCTTGTTAGCCCAGACTCTCCCCGTACGAGACAAATGGAACATTATTGGTTTATGGGTTGAAGTAAATAATTTAGTTTCCAATATTCCGGCTGCTTTGACAGTAAATTAAAATGACATGAAAGGGGTCTGTTGAATAAAGAAAATATCCAATCAGATGTAATTGGCATGACTTAGGCAGGAGAAATGTATATTATAATTAAACTGTGTTGTCTTCCAGCCCTTTGAGTTTTGCATGAATTCAAATGTCAGGAAAAAGAAAGAAAGAATTCTTTGATTCGGCGCGGTTTCAAGTTTTGTAACACATTCGGCATCTCTCGTCTCCTATTCTGAGACAGACACTCGAGTAAGGCAGACTGTGTGATGTGAAAGGCACAGCAACTTCAAATGGGAGAAAAGAAGCTTCTTAGTCGCTCCTCTGTACCGAACCAAGGGTGCAAAATCGTGTCTCTAGCCAAAGATAGACGCCAGGTACTGACCCTGACCACATGAGTCTGCCCGGAACTCTACACCTTATAAAGACAATCTGTGTCACCTTCCTTTATGGTCCGGTGACCTACAGATTACTATGCTTGGGATAGCAAGGCTTGTCCACCGACATCTGTCTTCCCCAAAATTATTGAACATATGCACGCTCAACTCGGCCAAGCAGTGCATGTGTGCTGAACAGGAAGGGCATAGAAAGTCACTGCCATACTCCTCTCATCACCCTCAGGACAAAGGATTGAAATCTAGTTGCCCAAACCTTATATGATATCTGCCCTAAAGCTAGCCCCCCCCCCATACACATTAGCTGGTCAGCTGAACCCATTAACAATTGGTGAGATCAGTCATTATACATCTATGGTCTCTGAGATGTTTAAAGGGGTGAAGTAGGTTTTTTTTTTAATGCCCCATCCTAGTTCATTGGAGGGTGATTGCCAGCCCCTGTACAGATCAGCTGTTTAGGGCCACTTCCAACGTCCAGAAGTGCATGGCAGTGCAAAAAATGTCAGTCCAAAAAAAGGCTAGATTTTCCTTCATATGAATAAACATTCCTATATTAAATCCAGTGGTCCATATTGGATCTTTTTTTAACCCTACAGGCATCAAGGCAGCTTCTTCCAGCTCCGTGCAATATATAGTACAAATGTGGGAAACTGCCGAACCGTGCATAGGTCAACCGTCAACCCCCTCCAATCGAGCCCAACCCCTTTAAGGCCCCTATATACATCACCAGACTCCGCTGTTTTCAGCGAGACTAATTGACTGTTCGATGTGTTTGGGACGCCAAAGTCTCCAAAGTCCGGGGGATAGAAGAAAGGCACATTCACCCTTTTATGTTAGATTTATATCTGAAGTGCACCGTAAATATAGTCTAAGGATGTGTTAACACTACCGATATTATTAAATACAGATGAAGCCCTCATCTTCTTCTGTTTGAAAAGTAAACTAACATGACAGAGAATAACAATACGCCCCCCCCACCCTGACACTACCATGGCCTTGTATGGTCAAGGGAGGCGCCCCCCACCACCCAGCGATGATGCAGAACTGTAAGGCCAGCTGCAGTGATATTAGTGCTGAAACTAATGTTACCAATATCTCTGCAAATGGGGGCATATACAGTACTTGCGCTGAATTCCTGCACTGCACTAATGTCAGAGGGCAGGAAAGGTGTAAGTCAGTTGTTCTGACCCTATGATAGGTGAGAGCAGTGGACTTTACATATGATAGTGTGAATGTAGCCTAAGGCCTCGTTCACATCTGCATTGGTATTCCGTCTTGGGGGAGTCTGCATGGGGACCCCCCCCCTCCCTGAACAGACTACCGAACGCAACTGCAAGCGTAGACTAGAATGCGGTCCGTGTGCTGGCCATGCGCTGCCCGCACGGAACATGCAAACAGGAAAATAGATGGTGAACTACTTTCCTGTCCGCATGATCCTTGCGGAGATCTGGTGGCAAGCACACGAACCCCATATATAGTCTATATAGTTGCATTTGGTAGCCTGTTCAGGGGGTCCTCATACGGACTTCCCCGGACGCAATACCAACGCAGATGTGAACGAAGGGTAACAGGTCGCTTTCCTAATTGGTAGTAGTGTGACACCACGTCAAATACTGGAACTTCTTGGTCCTGAAGTCACAAATGTTTCTGATAAGTCACAGTATATTGTATTCTATATTATTGTATTATAATTGCTATTAGTAATTGCTTTTTTTTGTAAAGGGCTAGTTCACACGGGGCCAAAAGGGCGGGTTTTGACAGCGGAATCCACGTCATAATCCAATCCTTTACAATGGTGGTCTGTGGAGACCACTAGCATTCATTTTTCCGCTATCGGCAACTGCCGATAGCGGAAAAAAGAAGCGAGCTGCCCTTTCTTCAGGCGTAAGCCGCGACTCGCTGAGTCATTTGAGCCGACTCCGGGGTGGGGGAAACCGCGACATCGTGGCAATCGGCTTTTGACCATATTTTGACTTGGCTCCCCGAGTCAAAATATGGTCAAAATCCGCCCCCCATGTGAACAAGCCCAAATACTGATTTTGTCTTTCTTTGTCTCTGGGAATACATTATGCGAAATAAAGGCAATTTTAAAATGACAAAGTTCACTATTCAGGTTCATCCACAAATTGAAAAAAAAGCAGTATTGCATCCAACAAAAGGCTAGCTTTTCCTGTATACGCATTCCCATATTAAATCCAATGGTCCGAATTGGATCTTTTTTTAACTCACTGAATACAGATCCAAAACGGATAATTGTTGCGATCAGTTATACGGATACAACTATCTTGAGCATCTATTGAGCTCTGTGGGGCCTGTTTGGATGGATGATGATGCCTGCTACGATTTTATTTACAACCCTGTGTGCGTCTGTGTGAAAAAAAAACCTTCATGTGTATTGAATCCTTTATTCTTAAAAAGTCATTGGGCAGTCAATATTGTGCTCGCTTATTAGGGACAGTTATAATGTATTCCTATTAATTTTTCTAGACTTCCTACATCTGTCCAATACATTTACCCCTTACACTTCTATCAGGTGACATCTTGATTTGTGACCTTTCACCTGATCCCTGGAGACCGTTCTAGGGTTTAATTTAAAGGTCACGGCCATGGGTTCTAGAATCGGTCTATCGCTGTATAAAATGACTTGTATGTCGTCTTATCCATACAAAGATAGATGAATAATTCTCCAATGACGTCAGGGTGATAGGACTATGGGGATGTAGCTGTACCTTGATACTAACCCAGCAGAGATGACTTGCAGACTGCTGCTGGGTGCCTTATTGCCGTCTTGACTTTGGAGTGGCTCCTGGTAATGACAGCTTTTAGACACACTTGATTACAATTATAGATTTTATGCCACATGCTTCACCTCTCTGGCGATACAGTGAGAAGCTGGGCTTAGAGGGTCAAAATGGAGAAAGGGGAGGGGGATGTCTAATCAACATATCAGCGATTCTTATTCTAATAATCAGAAATCTGAGCAAAAAGGAGACCTTCTCCTTGTTTTCACCAGATAACCTTTAACCGTTTCCCTCCTTAGTACAAAGGATTCCAATGGTAAGGATATGTCTCTTGTAAATTATCATTCTATCTCATTCCTTATGTTTTAGAGAAAAATGCAAACCGTAGACTGTTTGAGATGGGCACTTGGACAACGCGCTTTTATCCATGTACTGTAGGCTGCTATGGAATATGAATAACAACAGTCAATTCACATCTCACCACAATACCATGACCACTAGTGTCTGTGCATATGGTGCCAGGAACAAAAAAAAAAGCCCTTGGACCTTAAGACTGGTCTTACACGACCGTATTGGTTTTACGGTCCGCAAGTTGCTGATCAGCAACGTAGACATCGCAGACGCTCGTGTCCTGCCACACGAGTCCATGCCATGCCATGAATTCACGGCCTTTGTAGACCTGCTGTATTCAGTGCGGAGGCCCGGCACACCACGGATAAAATATCCGGTGGTGTAAGAGGCCGTACTGAATATAATGTGTCCGCAATTGAAAACCTTCAATTGCGGACCATTTACAGACTTAAATTACGGTCATGTAAGACCAGCCTAAGGGTATAGTATATGAACAAGAAGTGTTCTAAAAAGTGCACCAAAAATAAACATACCCATGAAATTTAACTTTTAATCCCAATGTTAAAAACGGCCCTAAAACAGACCGCCATACACTTCAGCTTACGCATTTCAAGGCTATGGTTAAGAGGCAGTCAGCCATCTTGCAATCACATCATCGGAACCAGCACCTGATACCCAAATCGTTCCTCCTTCCCCGTCAGTGTCTTGCAATGGCGTTTGTAAGAGAAAGCCAGGAGTGGGAAGATTTGCGCTTCTTCTGTGTGTTCGACAAGCTCCTGGTTGTGGCTTACAAACACTGATATAGAACACTGACGTGTGAATAAGGAACACTGGCGATCCTTAAAATTGATTGAAATGTGTATTGTAATGTTTTTAGGGCTCTTTGCCATGGCGGGAGCCAAAAGTAGGATTGGGTCCAAAGCACAGAAGAGGGGCAAGTCTTTCCCTTAGACCTTTTCTCTGTTTTACGTCCCATTCCTTAATTTGTCTTACTGACCATAAAACTATTACACACTATGTCTTCTCTGTTTTAGTTGTGTACTCGTACATTTGGGCTACAAAGCAGGTAACAGATAGGATTATTAGTATTATGTATGGAAAGTTCAGAGCAGGAAGTTAGTGTGCTACACCTTCATCCAATAGCAGCAAAGCAGGAAGTGATGTCACAGAAGGTGTAGCCATTTTGACAACTTCTGATGCAGCAGTAGATGCTATTGCTTGCAATGATAAGGACCTGTAGTCTACGGAGCACCTTGGAAACTGAAATTTTGAGGAAAAATAAATGAAATAGCCCTGTTATGCATTTATTTTATTAGATCATTTTCTGGAAGTATCACATTAACTAATAATCTCCTGTTGAGCAAGGACACGGCAGAGCTGACCCCCGTCTGTGCTTCTTTTGGAACTGGCCTTGAAGCCTTTGGAAGATATGGACGTGTATAGTGACATAGAGATCAGTAATAAAATTTTATATTATATACTCCTAATTGTTAAAGAAAGACGTGTATTTTCCATAGTTTTTTTTGTGTAATAGTGTCGAGATTTTTAATAATATTACTCGTCCCTAACTATGATTGAACATGCTATTGACTGGACATAAAAATTGCTAAAATCCCCCGCCACTGCAATGGTGGTCCTCATTGGTCTATAGCTTTATTTGGGTTGTGCTATACATGAGTGTGACCATTGCAATGGTGCGACCCTACACTGGCGAGGCCAGTGGTCACATAGATGTACGTGATGTCATCACCACGAACAAGTAAATAAACACCTTGAGGACCTTCAGAGCTTCAGGACCTTCGGTACTGGATTAATCAGGTTGTTTTTTTTTTTGTTTTTTGTTTTTTTTTTTTGGGGGGGGGGTGTTATTTTTTGCTTTTATTTATTTTTTGTGACATTTTTGCAAATTTTTTATATATTACAGGCACCCCCTTTAAACAAAAGCAGGCCATACCCAGAGAGTTGTCTCATTGACCGCTATAGTGGGCAAGCCAACTTCTGTGCTGAGACTTCCCGCTGTGATAAATGGAAGTATCGCATGTTCACAAAGACATATCTTTTAGTGATACGAAGGGGTAAAGTAGTTTCAGTGAAATTTTTCCCATTTCCTAACACGAAAAAAAGTTATTAATGGGAGAACAAGTGCTATTGTTTTGCGAGTTTTCTTGTTCCAAACTTTTATGAGGATGACGTACATCAAAGAAATGAATAAAGCAGTAGTGGCGGCACATGTTAAACACGCAGTGTGATGCGCGTTAAGGAATTGGTGAGGCTCTGACGGGGGAGGAGGGACCTTGAAACGCCTCGGCCAGCATTTCTCTATGATAAATGTCTTGTGAGCTTAGAAGCTTTTGGGACGTAATAAAAAGAACTTAATGGACAATTTCTCGAAATTGCTAAGAAAAACCGCGTGCTGTCGGTAGGGTATAATAAGAGGATTTCTCATCACGGAGTCTGAGATTGAACGTCTGCAAAAGGAGAGAGAGAAGGGAGAGAGCAGAAAAAAAAATAGAAGAAAGGATTTATCTCTTTGGTAACTGAGTAATTGAAATACAGACGAGCTTTGGTTCCAATTTGCCAGCAATAAAGTTGTAATGGGGTTTTCTCTGCAATTTTACCCTTAATGTGCTCATTCTAAGCAGCACTATTTTTTCCAAGCGAACAAATAACCTCAGTACAGCTTACTAGCAGTAATAGGCGCAAGCTGATGCTCGTATTAAACCTTTTAAATCAATTCACTAGTCTCTACAAGCTGCAGTGTCTGGCTACTGTGTTGATTAACACTTTCAAGGCTCGCCGGCGGCTTCTGCAAACTGCGCTCGCAACGTTGACTGCAAACAACCAGCAATATTTATCAACATTCCCCTATAGATATAGGATGACTGCATGTCCCGGTTGTTTCTAATCATGCAGTATAAGAACAAAATTTGGAGTATAGTCTTATAAGGGTCAATAGGACGCTTTTTGTACCATGGACCATTGTTGCATATCAGGTTGTAGATTTATGTCCCAAATATTCACAGCCTTGAAGCGAACCCAAAAATACTGATGTAAGTTGGACCTCCGTAAGTAGGTTGCTAAACATCCAAGGCGTATATGAACATTACACCAGCCATTCACTAACTCATTCGACCAAAATGTGTTTCTGAATACTCTCCACTCTCTAAGAGTTGGTTCATATTTGCATTGGTATTGGGGGAGTCTGCATAGGGACCCCCCAAATGTAATACCAAACGCAATTGCAAGTGGTGTGCAGTAAAAGTCCCCGCATGGGGACCCCCCCAAACGGAATACTAAACGCACTGCACTGTGCCAGTGAAATTACATGGACCCCATAGACTATAATGGGGTCCATGTGTTTGCCGCGAGCTCTCCGCACGAATCCTGCGGACAGGAAAGTAGATTGAGAAGTACTGTCCTGTCTGCATGTTCCCTGCGGGGATGTCACTGGAAGCACACGGACCTCATTATAGTCTATGGGGTCCGTGTAATTTCACTGCCACACAGTTTGCCAGTGCATTTGGTATTCCGTTTGGGGGGTCCCCATGCGGACTCCCCCGAATGGAATATAAACACAAAAGTGAATGAAGGGTTACACCGGCCATTCACTTACACACTCATTCGACCAAAATGTGTTTCTGAATACTCTCCATTCCATTAGGCCGGGTTCACATGGGGTTTTTTTGGTCCGGAATTTGACGTGGAAGCCGCCTCAGATTCCAGACCAAAAAACTGGTAGCCGCGACTGTTGCGACCAGTTGCGGCACTCTGCTCCAGATTAGGCCCAAATGAATGGACCTAGTCAGGAGGGAGTGTCTTCAGGCAGACGTCTGAGGCTGAACTGGCCGAAGAGAGGGCATGTTGCTTCTTTTTTTCTGAGACAGGAACAAACCACTCGCGGACAAAAGAAATGACCGGCTCCCATTGATTTTAATGGGAAACTTTTTTTTGGTCAGGATTTTCCGCTTCAAAATCCTGACCAAAAAACCCAGTGTGAACCCGGCCTTAGACAAAGCTGAGTGTGCATGTGTTCTGAATGGCAAGGCAATGGGACGCCGATAGACTTGACTGGCAGTTAATTTTCTACAGTACCATGCAAAAGTTTTACCTAGTTGTGAGACAAATGTTGCAATTTAAGTAAGGTAAGGATAACTTCAAAAATAAAAAAAAATAGTTTATTTTTGGCAATTAACAAAAAGAGGATGAAGAAAAGAGAAATCTAAATCACAGTCATCAGCCTTTGTGTTCCATCTTCTCCGTACACTTGTAGACAATATTTGATGGGAGGCAGACATCTTGGAGCACTAGGCACAGATCTTATGTGTATGTAGGATTGTGAACGTAACCTGAGGTGCAAACCAGATAGTGGATGATAGAGGGGACAGAAGGGCGAGGGACATCCTGAAATGGGAAAAACCCCTTTAAATTTTTGTAGATTGGATCATTTTGGATGCCATGTCCTTGTTAGTACCAAGACATAGTAAACAAAACATACTTTTTCAAAGAACATCTCATTTACTTGGATGACAAATTTATTAAAACCATATGAATGGGACTCACAGCATTATACTGGACTCACAGCATCATGCAGGACTCACAGCATCATACAGGACTCACAGCATTATACTAGACTCACAGCATCATGCAGGACTCACAGCATTATACAAGACTCACAGAATCATACAGGACTCACAGCATCATACTGGACTCACAGCATCATACAGGACTCACAGCATCATACAGGACTCACAGCATTATACAGGACTCACAGCATCATACAGGTCTCAAAGCATCATACAGGACTCACAGCATTATACAGGACTCACAGCATCATACAGGACTCACAGCATCATACAGGACTCACAGCATTATACAGGACTCACAGCATCATACAGGACTCGCAGCATCATACAGGACTCACAGCATCATACAGGACTCACAGCATCATACAGGACTCAGAGCATCATACTGGACACACAACATTATACTGTTTAATGATGCTATGAACTTCCAAACTAGAGCTATAATGTACTGTTTGCAGAGCATGGTGTGCATACTATACACTACCACAATGGTAATTCAGAAGCTCATGGCATCCTAAAACAGTATGATGCCCTTAGTCTGGCTCATATAAGTCGCAGTCAGGTCAGAAAACATAGCCAGTACCCAGACCATACTCCTTGGCTTGTTCTTGGTCGTGTGAAGCTGTCCTAATGCAGAGCTGCCAGATCTGCCAATAAACACCATGTAAGACATGTCAAAAGGGTTTTCGCATATAAGCAAGTTATCCTCTGTCCATAGGCTAGGGAATAACGTGCAGATCATTGGGGGTCCGACCACTCAGACCCCCACTGACCAGGAAAATGGGGGACTTTTGTCCCCCATTCTGAATGGAGCAGTGGTTGGGCAGCTTGCACCACTCCATTAATTTCAATGGGAGCACTGGATATAGCTGAAGTACAGGACTCTGCTGTCTCCAATGCTTCCATTGTAACGAATGGAGTGGTGATCAGTTCGGTTCTGAGCATTCGGATATGGATAGGGGATAACTTTGGTTAACATATTGTCATAGGTATACAACAGGAGTATTCCCCGCCTTGTACCTCTGAATGGTATACCTTGACCGTTGGCCACAATGTTGTCATGTATACAGCCATTATACTTTTTAGCTGGGTTCCAATATATAAGTCTGCTTCATTCTCCTACACAACCTCCTTGATGGAGACCAAATAAACACTCTTTTGGTCTCCACTGGGTAAATGAGAGCCTATGGCTATATTTAGCGTAAGCATCGGGAATGTTCATGTTTACATAGAGAGATGGCTCAGATCTCAGATTATAGATCTGTATTACCTCTTATGGTAAGTGCCAATGATTTTCATGTTTGCAGAAGGACAACTTTCACTTTTTTTTTCCTTCTGAAAGATGAGCTTCAAGGACACAAGTGACAGCTGAATGAAGATCGGAGGCCTTTTAAACATTATGTTTTTAATGTGCTTTACATGCCGTGTGCCTGGTATTAATGTCATTATTTCAGGATCACACAGATCTCCTTTTTCAAGTCTGAAGGCAAAGAAACCCTCAGCGCTACTTTATACCCTCAATCAGCCATTAAAACTCTACCTTCAATCATCTTGGATTACAGAAACAGTGTGTCTGGTTCCTGCTGTCCTTCTCGAGTGCCCAGAACCAAGCTTTAAAGAATTTATTAAGCTTTATGTTTGTTTTTTTAGATTAAGTATTAAATTATAAAAATACATAATGCTGTATAAAACACATCCATTTATTTTTTGCGTTACGTGATACTATACTGCTCAATACAGTCCGGCCGTTCCTTGTACACAATCAGATTTCGACACAATCATCCATCACTCTAAGGTTAATGTAATGGTCCCCCAATGTCTCAAGGATCTTACAATATGTATATGATAGAGTCAGGAGAGCTAGCTGATTTACTACAGTCTATGACCATGATGGCGAACTTTTGGCATGCTTGCCAGAGGTGGCGCTCAGAGCCCTCTCTGTGGAACAGATTATACTGTGTGGCGCCAGTTTGCAGCATGTTTGCAGAATATTACACTGTGTGGGGCTCACTGTGGAGCAGATTGTACTGTGTGGGGGCATTTCACTATCTTTATCACATGGTATCTGTTATCACATAAAAGTGATATTATAACAGGCCATATGTAACTGTCCACAATTGTAGATCTGAACAGTATTAAGCTTAAATTGCCATGTTGGCGCTTTGTGATTAGTGGGTTTTGGGTTGCAGTTTGGGCACTCAGTCTCTAAAAGGTTTGACATCACTGGTCAATGATTTTCCTTAGAGATAGATAGATAGATAGATAGATAGATAGATAGATAGATAGATGTAGAACGATAGATTAGATTGATGATAAATAGATGGTAGATAGCTAGATAGATAGATTAGATTGCTGATAGATAGATAGATAGATAGATAGATAGATAGATAGATAGATTGATTGATTGATACTGTAGATAGATAGATAGATAGATAGATAGATAGATAGATAGATAGATAGATAGATAGATAGATAGATACGTTAGATAGATAGATAGATAGATAGATAGATAGATAGATAGATAGATAGATAGATAGATACTGTAGATAGATAGATAGATAGATAGATAGATAGATAGATAGATAGATAGATGATAGATAGATAGATAGATAGATAGATAGATAGATACTGTAGGTAGATAGATAGTAGATAGATAGATAGATAGATAGATAGATAGATAGATAGATAGATAGTAGATAGATAGATAGATAGATAGATAGATTGATGATAGATAGGAGATAGATAGATAGATAGATAGATAGATAGATAGATAGATAGATAGATTGATGATTGATGATAGATAGGAGATAGATAGATAGATAGATAGATAGATAGATAGATAGATAGATAGATAATGGTCCTTAAGATTGGATATCATTGAACTCATATAAAGACGGTGGCTGTATATGATTGCTTCATCTATATCTACTGAATTCAGAACAAGTTACTTAGTTGCCAGAGTCAGTGTTCCAGGTCTTCGTACTATTTCTCCTTGCGGATATCACCAGCTGGTGTAGGGAGTCTTACAGGCAAGGCTCCCTGGAAAAAAACTTGCAAATTAGCTCTCGTTCACAACGAAAAAAAAAGTGTCTCTCTAAAGTTACTCATAAGAAACTAACCTGTAAGTCAAGATTTGACCCAAGGATTTCAGGTAAACCAGAATCTTGTCCAGAAGACAGATCGCTCATATTTAGATATCTGTTTGGTGGTTCTTTATCATGACAGGACAATGGTTTTTTGGCTGAGAAGTCTTTAATGCATCTCTGTTTCTCCTTGCAGAGATCACAGACTAGTATAAGGAGTCGTATAGACAGTGCACCCTGGGAAAAGACGTGTATGATTTACTCTCCTCCAGAAAGAAGAAAACTGTCTCTCTCATGCTACCTAGCCAAACAATATTTCTGTAATGACCAGAGGCAAAAATACCGAAACAGCCGTCTGCAGATGGGCGTCTCTTCCTTTTAAAGGAGCCTCTTACTTGGCTGATACCTCTTGTCACCTCTTGTCATGTTTCACTTCTCTTACCTTGGTTGACATTAAGTTGCAGAGTAGTTACCTCTAGGCGGCATTAGAGGCAAAGTTTTCCTTCTTTTGGAGGAGAGCTAATTTGCATGTTCTGGATCTTGCCGCATTTCCTTTTTCCCCGGGCACTTTTTTTGAAGGTGAGATTGTCATTTGGCATTTCAAAGACACCAGTCAGAGCGCAGATTGCATCATAATCTTAGATTCCTAAAATCTATGTAATGAAGACACAATTTTTTTTTCTTGCTTTGTTTTTGTTTTTGTATTTTTATTTTTTTTCTAGACCATTCTATGCTTCTAGACCTATGTAGAACTCTCTGCCGATGATACAATGGTGTTTTCATCTTGTGCATCGATGCCTCTATTGGCGAGATGTTGTCTTATGTGTCAATATGCAACTTTGGTGCAATGAGGGCAATGTCATTACTCAAGAGAGCAAAGATGACAAAAACGGTGATATCTCAGCAATAGAGGCAGCAATTCACAAAAGAGAAACACTATTTGATTCAGGTGACCCCAAGCTATCCATATGTGGGGCAGGGTTAATATGCCGGCTTCTGGTGATAGACTTCCTTGATGGCAACATATTATAGAGCTCATTCTTCGTTTAAAGGGATCCTATCATTAAAATCACATATTTTTTCGATAACACGTAGGAATAGCCTTAAGAAAGGCTATTCTTCTCCTACCTTTAGATGTCTTCTCCGCGCTGCCGTTCGGTAGAAATCCCAGTTTTTATCTGTATGCAAATTAGTTCTCTCGCAGCACTGGGGGCGGGCCCCAGCGCTCAAACAGCACTGGTGGAGTCTCCAATGCTGTGAGAGAACTCTCCAGCGCTGCCTCCATCTTCTTTAGGAACGACGTCTCTGCGCATCTTCTTTTGGAGCTGGGTTTCAATCTTCTGGGCCTCGGGCAGAGCAGGCTGCGCATTCCTGTGGCCACAAGAAAATGGCCGCTTACACAGCTTACTGTCATACATAGTCTGCTCTGTCCGAGGCCTAGAAGATTGAAACCCATATATAGATATCAGTGGAACCGCACACTTAATAACTTAAGAGAATATGGGTGCTAGCAGTCAGAGAGTCCTGCGACTCGTATACAGTGTAAACAAATGCTGCTGCACACCGTAAATAGGTGAAAAGGTGAAACAAATTTTTTTTCACGCCATGACCCTGCTGCGCACTCTGCTCTCCGTATACTAGATCCGATCTGATGAAGGTCCAAAATGACCGAAACGTTATGTTCATTTATTGATCTAGTACTCTCTTTATGCTTGTCAAATCAATCCATGGCGTTTATGTACCAAAAATTAATGTACTAAAAATAAAAATTTGTTTCACCTTTTCACCTATTTACGGTGTGCAGCAGCATTTGTTTACACAACATAGAAGATTGAAACCCAGCTCCGAAAGAAGACGCACAGAGAGGCCGTTCCTGAAATAGATGTGATTTTAATGATAGAATCCATTTAAGAGTCTAGTGGGGGGTTTAGTGAATAACTCAGTCAGTCACTTAGTAGGACCACCCACCGGACTCCTACGGTTCATTCACAAGGAGGAAAATGGTGAAGAATTTGGTGTGGAATTTCAGCGCTGAAAAACAAGCCTCCCATTGACTTCAATGGGTTCCTTTTTCTGCTAGCAATCCATTGAAGTCAACGGGAGGCTTTTTTTTCAGCGCTGAAATTCCACACCAAATTCCTCACCATTTTCCTCCTTGTGAATGGACCCCTAAAGTTTTAAATAAATGACTAGATTTACTGAATTTTTTTCCCGCCATCTATATATTGATCTACTCCGCTCCTCCTGTTCTATAATATGCCACACACTGCTTTGTCGATAAGGAAATTTCCCTTAAATATTACAGTTATTAATGGCTTGTAAGAAACCCAGAGCCACAAGTCATTTATAATTTGCTTTCTTGAGTGCTGCACCATCTTATCTTATATAGGCAGTGTCTCATTGTATGTAAATAGTCTGCCACAAGGAAGAAATGGGCGTAAAATTCAGCTGACACCATCCCTAACATTTCTTCTAAAGGTCTATTGAGCCAGACCAAAAGGATAAGTTATTAAATGGCTCCTTATGAAATTCATAAAAGTGCCCAGCGCTGTATAAGGTTTATGAAAAGGTATTTTTGATGCAGCCTCAATAGTTTCTGAGATCAGAGGTTTATTCTGGCTATTACATTCAAATCTCCCATAAAGACAATGGCTGAACCTTGGAGATCAATCATATCATCAGCCTTACAGCCGGCATCACCTCCATCAGCCGCAAACACATTTTCGCCATACAGACTGTAAATATCACTGGACATCAGCATGGGGTGCGACAGTCATTTTTCAGCAAATCAATAGCGATGAAATAGAGGTTGAAATCCAGACTCCGCTCTGTTACAATTCTCGCTATATACTGAAAAATGGTGTACAGTGTCTTACAGGATTCACTTGCCTATAGCAATTGGGTGACTGCTATTTATTCATGATAAAGGAGACCTTGTGTTCCCCCAGCTCCCTTGACACATGTGCATACTTGGCTTGGCCATGTGTGCAAGTGTTCTAAATGTGATAAAGTCAGGACACCCCTGTACACATTAGATGGCCACACTGTCCCACTAAAATAGGCAAGTTGGCCAACAGATCTAATATTTATGGGTAACTTCATATTTTATTTTTTTTTGTTGCAGATTTTGCTGCAGATTTCTGAGCCTAATATTTAGTAGTGTCTACAAGAGGAATGGGAAATATATAGTAAGTGCTTATACTTCTAACTTCTGCTCAATCCACTCCTGGTTTTGGCTCAAAAAACTGCAGAAAAATCTGCAACAAAATAAGCAGCTTTTCTGCAGCGTGGGTCGCCAGGCTCAGGCCCCACGATGCGGAAACGCAGCTTTTTTTGTTACAGATTTTGCTGTGTTGCAGATGGTAGAAGCCAGTCATGGCTTTGGCTCAAAAAACTTCTACAAAATCTGCAACAAAAAAAGCTGCGTTTCCACAATGTGGGGCCTTACCCTAAGGCTAAAGCCCCACATTGAGTAAATGTAGCTTTTTTTGTTGCAGATTTTGGAGCGTTTTTTTGAGCCAAAGCCAGGAGTGGATTGAACCGAAGAAAGAACTATAAGAATTTCTTATATATTTCCCATTCCTTTTGTAGTCACTTTTGGCTTTAGCTCAAAACACCGCAACAAAATCGGCTCCAAAAAAAGCAGCGTTTCCGCAATGTGGAGCCTTAGCTTAAAGCCCCACGGGCCAGAACCACCGCGCTAAAACGCTGTGGGAACAACCACGGCGTGAACGAATTTCAGTTCTTCCCACAGCTCGTTGAACAGAAAGTTCACAGAGTTTGCCTCTGCGGACTTTGTTACAGTTATATCTATGGGAAAGCCGCCAGCGTTTCCGTAGATATAATTGACATGCTGCGAATTTCAAAACCGCGACGGTTTTGGAAATCGCAGCGTGTCCGCCCTGCGATTTTTTCCGCAAAGTGGGCATAGGATTCACATGAATCCCATCCACTTTGCAAGTACTGAAAAACGACACAATTTTTACCACCAAATCGCAGTGTTTCCGGCCCGTGGTGCCCTGGCCTAAAGCAGTATGGGAGGAGGATTGTGAAGCAGTGTTTGAAAGCTCTTTATTTTGCCTAGCATACAGGTTTGGCAGTAATAGTAATAGTTCGGAGCCGATTCCAAGGTCTATGGGAGAGATTTCTAGGCACGCTCTGTGCAGAAAGAGGATAAGCTGTGATATCCTCTACGGCCAGTAGGGGATGCAATGATGGGTCAGTGTTGTTATTTATAGAGGTGTTATCTTCTGTTGTAATCCTGTCTGTGACGTAAATGAGGTGACTGCTGCAAAGAAAAGACCTATAGAATTGGGCTTTTATTATTATCATCTGGCCTCGCAACCAGAGTGAAAATTGCAAAATTTGGTTGTTTCAAAAAATAATAAACAATTCTTTAAAAATATATTTCACATAAAAATTGCAACAAATCCAGCACATGTGAACAGACCCCAAGAGTCTTTGATTTTAGAATACTAATGAACACTTCTCAGATTGTAGGTGAACGTCACACTCAGTCCCGCTCAGACCGGTAATAATACTTCACTGAGACACGCTGTGAAAATGGCATTGTTATTTAGAAACGTTACAAAACTCAGCCTCTGTTTTCATGCCACTCGCCACTATTTCACCGAGCCAATTTAGCTGCCTTCCTGCGGGGAGCGAATGGAGCAATTAAAATTAGAAACAGAGATTTTCGCATTCATAGCATCCACATCAGGGATGAGTGATCATAAATTAAATCATTTCCTCTTCCCGCAAAGTCATATTTGTATTAAATGAGGCTGAGAGACAGATATGGTGAGGTATAGAGAAAGCGAGACTACAACATGTAATATGACACAGAGGAGAAGTTATGAACACAAGACTAGGAGAAGCGAGAGAAGAAGGTGTCAATGATGAGAGACATTATGGAGTTAAATGGAGAAGGTGCTAATAGGGCATAAAATATGGAGCCCTACTGATACATCCAATGTACAGAGAACTGTTGTGTTGGTCTTATTTATCTTAGGTTTATATAGAAACTATCGATGTATCTCTGTAGAAATTCTTTGTATCTATATATATATATATATATATATATATATATATATATATATATATATATATATATATATATATACATATACACACACTTTTATATATGTATAGTGACACTATCAGGATTGGTTGTGGAGAGGAGCTATATTTCTTCTAGATTCCTTACTTATGTGAAGTTGCCAGTAGAGGCCCTTACCTGCTAATGAATTAAGTAATTAACTAATCAGAGATGGTGGGTATCAGAAAGCAAATCTGTGTCAAAGACACGTGTGAACATAGGGGTAGCTGGACATTGTTTTTGCTTTGCAAGTTAACAAGAAGAAGCTCACCAGCTGCTAGCTAGTGTTATATGTTGGTAAGTGCTGGACAGGGACCTTTTAATACCTCCACTCTCTCCAGTTCTTAGCAGTCGTTAATAGGCGCTGCTTCACTGATTCCAGCACAATTGGAATTATTTCTCTAGCCCCCACTTTTCCTGAGCAACAAGTACAGCTAGTTTCGATGTCTGAGGTTCTATTTAAACTCTGTAGTGTCAGTAGGACGGTGTCAGGCAGGGGGCGTGATTCAGAGCTCCAATCAGAGGCAGAGGCTCAGAATCACACCCCTTGCCTGCTCCTGCCTGACACTGCCCTCCTGACAGTACACAATCTGAATACTATACTGCTTTAAGTAGAAAAATGCTATATAGTATTCAATCTGTTCATTACTTGCCTGCTATACACACGAGAAAGGTGTACTCCCTGAAGCAGTGTACAATTTGTACAATGTTTCGTGTACACAACGTGTGTTTGTGCAATTTGGATAAAAGCCTTATCCACTGGAAAAAGCGCAGACCTTCTCCTTTTTTGGGGAATTTCTTCTCTCCACATCTGATTTTCTAAATAGTATTGAACACCAAAACTAACAGCATTGACAGCTCAGGAATGGTGGGGGCTAGAGAAAAAATTCCAACTGTGCCAGAATCTATGGAGCAGCATCTATTACTTGACATAAAGAGCTGGGCTTGTTGGGAGATGGTTAAATGTCCTCCTTAAAATCACCTAGAGCAATATTTGTATGGGTTTTGTATGTATGTGTTTTTGTGTTTATTTGCTCTTTCTATATTCCATTATTTTTCTCCATGTTCTAGGAAATAACCATGTTATGTGTGTAATTGTGGGATGAAACGTATAGAGTCTCCATACGGGGAATGTAAATTGGTGATATGTGCACTGTGTGCATACTTATTAGTCCAGACAGTATTCTCATCAAATATTATTTCCAAGCAGTCTTCCTAACTCCAAACCATATCAAGCTACATCATCACATAGACTCATCTTCAAAGGGCAGCTGTCATCTGATCAATAATGTTAGCGCATGCATAAGATGCCCTAGCAAACAACATTTAGTGGAGGCATCGGACCACGGGTGAGCCCGCTCATAGTTGCTGCCAGATCATTTCCCTAGTCCTGTAAAACATAATTTATTACTATATTAGTTATCATTCTTAATAGCTTCAAGACCTCTTCAACAACAGCGGATATGAACTATTAAAGGGATCCTATCATTAAAATGCTATTTTTTCCGACTAACACGTCGGGATAGCCTTAAGAAAGGCTATTCTTCTCCTACCTTTAGATGTCTTCTCCACACCGCCATTCGTTAGAAATCCCGGTTTTCTTCGGTATACAAATGAGTTCTCTCGCAGCACTGGGGGCGTCCCCAATGCTGTGAGAGACCTCTCCTGCGCCACCTCCATCTTCTTCTGGAATGGCCTCTTCAAGCGTCTTCTTCCGAAACTGGGGTCAAACTTCTACTCATGCGGCCATTTTTTTGTGGGCGCTTACGCGAGCATGCGCAGAACGCTCCTGTAGTTCAAGTTGCATTTGCATTTTAATTGTATTAAATTTGCATTTTAATGATAGGATCCCTTTAAGTTCTGTGACACCCCCATCCTTTCAGGTATCTTTGCCTGGTATTTCACTGTCACCAAAGAACGTGAAAGAAACTAAACTGCTTCTTCCATATAAAATTCAGTACCACAGCTACCCATATGGCATAGGCTGATGTTCCTGAGTTATTGCAGTGGAGCATTTCTGGTTTCGCCCTCTTCCCCTCCTCTTATATACTATGTACAATATCCTTCTCCCTCCATGTTGGTATCTGTAACACATCACTACACACATCCAGGTGCAGTATGGTGTTAGAAACAACAGTATATCCAGCTTTGTGAAGTAGTTGCACAGACTCTACAGTATCAAAATGGACATTTCTGATGAAGACTAGAAAGTTGCTTAATTTTGCGTTTAGGAAGCAAATGAACAATACTAAAATAAGTATGAAGATAAGGGTAACATGGTGGCTCAGTGGTTAGCCTTGCAGCACTGGGATCCTGGGTTCAAATCCTGCCAAGGACAGCATCTGCAAGGGGTTTGTATGTTCTCCCCATGTTTGCATGGATTTCCTCCCATACTCCAAAGACATACTGATAGGGGAAAAAATGTACTTTGCTCCATAACTGTTTCCCAGTAACTTAGAACCGTCAGCACCACCATATTGGAAATGATAAAGAATTACGGTTCAATTTTTATGTCAATAAAGCACCTGGGGTAAGATAGAATACTTACTTTTTAGCAGCATGTCTGTGCCTGTGTCTGCTTTTTTTCTCACTTGGTTCTTCTTCCCTCTCCATGACCTTCAACGAGAAGCTATAATTTGATATTCTAGTTAGACATCAGTCCTTCTTGGAAGATCAAGACAGATTCAGCTGAATTTCAGAATGAGTGAGGACTTTAGGAAGGTGGGAAAAGGAGGGAAGCAGTTTGACAAATAGAGAATATATATTACAACATTTCTTAAATTTGCTTGTACCATTGATTTATGCAGTTCAAAGTTCCTGACCATTTATAGTAAGAAATCTCTTATATGTAGAGTTTTAAGTTGCTTTTTAGCACGTGTAAAATGGGGCAGAAATAATTTTTAACTGCTTCTGTAGATATCCAAGAACTCGTCTGCTTGACTGACCAAAAAAGGTTTCCGAGCTGACCGACTAATGACCTCTTTTTTTTTTCTTACCCGATTTAAACCCGACTGAGAACTTGATGGACCATCTTAAGCGTGAGATTTACAGTGAGGGAAACAATAGACATCTTTGAACAGTATCTGGGGGGTTGTGGGGCTGCTCCTGCCATTTAAGGAACGCTTTAGAGTAAAGGCTTTGTGTAAATTGTTGAATAGAAGGCCAGCTATACTGACATAGGAATATTTTCATCAATCAATCCTGTTGGTTCTATAGTTTATTGCATTTATATTTTTTAATCCGTGTTGTCCTAAGAAAACATAATTTGCCATCGTTTTGCCCAGTAAAATGTGATGATTGGGGTCATGGGTAGTCTACTGGCTAGACTTCTCACCATGTAGCGCTGAAGACCTAAGATCCATTTGTAGTCGTACAACAGGAGTTGTCTGTTACCCATTTGTCTCCTCTTCTATGTTAAAGGGGTTTTTGGGCCTTACAAATTGATGACCTATCCATAGATTGGTTATCAGTGGAAGTTTAGTAGGCTCCCAGGTGTTTGCAGAAACCTACCCAATGCTGTTACCTCTATACACCAAGCCAAGCACACCACTGTATATTGTACAGCCACTTTGCTTGGTATTGTAGCTTAGCCCATCCAATAAGACTGAGCTTCAAACAAGCTATGTGACACATGAGTGTGACATCACATGGGCTATAAAGCAGAAGCTACGCTAAGGGTAAGTTCACACTGGGTTTTTTGGCCAGGATTTTGAGGCCATATCCGCCTAAAAATCTTGAGCAAAAAGACAGGTCAATGGGAGCCGGTCAGTTCTTTTTTCCCGGAACGGTTTGTTCCAGCTCCTGGAATAAAGAAGAGACATGCTCATTCTTTCAGGCGGATTCGCCTCGTGACATCTGCCTGAAGACACTCCCTCCCGACTAGGCCTATTCATTTGGCTCTAATCCGGAGCGGAGAGCGCGACTGCACTGCACCGCCATCCAGTCACAGCTACCCATATTTTGGACCGGAACCTGAGGCAGCCTCCGCCTCAGGTTCCAGTTCAAAAAAACCCATGTGAACCTACCCTAAGGGAGTACCATCAATGCTGGTACAGCTGATCCATGGGGTCCTGGGTGTCATACCAGGCTGATCTTCAGTTGATGACATGTTCCGATATGTGCAGCATGGTGGATTAGTGGCTGGCCTTGCAACACTAGAGTTCTAAAATCGAATCCGAGGAAGGACAACTTTGGCTTGAAGTTTGCATGTGCTCCATGAATTTACATGCATTTCCTCCCACACTCCAAAGACATACTGCCCTATATGGGACTGTGATTGATAATGTCTGTAAAGCTTTGTGGGATATGATGGGGCTATAACTGTAAGAGAAAATTACATGCTTGGAAAACCCATATGATCACCCATACTGCAGTCGTGTTTTAGTGTCTTTAAAGGGGTTATTCAGGAATTAGGGAAGTTAGGGTAGGTTTCCTGCTTTCCTTAGAGCAGGAAAGTGATGCCAGTGAGTGATGTCACCAGGTCCTTTCCAGCCACTGTTCTCAGCCGTCATGTGTGCGCAGGCTGATCTGAGAGCGGCGACAAACAACGAAGCACAGAGGACCAGTGAATATGAATTTTTTTAACGTTACACCTTCACCAGCTTCCTCTCCGATTTGGATTTGCCTAATTCCTGGACAACCCCTTTAAAACAGGCCAGCCCACCATTATAATGATCCGTAAGCACAAAAAACATACATTTGATATAAAAATAAAGCATCTACCTAGTTTCCATTAGTAAATATTCTTGAACCGCCTGAATTAAGGCATAAGGCTTACTACTAAACCTCTGGGATCAAGTGATCGCTCCTCCATTCTGTGATTATGACATATCTGCTAATAGAAACTAATTAGTATCTGCTTTACTTCTCCTTCTGAGGCCAATGGTCATGTTGATGGCGCCTCCGTACAACCCCTTTAAAATATGTTTTCTGTAAGCAAATCCTTTACTTTGTATTGCTAATTTGTAACATTGGGAAGAAATATGTCACGACTCCACTACTTATGCAGCGCGTTCCTCCATATCACCTCTGATCACAGTACCGGCCTTTGATTCTCAGTATCTTTTCATTGGCTTTGGTTTGTTCCTCTGCTCTGCTTGATTGGTGGGCCGAGCTGAGGGGTTAAAGTGTCAGGATAATTGGCAAAACTAATTAAGCTGAAAGGGCAGCGACATTTTAATCAGAGCCTTCTAAAAGGCGAAATGCAAATGTCCTGCACAGATGGGCGAACTCCGAGCATCTTAATGAGAGAGCAGGGGAGTGAGCCGGTATCGGTCAGCGAGAGGTGTGTAGTGGCAACTTGTAGTCTTGTGATCACTACCTACTGAGAGTGGAGTGGAAACTGTCTCCTCGGATCAGCCCTTAAGTCTGTCTTTTTTATATACAACCTCTCTATACAGAAGAACTCTAACCTCATTTGTTTTGGAAATTTTTCGTTGTTTTTCCTTTTGTTTTTATCAGAATAATGTGATGTTTTTTTTTTTTATTTTATTATGGAACATCTTTAGTCTTGAATTCTACCATCTAGACCAGTGATGGCGAACCTTTTAGAGACTAAGTGCCCAAACTGCCCACCCAAAACCCACTAAGTTATCACAAAGTGCCAACACGGCAATTTAACCTTAGTAATGTGCGGATCCACAATTGCGCACAATTACAGACCTGCAAAATATGGTCATACGAATGGGGCTTTATAGAGCTTTCAGCTCCACTGTGACCCCCACACAGTATAATCTGCTTCACAGTGACCCCTAGACCGTACAATCAGCTCCACAGTGGCCCCCCACACAGTATATTCTGCTCCACAGTGGTCCCCACACAGTACAATTTGCTCCACGGTGGCCCCCACATAGTATAATCTGTTCCCCAGGTGGGTGCCCAAAGAGAGGGCTCTGAGTGCCACCTCTGGCACCTGTGCCATAGGTTCGCCATCACGGATCTAGACATTTCTATACCATACTATCACCCTGTCTTTTTTAACCTTCCTGAAATTAATGGGTATTTTTTCTGGGAGCTGGCTTGTTCCGGTTCCCGGAAAAAGAAGAGAGATGCTCATTCTTCAGGCCATTTTTTTCGCGATTCGGTGCATCGGCATTCAGTCGCAGCTAACCTTCGCCTCAGGTTCTGGTCCAAAATACCCCGTGTGAACTTACCCTCAAGGTGGTCATATGCATTAGATTAATGTTGGCCAAAACCACTTATTTCAACAGTCTTTTGGGTATTGGGGAGGGGTGACAGTTCCTCATCAGATAATCTCAGAAGAAAGAAGTGATGGAGCATGTAAAATTTTAACATCCCAATCCTTTGTTCTCATTGGCCCCAAATCGAGTTGTCATACATAAGTACATGTTTAAGTAAATAGCTGTCGAGTCCCAAAAATATCAAGCTAACATAATCAAAAAGCGAGATAAAAAATAGAAGGAGTGACTAGAAATGGGCTGGGTTATAAAGTACAATGACAGAGGTTTTCTTCCTTCTGGAGAAGAGCTCATTTGCATGGTTTTTCGCAGTTGGCATTGCCGATAAGGGTAAATTTGCACTACCATTATTATTAAATGGTACTCTCATCTGTCATAGGATGAGGCCGGGATAGGTGAAAAAAATAAAAAACACCTACCCACTTGTCCACAGTGTAGTCTGGTCCTGCTGCTCCCGTGTTTTCCTCTACACGCGACCACTGAGGTCAGTCAGTGGCCTAAAGAAAAGGGATACGGGATTGTTCTGAGAGTCATCGGAGAACCAGGGACATGTCAGGATGGGTTTTTTCCCACCTTCACGGCCTCATATTAAAAAAGTAGTTTTCTTGGATAACCCCTTTATTCCTATGATGGATGAGACCAGAGGACATTTATAATGGTAGTGTGAACATTACTTAAGACCCAACATCATAGCTGGATCTCCTCAATGAGAACGAGTAGCTATGTCCGTGGGGATTTTCTCCGCAAGGATAAACAGTATATAAACCTTTATAACGGGAACCTCTTAGACTTTATTTGCTAGAGTCTCTTTATCAAATGCACAGTCCAGTCCTATTAATGTGACCACCGCCTACTTTTGACATCAACGTTAAATAACCAATGGCAGAAGGCACGTGTCATCAGCCATCTGGGTGCACTCATCATTGTGGAAGGCACGATGGATCCACACAAGTATGCATCTATCCTTGCGGACCATGTTCACCCCTACATGTGAAATGTTCTTCCCTAGGATGATGGCATCTACCGGCAGGACAATGCGACATGTCATAAAGCTCGCAGTGTACATGTGTGGTTCGAGGAGCACCAGGATGAGTTTACCGTACTCCCTTGGCCAGTAAATTCCCTAGACTTGAACCCAATCGAGAATCTGTAGGACCACCTCCATCGAGTTGTTCGCGCCACGGATGCTCAACCGCGTAACCTAGCGTAGCTGGCCACGGCACTGGAGTCGGCATGGCTCAACATCCCAGTGACATCATCACAACATCCCCTCTCTTCCTGCACGTCTCGCAGCGTCCGCTCTGCCAAAGGTGGTTATTCTGGATTTTGACAAGTGGTCACATTAATGTGACTGGACTGTGTATATGGTTGTATTACAATTTAGGAAGTGGGCTTTATGCTCTTTTATGGCGTTTTCGGCTTTCCTATTACCTGGCATATGCTATGAAGTACAAGTTGACTTCATTAAAACATAAATTCTTTCCGATTCAGATAAGTGACAACTTGTAAGCATCAGAACCATTTATTGAGATCTCAGGTGTCGGGATAGTCCGCCACTTTGGTGGCCCTATCTCAGAGGAATGGGTACAACATCAGGATGCATTTCCCTGTACAATAAGATACAATGCGTTATAAATGACCCCATCTGTATCTTTTCATATATCTTCTTGCTGGTATGTTTAAAAAGCATTTAACATTTATTGGAACACAGAGATGAAACTCTGACTTCTGCCCTAATGCTCTGTAATTAATTTTTTTTTTTTTTTTGTTGAAATGGTATTTATTATAGTCTTCATGTTCGGGCTTTATCTAATGCATAATGTTCATTCCCGGCCTCTAATTGCATTTAAATTAAAATTGTCCTAGCAGGGAGATGAATAGTCTGCGGCGCGCTGGAATCGCTCAGCTGGTCCCGGGCAGGCTGGGCTGCAGAGCCGTTTGGAGCTGAGGTTGGGGGGGAGCGTTGAAGTTCATTAATTTTTATTGCTCAGGTAGTTGGAGTAAAGCAGGTTATTTTCTGTGAAATTTATATTTATGTGTGTGTCGGTGGCCGAGCTATGATGAGAGGCCCAGAGGGATTAGCAGCTTTTATTTCAATATTTTCTTTCAGTGGCACCTGCTCCTATGGGATATGTGACATGTATATCTACATTGTTCTTTTACTGTTTGCTGCTGTAGCTTATAAGTAAGCACGCCGCACTGTGCTTGCTTCACTGCTGGAATAAAGGCCAGTCTTAGCTTTGTTGATGGCATGTTAGAGCACATAGACATACATGACTTTGGGTTATTGAAATGTACGTTGCTGCGGTGCTCTGCACACTATAGATTCCGTATCATCACCATAAATCACAAAAAGGCTGCAGAAGAGAAATTGTCAAAATCATGCCCTCTTCTATGATGTCACTTCCTTCTCTGCTGCTATTGGCTGGAGCTGTCTCTTACAGACTTCCTGTTATGCCCACTAGTAATACCGACGCCTTTCTGCTCCCTTTCAGATAACACAACTTGCTTTCTGACCCAAATACAGAACTATTTTGTTTATGAGGGTAAGACTGTGTTTTCTGAAAGGGTTATATAACTGTACAAAATATTCATATTAAATCTGATTCCAGGTCGCTGCAGGAGAGCGGTAATTCCTTACAGTTTTGTTCCATGTCTTCATGTGTACTAAATATGTTCTTACCGTGTCTTCAAAAATAAGCCTTACCCTGGAAATAAGCCCTAGCTTGACTTTACAAGGTTTTTGGAGTAGGCTTAAAATATAAGCCCAGGTACTCAGTACCTCCTGCCACGGCAGGGCTAAATCCGAAGTATCACTCCAGAGTCCCGCCTACGACCACCATGGTCCATCTTCCAAGTGCCACCAACTGGGTCCTGCCTCCTGGCTGCTACTATGTTGTGGGCTTGTCCCGATATCAGGTGCCATCCCTGCTCACGCCCACATGCAGCCATTCCACTACTTAGCATGAAGGAGAAGAGATGGAGAGGGCCCAGGGCCACTGCTGCACAAAGTGTTTGGAGAGCGAGAGCGCCAGTAAGATTATTTAAGACCCACTGTCCCTACACCATCAATTGTGAATGTAGGTTAGGGTTGCTAACTCAAATCCTAACCATTTTACAAGATTTGTCCGGAGCGAATCAGAAAACGCTCTGATTTGCTCCGGTGCCTAAACAATAAGACCCACCCCGAAAATAAGCCCTAGTCCTTTTTCCGGAGAATAAAATAATATAAGACCCTGTCTTGTTTTCTAATACACTGTACCACCTCAACCGCTCAATGCTGAGCATCACATGGGCCTTGTTAGTCTTGTAATATGGAGAACTCGCCTTGTGGTGTAAAATGAGAGGCACAGGATGACCAGCTCGAAAAAAATGTGTTCCTCTGTTGGGCGTTGGTTATGCTACCATGTTGGTTGTGGTGTACGTGTCTGTTTGAAAACGTAAGGACTCTAAATTGGGGTGTGAAAAAAATTTGTGAATATCTGTATTTTAAAGTTATATTGATATACGTCTCGAAAGAGGTAATGTCAATGGCAAATGAACTTCATGAACAGGGCAACACAGTGGCTCAGTGGTTAGCATTGCAGTGCTGGAGTCCTGGGTTCGAATCTCGCCAGGAACAACATCTGCAAGGAGTTTATATGTTCTCCCCGTGTTTGCATGGATTTCCTCCCATTCTACAAAAGACATACTGATACCGTAGGGAAACAAATGTACATTTTGATCCCTATATGAGGCTCACAATCTACATAAGAAAAAAAAAAACTTCATGAAGTGTTTTATCGAAACATCTCCGATTTACTAAACAGCAATTCACGGTTTATGTACATATTACGAGACAGAAAACGTTCATGTCTTCTTTAAGTTCTCACTAGAACCATGCGTGAATAAACATGAATGTTTTAATACCGTGTCCTGATGGGTGCTCCGTTGTCCCCTATAGTTTACGTACTGTCATAGGCGATTATTTTATGACATTATTTATAATACGGCTCAATCTGCAGCTACTTGCAAAACAGATCAGTCATAGCCAATTTGCTTTTTCTACTGGAAAAGCTCTTTATGGTCTATTTACAAAGGGGGGGGGTGATGTGGCAATGAAAGCTAATGAACTAAGGGTGAGTTTGCCTCTGCAATGGAGTCTCTGTCGAAAATTTTGACATATTTTCTGAAAAACATCGTGCAGAATAAAGCACAATCTTTGCCATTAAAATTATAGATCCTGATAGACCACATCATAGATCAAGCTCTTGGTGTCTGTTGTGTGATGGATCCATACTTTGCCTGCGACAGACCCGAAAACCGGAAATGACAATGCAGAAGTGCACCCGAATTAATTCCGCTTTTTCCCCCTGTATGTTCCAAACTGGAGATCCAGAAAAAAAATTAGGTTGCAGGGTATTGCTAAGCATGCTACCAGGGTTATGGTACACAAAATGCTAATTTTCTTGGAAATTAGGCAACGTGTTTCAACCGTACTGGTGTCACCATCCAAGTGTCTTCCTCAGGCCAAAAAATTGATAAGATATTAACAAAAACCGGCATAAATTGAAATTATATACATTATATGTCTACAAGCAAGTTCCAGATGCAGACAGTCATAAAAGTAGAGTCGTCAATGGGGAGAAGGGAACAAGTTCCTGTAAGAACAAGGTGTCATGCAGGTTGAAATGTAACATACCCAAATTTTTTCTACCATGTCAGTATTTCTCAGGAAAGGTGTTGGGATTCCACCATACGTATAAGGTAGTTAGATGTGTGACAAGTTTTGGCTACTTTACTTTTTTGTGTATGGGCACTTGAAGAGGCTTATACACAGTCCAGTCCCATTAATGTGACCACCTGTCAAAATGCAGAATAACCACCTTTGGCAGAGCGGACCGCTAAGAGACGTGCAGGAAGAGAGGGGATGTTGTGATGATGTCACTGGGATGTTGAGCCGTGCCGTGGCCAGTTGCGCTAGGTTACGTGGTTGAGCATCCATGGCGCCAACAACCCGATCGAGGTGGTCCCACAGATTCTCGAATTAGGTTCAAGTCTGGGGAATTTGCTGGCCAAGGGAGTACGGTAAACTCATCCTGGGGCTCCTCAAACCACGCACGTACACTGCCAGCTTTATGACACGTCGCATTGTCCTGCTGGTAGATGCCATCATCCTGAGGAAAAACATTTCGCATGTAGGGGTGAACATGGTCCGCAAGGATAGATGCATACATGTGTTGATCCATCGTGCCTTCCACAATGATGAGTGCACCCAGATGGCTGATGACACGCGCCTTCTGCCATTGGTTATTTAACGTTGAGGTCAAAAGTAGGCGGTGGTCACATTAATAGGACTGGACTGTGTATCGGGATACACCAGGGAATCGGCGGAATCTGGTAAAATTTGACTCTGGTGACATGATCAGGTTACAACATCTATTGCCATCACAAGTCAGCAGTAGTTACTAGACATGGCTTGATGACTATCCCAGGATTTAGAAGTGATGAGTAACCTATATAAATATATACCACCATCCTGCATTCATTATATCTGCGAGAGATGCCGACTAGAAGACACAGAAATGTAGGAGAAATTTCGATGACTGATTTGGTACAAGGTGACAAAAAAATGGCAAGATGGCCATCAAGATGTAGCATACTGACATAGGTCATGGTTAGACATGCACAAGGCTCTACACAGAACATACGGACCGTAGAGATGAGAACAGGTTAAAGCCTAAGGGCACCATGCCAGTCGTAAAGAATATGGTGTGTTTACAGGAGAGAGGGCAGCGGGCACTAGAGTCATTGGCCAGAATATGACACACTGCAGATCAGAGGGAAACATTTCAGTAAGAGCGCAGCGCCGTGTACGGTGGTAATGTTGTAATGGATTTAGTTAATCCATTGTGACGCACTTGTGTCTGGAAACTCCCTTGTGTGCGAGTGGATCCTCGTAGCGTGTTCTAGTGCAGGTTACTCTCTAATTACACTCAGGCAGCGCTTGTATTCCCTCAGCGCTGATATTTTTCTGCCTGGATGAGTTATCGTCTTGTTCGGCAGGATGGAACACCAGCCGCAGGTTGTTGCTGATTCCCCCTGTTTCCACCCACCCCCTCTGTGTAATGCACGCCTCCCTCCCTTCACCCCTGCACCGTCTGTAGCTGCAGTCGAGTTGTCCATGACAGACAGCTCCATACCATCTTCTATGCAGGAGCCGGAACTTCCAAAGTAAAGGGACGTTTGCCTAGTGTGTAAGTGGCAGCCGTCACCAAGTACTGTGATCATAGTGTCAGTAAGGACAAAGGAAAGGTCTGCTTTATTTCCTTTTGTAGCCAATTTCGGAAAATATTGCATCTGCTAATACATTTAGATTTAGAAGCGGGGTGACGTTCAGCATTTTCTATAACCAACCACTGAGAAGGTGGCCTCCATCATATAAGCTTTTTTATGAGATTTCTCTTAAAACCTTCATTGCTGTGCAAAAGCTTTAGACAGATGTGGAAAGATGCTACACGGTAAGAATGTTTTCAGAAATAGAAGGGTTAATAGTTTATTTTAACAATTAACAAATAGGGAATGAACTAAAGAGAAATCTAAATCCCATTATTATGTGGTGTGACCTTTGCCCTTTGGAGGAGGAGTCCTGGAAGTGATGGTCCAGCCCCCGCAGATCTCATCATCATCCAGTCTGTCTGGGATTACATGAAGTGACTGAAGGATTGGAGCAAGCCAACATCCACAGACCTGGGCTTAGATCTCCGAGGTGGCGGGAACAACCTCCCTGCAGAGTTCCTTCAAAATCTGTCTACAAGTACTGAGAAGAACCAGTGGGGGGAAAAGGGATCTCTCACCAAATATTAATGATATCTAACGTTCTCTTTAAACTATTTACTCTTCTGACACTAGGTTCACACCTGCGTTCAGGTTTTCATTTTTTGGGTCCGCTTGGGAACCTGAAAAACAAAACTCAGTCCGCGTAAAAAGCAGTTACCCGTGGAAACCCGTGGACCTCATAGACCATAATGGGGTACGCCCCAGAAAACGTGGAGAGAAAAGCGCTGCTTGGAGGACTTTTCTGTCTTCAAGTGGATTCAGGGACGGAATTTCCAAATGGAATCCAGGTGCAGGGGTGAATCGAATCTTACTTTGCAGCATTTTTCCCGCACATGCGTAAAAGTTTTGCGCAGTGCTGTATATAGGTGCGAAATCATTTCACTTGCCCTTTCTCATAGCACTATTATCCTTTACTTTTAGCAGACTTTCCTGTTTAAAGGAACTTTCCACTTAAGCATGCCAAATCACATCGATATGTATATTGGCGCTGGTTTCAAATTGACATGGATGTTCGCACTTGTTGGGTTTCCGCTAGTCACTGTACGTCATCGATACTCACCATAATTTTTGGTTACAAATACTGGTGAAGTGTTGCAATAAGCAGTAAATAATGTGCAGTTAACATGTCTCGCATGATGTTCACTAACGCTCCACATAGTGAACTGCAGGTAAAAAAGCATCAAAAATGCATCTTGGGATAGAGATTGACTATGGAATCGGACTTACCCAAGCAGGACTGACACCAATGAGAATAATACATTCATGCATTACAGCTGAATTCACGTTGCATTATTTTTATGGTATATTTGCAGATGTATTTTTCTGAGGCTAGCACCAAATACCTGACAATAATAATGCAAGTATCTATAATGTAGAATATTCCTAGGTCCTCAGGTATCATGCATGTAGTTGTGCATGTTATAAATATATATCTAAATGATACCGAGCAGCAGCCTGCATCTGTCCATACACATACATAGAAACATGCTTGTAGGCAGCACCTCTCTGGATTTTTTGTCCCCCTGTAGTAGTGTGAGAGCACCTGTCAGCCTTCCCCTCTACGGACCCTCTTACATGACAGGTAAGGGGAGCACTCAGACATGGTCTTATTGTATCCATTAGAAATCAGAGCCATGGCGTAGGCTGGTATACGTAGGAAGCCGGACCAGTCTGCAGGTCACGCTTCAGAGACCCAGAAAGGAGGGGTAGAAGGGCAAGGTGCTGCTGTCTGCTCACTCAACTGGATTTGAGCAGCTCCATCCTCACATTCAGGTGTCAGGAGTCTTTCCACTGGAGGCTCCTATCACTTTATATTCTGTCCATAACTTGACCGACCAGTCCTGCTGACACCAAACTCTGTGCAGTTATATATGGTGGGGTTAAGTCAAACATTATTTTTACGTGGACAATAATAATAATAATCTATGGACCTTTATTCGTTCTAATATTATATATATCATTTTTTATATATTGGTATATATATATATATATATATATATATATATATATATATGTTTTGGGAAATTGCAGCAGGTCAATTATACCTACAGAAATGCAAGCGGTTTTCCTATAGGCATAATGGAAACAGAAAGTCCGTGGAGGAAACCTCTTCATTTCTCCTGTTACACTACAGTTGCACCTACTTGGTTTCGGGTCCATTGGGGAACTTGAGCAATAGAGAAGCTGACCGCTAAAACGGCATTTACACATGGAGCCCAGCGACCACCATTGACTATAATGGGGGTCCGTCGGGTGTCTGTCGTTTGTAAACTAAAACTGGCAGAGGAAAGAGTCCTCCATGCAGGACTTTTTCTTGCACTGGTTTTTGGCAGACGCTGCACCAGTCTCCAGCTCCCGTTCACATCTGCATTCGGTTTCCGCTTGGGGACCCCCGAACCGAAACCTATACGTTTAAAAAGCGGTTACCTAAAGAAACCCCTGGACCCCATAGACTATAATGCAAGCAGCAACTTTCTATCCGCATGTTTCGTGCAGAAACCACACCCCATTATAGTCTATAGGGTCCGTGGGTTTCCTTAGGTAACCGCTTTTTAATGCATGTAGGTTTCCTTTCAGGGGGTCCCCAAGCGGACTCCCTAAACAGATGTGGATCAGACCTTAGTTGGCGCACAATGTAACAAGTTAGTCACATTAGACACGACAAGACTGTTTCTGACACACATTACACCAGAAGTCTGTCGCATTTTTCTTAGTAAATGTCTCCAAGTGTGTGTAAGAAAAAACTGTTCAGAGATCTACACGTGGGAGCAAACTTAGGATTTTATAACTGCGGCTCCTTCCAGTTGAAGGTGACTGTCTGGCCACCTCCCTCCATAGACCAAGGGTGAAGATAAAAGTAATTTATTGGAAAACTTCTCAAATAGGTTTTATGGTTTCATGTCCTGTAAGTTGTAGCAGGCCAAGTGTAGCATTCTTAAGATGGCTAGAGACATAATATAGCTCCATCGGGGAGGGCTGGACGATTAGATTACGGTAACTCGCCATGTCAGCATTGGGATTTTTATCAGCAGAGCAAAATTAATTTTAGCCCCATCAGAGCCTCCACCTCTATAATAGTGTACCCCAGTACCCCCATAATAACCTCTATAACAGTACACTATAAGGTCTGGGCTTGTTCAAAATCCAAGGGGCATGTATATATTCCATTGCTTTGGCAGGAGTATACTCCCCTGTCCCCATTCAGAACACATGCACACTTAGTTGATAACATACATGTGTATGAGGAGGGATGTCTGTTGTATGAACATTCATATGATAACATATCTGGCCAGTCCAGCATGCTTTATTCTTGCTTTCACCAATGTCTAGGACAGGTCCAATACACAATAGATTGTCAGGATCCACCTAATATATGGTCAATTTTAGAATATCAAGAGTTAAATCTTAAGATCCGCTGCCGAGGCTTCATCACCTGTCCTTGTCTCTTGAATAGAGCTCTATGGACTGGATGCCGTAATAGCTACTTATATATTCTATAGACAGACAATCCTCTTCCGTGGAGCGGGAATTCCCAAGGCCTGGACGGGGTTTAGAAACCGTTTCCAAATCCTATGCAATAATACAGATGATATTTTGTAGAATATTTCCAGCACTTTGATAGTTAATGTTTGATTTATTTGCAGGTTTTATTGTATAGTATCCCCGACAAGGAGACCAAATGTGTCCCGATGGCTACTTATTCCAACTTATTTAGTTAGCCAAATAAAAGCTACCCTTTTATCTTCAATCTGGCCGCTCTCATTGACGGCTCGCACAGTTCCGCACTCTGCCTGTGCAGTTCTTAAGTAAATTTCCTATTGTCTATCACATACAATATGGCACATTGAGGTCCTGATGTTCTCATTGTCACATATACTGATGGGGTAAGCTTTTTCTCTGGAGTGCTTTGCTAATTGTTAGCCCGGAGCAGAAAGGTTACATATGCTTGCATACTTTTCGGATGACGACACCGCACCCCCTTTCTAAATTCCTTTCCCGGTCTCCAAGCCGCCCCACACTTGTGTACTGTGAGGGCAGAACAAGTTGCTTGGTAACTTCAAGAGCTAAACATCTTTCCCATTCATAGGGAGAAGCTCCATGTGGAGGGAACCCGCAGGGGGTTGTGGCTGATCTGGGTAATGGGATGGAGCTCTCACACTCCTGAAGGAGCCTTGTTCTGCCATAGTCCCATGGCTTTTTACCTCCTACAAGGACAAGCGCATCGTAGAGGGCACTGAGCAAAAACAAAATGTGGTGGAAAAAAAGTTCTGAACGCATAAAAGTTGCCACAGAAATAGAGTACACTTGGCACAAAGAATTTTTTTGGAGCAACCCAAGCAAGAAGGGTTTTGTAAGACGGGTTGGAGTGAAGCTTTACGTCTTGGGAAAAACAACACAGAAGTTTTCTTCCATCTTTATAGACAATGCCCATTTTCCATCTTGTGTGAATTCTTTAGGCTAAATTCGCATTAGCTTTATATCAGTTTGTTGCTCTGAACTGTTGTAGGATCAGAACAAGAGGCTGAAAATGAACAAAATGATGGATGCAGACAGGGCACATTCAAATTAGATGGTATCCTTAAAACTTTCTGCAGGAACGATTTTATCTTCCGTCTTATGCTAGGTTTACATGAAGGTTTGTGTCTACGTACGTATGAGACTCCGTCCCACATTCTGCTTAAAATTGGCAAAACGAAACGTCTTGCAAGGAAGACTTTATTCTTTGCTGTTTTCGGGGGAAACCAGGCGGAACTCATTATAGTCTATAGCAGGGGTCCTCAAACTTTTTAAACAGTGGGCCGGAGGCAGAGCAGGTCGCACAGACATCGGGAGTGGTGCCCTCCAATAGGTAAAGTGAAGTGCGCTCCATGTCCTGGCCCGAGCTCCCCAGGAGCTTCATTATAAATGCACGCCTGCCGGCGTTGTCGGCGGGGCCAGACAGAAGTGCTTGGCGGGCCGCAGTTTGTGGACCCCTGGTCTATAGGGTCCTTAGGTTTCCGCATGTGACCACTTTTTAAGTGGATATGGTTTCTGTCTTTCAGGTCCCCAGTCGGAACCGAAGGATGGAATTCCAAACGGAATTCCGAACGTTAGTGTAAAGCAATAAGCTTCCTTCTAGTTTTTTTTTCCATGACAGTGAATGATGGCAGATGCAGAGAGAATATGCTCTGTCTGCATCCATCAACAAAATAGATATTAGTCCATTGTTCTGATCCTATAATGTATCAGAAAACAAAAGCAAAGACAGCACCGAGCTGTATATAGTGAAGTATTGTCAGATGATCTGATGGTGTAGATAGACAGAGGTGACTCTCATCTGGGTGAGTTGTGAAAGATTCCCAACTACCGGACGTGCCTTGGAATCGTATAGCAGGGGGTTCCTCCCAGGGTGATGTAGAGCAGCAGAATCCGTACCACCAACGGTGTTGAACAAATACCAGAAGGACCAAGGAAAAGGATCACCGTGTTTCACCCAATGTATAAACCAGCAACCCACAGTAGTTCATGTCACTTCAAAAAGGGCAATTAGATGCCCGAAACGCGTTGTGGTATTCTGAACTTTAATAAAGAAGGTTTAATTTATCCATTGGGTCAAGGGCGGTGGTGCTTTTCCTTGGTCCTTCTGGTATAATGGATCAGAGTAATAGACGAAAAAGAAGCTTAAAGAAGCTTAAAGAAGCTTAAAGGGTGAATTCACATTGGACGGGAAATCCACATTGACATAGTAGCATTCACATGTTGCTGAATTATTCTGTTTGGAAATTGATCTGCAGTATTTAAATCCACGGCGTGTCAATTTCTGTTGCGGAAAGAACTTAGATTTTTGGACTTCAGTGGAGATGTAAAAAACCAAACTTATGATTATTATTGTGGAATCTGCAGATGTGGGCATTCATCAAACATGCCCACCTTCCCAAACATCTACCACTACCATGCAGACGCTAACATAGTCCCCTGGCCTGTCTCTCTAATCTGTCCACCAATGATGATGTGTCATGTCAACATGTCCCCGGTCAATCACACATGTCAACACATCATCGCTGGATCCAGAAGGACAGAGACCTGCCAGGAGACCAGGTAAGCCTCAGCATGGTAGCGGCAGAAGATTAGGAAGTTAATTATACCGCAATAGTGGCAGATTTGTACAATTTGGTAAAATTAACTTGCCAGATTTGCCACATTTTACACAGCAAATCTAATACCTGTGAACCGGTGACTGTATTCCTACAGTAAATATCTAATGTTGTGCGGAGACATTTTTTTGGATTCAAGGAAAGAAAAGCCCTTTAGACAGAAGGGCAAGGATTAAAAAGTCTAGTCTGGAAGTAGATAGGCCAAGCAGTTCTTATCTTGCCGTCAGATTCTGTGTTTGACACAAACAGCCACACTCGCACAGACTGAGATATACACACACTGGCTCTTTCGCACAGTCAACATGCTTGAGGGCAGACAATTTACATCTGAATGATTCACATTTGCATATAATGCATCCGATCTGCATATATCAGATCTCATCTGCATATGAAATGCATGCTGGTGGCCCACCAGTGGCTGAAGCCGGGATTCTGAGACCAAGGTCACGGTGACAAGGTCATAGTGGAGTGCAGGAGGGGAGGCATATCCCTGGAGAGAGAGATAGGTAGCCCCTACTATCAGATTAGGGTTTTATTTCCTAGGTAGCATACACCAAAATCTTTTTTGTTCTGGCGGTGACATATTTTCACCGAATCCTGAACAGGAAATTATGAGGTTTTATGACAATTTTGAAAATTTTATTTCACATTTTATGGTGTAAGCAGCATAGTAGTATGAAGGTGCAATAATGTATACAAATGTGTAAGCAAGGCCGATGTACACGACTTACTTCTACTATAGGTTCAGATATTTCCTTCTATAGATACCATTCTTGTATTGAGATAGCACTCCACCATGATTACCTTTATTAGCAATTTCAGAACACAAAAGCTTATGGTTTCAGAAATAATGCACACAGTGATGTCACAGTACAGGGATAATACACACAGTGATGTCACAGTACAGGGATAATACATACAGTGATGTCACAGTACAGGGATAATACATACAGTGATGTCACAGTACAGAGATAATACACACAGTGATGTCACAGTACAGGGATAATACACACAGTGATGTCACAGTACAGGGATAATACACACAGTGATGTCACAGTACAGGGATAATACACACAGTGATGTCACAGTACAGGGATAATACACACAGTGATGTCACAGTACAGGGATAATACACACAGTGATGTCACAGTACAGGGATAATATACGCAGTGATGTCACAGTACAGGAATAATACACGCAGTGATGTCACAGTACAGGGATAATACACACAGTGATGTCACAGTACAGGGATAATATACACAGTGATGTCATAGTACAGAGATAATACACACAGTGATGCCACAGTACAGGGATAATACACACAGTGATGTTACAGTACCGGGATAATATACACAGTGATGTCACAGTACAGGAATAATACACATAGTGATGTCACAGTACAGAGATAATACACACAGAGATGTCACAGTACAGGGATAATACACACAGTGATGTCACAGTACAGGGATAATACACACAGTGATGTCACAGTACAGGGATAATACACACAGTGATGTCACAGTACAGGGATAATACACACAGTGATGTCACAGTACAGGGATAATACACACAGAGATGTCACAGTACAGGGATAATACACACAGTGATGTCACAGTACAGAGATAATACACACAGTGATGTCACAGTACAGGGATAATACACACAGTGATGTCACAGTACAGGGATAATACACACAGTGATGTCACAGTACAGGGATAATACACACAGTGATGTCACAGTACAGGGATAATACACGCAGTGATGTCACAGTACAGGAATAATACACGCAGTGATGTCACAGTACAGGGATAATACACACAGTGATGTCACAGTACAGGGATAATACACACAGTGATGTCACAGTACAGGGATAATACACACAGTGATGCCACAGTACAGGGATAATACACACAGTGATGTCACAGTACCGGGATAATACACACAGTGATGTCACAGTACAGGAATAATACACACAGTGATGTCACAGTACAGAGATAATACACACAGAGATGTCACAGTACAGGGATAATACACACAGTGATGTCACAGTACAGGGATAATACACACAGTGATGTCACAGTACAGGGATAATACACACAGTGATGTCACAGTACAGGGATAATACACACAGAGATGTCACAGTACAGGGATAATACACACAGTGATGTCACAGTACAGGGATAATACACACAGTGATGTCACAGTACAGGGATAATACACACAGTGATGTCACAGTACAGGGATAATACACACAGTGATGTCACAGTACAGGGATAATACACACAGTGATGTCACAGTACAGGGATAATACACACAGTGATGCCACAGTACAGGGATAATACACACAGTGATGTCACAGTACAGGGATAATACACACAGTGATGTCACAGTACAGGGATAATACACACAGTGATGTCACAGTACAGGATAATACACACAGTGATGTCACAGTACAGGGATAATACACACAGTGATGTCACAGTACAGGGATAATACACACAGTGATGTCACAGTACAGGGATAATACACACAGTGATGTCACAGTACAGGGATAATACACACAGTGATGTCACAGTACAGGGATAATACACACAGTGATGTCACAGTACAGGGATAATAAACTCATTAACATTACAGCATGGGATCTTTACAAGCAATGATGTCATATTGCAGACCTCCTACTGTATGTAATATTATGCTGCTCTACAATGTCAGTTTTTGTCCCTGTCACCCCTCCCCACATAAAAAAATGGCACGATTGCTTAAAAAATTCCGATGCCACCATCTTAGCACTGAAATGTTACAGACTTCCCTTGCGAAATGAGTTATTAGCCCCGTACGTATTTAGAAAAGCATCATGGACCATTTATGTCTCTTGGAAATCTAAGCCATTCTGTTAACTGCAGGTATTTAGCATTAGCACATTTGTTTTGACGCAGGCTGAATGATACTTTCACCAAGCGGTGATGTTTGCCTCCTACACTGCATAATAACGTGAATGATTAGACTGGGATCTGTGACTGACATGACACCGAAATCTCTGCTGTAAGCCGCTGTCATGTATCTGGAAGCCGCAGCTATTTTATAAAAGCATCCGACGTCCTCCCCGTCTGCTGGCTGCAAAAAGGGAAATATACTAGGTGTTGGCGACAAAAAGTTTGGCCCTCGTCTCGTATGGACCGGTAGTAGCGGCCGCCTGACCCCTCCGCGACGCTGATCATCTCATAATATAATCACATTTGTACTTCTCCAAATGATAATCTCATAACCACGGAAATTAGGAGACATAAAGTGGATGAGTTCGAGACGGATTTTGTTTCACAGGAGTTTTTTTTTTTTTTTTTTTTAATTAAAAAGAAAAAAAAAATTTGAAAAAACTTTTAATGGACTCATTTTAATTTGGGGATCTGACGAGGAGCAGGTTAATTACTCCTCGTTAATCAGGACTTGGCACTATGGCACTCAGGTGTCATGTTGAATTTAGAGTAATATGGAGTGAGCCGCTCGCCTTCGCTTTTCCCCAGGCCCAACCTTCCCGAGATTCTCCTGGCATTTACAAAACAGCCTAAAGTCCGCAAATAGCGAGCGGCTCGGATACCGCTGCTGGAGTTTCAGAACACAGATAATCAATTGCTGAACAACGGTTGTTGTAGAGGACTCAGCACCTGGATATTAAATTACTGAACAATGGTGGCTGCCGAGGGCCTCGATGTTCATTTACTGGATTACATGTACTTTCAACCGCAAACCAATATTCAATTACCTGTCTGCAGGACTACATGGAGGATGACCATAGACACTGATTACAGGGCACCGCCGATGCATATGGCCGCGGTCATTTATAGCTACTGACTAAGGCATTGCTGGATTTGTTCTGCGCCTTGTTATGGAACAAAGGAAGTTCCACTTAAAGGGATTTTCCATGAATACACAGGATAATGGAATAAGCATGGCATTGCTGGGACCCTAATGCGGATCCCTGAGATTGATAGCGATTACTGAGTACAACCTTCAGATGATTGTTAAAGGGGTTGTCCAGGAATTTCAGTACTGGACCAGAAGGACGGGGAAGGTAAAAAAAAAAATAGATACTAATCTGTTCCCGCTGCTCCTGTATCTGCCGCCGCTGTTGGATCAAGTAGCAACTTGGGGGCTTGTACTGGCAAAAGTCCTCACTTTACGTGGCCTCAGCGGTTTCAGGAAAGGACCCAGGACATATGTGAGTGATGTCCGGGGTCCTTTCCTGTTACCACTGAGGGCAGTGATTGGCCTCAGTGGTCATGTGTGCCGAGGACTAATGCCAAAACAAACCCCAGGGTGCCTCTGGACCGCACATTGGTGGCAGATACCCAAGCACATGGACAAATCATTATTGTTTATCCTTTCCAACATCCTGGCCCAGTACTGAAATTGCTGGACAAACCCTATATCTAAGGCCGGGTTCACACGATACGCTGTATACGCTCCTATTGATTTCAATGGGAGCCGAGACCGTATACGCGGCGCTATTTTGTGGCCGTGATTTTGCGGCGGCCGCAAATTAGCAACGCGTATACGGTCCGGGCTCCCATTGAAATTAATGGGAGCGTATACGGCCCGCAAAAGCTCCCGCGGCGTCTACGTGCCACATTACGTGCCAAAATACATCATGTGAACCCGGCCTAAAACAGAAAAAGGAACGGCACCGAGCTCATATTATACCATATGGGCAGGTGAGAGAGACAAATCAATGAAGATTAACCACACCAATCCGAATGGATTGGCGCAGTGATCAGTGCTAATTCAATGCAGTAAATTAGGGTTTTCTTTGTGGATAGAACAGGCACACACAACGTGTTTCAGGTATAAATGGTACCCAAGAAAACATAATCCCTTTACACAGCATTAAAGTTATTGTTCTCAGAAAACAGTGTTTTTATTGTGCAGAAATATAACAACATGATAAAGTATTGTGTATAAATTTGGATATAACCGTAATTGTAGTGACCTTTAAAATAAAATTAAAATGTCACTTAAACCGCATGGAGGACACCATAAAAATGAAACACAAAAACTAAAACACCAGAAAATTGCAGAATCATTTTTTTTGCCTTATAAAAATAAAAAAATTCAGTGCTTTGTATGTATCCCAAAATGGGGCCATTAAAAATTCAACTTCCACAAAAAAACAACCCTTTATGCTATGGCAATGGGTAAAAAAAAGTAATGACTCTTGGATTGAAGGGATTGAAAAAGCTAAATTAGTCAGTGCGACTGGCTGGAGAGGTAGAGGGTGAAGTGGTAGAACATGATGTCACCTCTGGAAGGTGCCGTATGGCAATATTTACTGTAAGCCAATGGCTGGTCAGGTAATGGAGGGGGTGTACATCTTACTCAGACTACTAAGGTGGGTGAGATGCAAAAGCTCCAGAAGAAATGTTTGTTCTCGGCAGACAACTTTCATCTGCTGAGCATTTAGGTAAATGCTCAGTACTGGGCTGGATTTTTAGGAATGGCAGGTAGGTTGGTAGTGGGACCTGTCATTCCACCCCCCTCCAGTCCACACTTTGGGGATGTTTTGGCAGGGACTGAGCTGCAGAGAGTCTGCTCATCAAGAGATCTTAAGAAGCCAGCAACAGACTTTCGGCAGAGCTTGGCTGGAGAGCCAAAGAAAGAAGATATATTTTTGGAGCTGTGTCCTGAATGATTCTACTGGCTTTTGGATTTCTGTGATTCTAGGTGAGGTAACCTATTCTATGTTCAGTTAGAGCCTAGCTGGGCAGGGATTTATTTTTGTATTGTTTCCTTTTGTTGCTGCACTGCCTTTTGAGTGAAAATAAACCCTACCTTTGTTTTGGACTAAAAAAACTGGACTTTTGTGTCTATGCCACCCCACCTAGCAACCCCAGACCCTGACATTACTTATGAGTGAAGTCTACACCATATTGTATTATTGGGAATGTTTGTATCGTCCATATAGACATTCTCACAATTGAGTAGCATTTGATGGATCCCGTCCGCCATGCACTGCTGTAACCATGTAGACTCTATGACAGTGATGGCGAACCTTTTAGAGACCGAATGCCCAAACTGCAACCCAAAACCCACAAATTTATCACAAAGTGTCAACATGACAATTTAACCTTAATACGGTACGGATCCACAATTGTGGACAATTACAGACGGTGTGTAATAATATCCCTTGTCTACTATAAATCAGATACTATGTGATAAAAAATAGTGAAGGGCCCCCACACGGTACAATCTGCTCCACAGTTGCCGATACACAGTACAATTTGCTCCACAGTGAGCCCCACACAGTGTAATCTGCTGCAAACTGGCACCACACAGTATAACCTGTTCCACAGAGAGGGCTCTGAGCGCCACCTCTGGCATGGGTGCCATAGGGTCGCCGTCATGGCTCTATGATGTGATCAATGTGTAACTTTTACTAAAGAGCTTTTCTTTTTTAGTTATAGGATCCCAGAGGAGAAGAAGCCCCAGCTCTGTGGCCATTGATGTCTTTGAATCTCATCTTGGGAGTCACATCCTACAGGTACAAAACATGTTCATGTCATATGCTGAAAATCTAGAATGACGCCGGGCGACTCTTGATCATAGATTAAAAACTGTAACCGTAAATGATGACATTATCTACGGTAGGAATATGTCAGAACTTCCTTATTATTTTCTATGGGATTTTTTTGATAGATTTCAATGCAGTTTTATATCTTAAAAAATGACCATAACATTTGGATTTCTTATGGTGCGGTTTTATCATTGTGATCTGAGTATTATTATTATTACTATTCTATATTATTAGTACTTCTTATTATAATATTGAATTGTAATTCGGCCATTGTTGACCATTCTGGACTTATTTGTATCATGTTGATAACCACACCGGTGGTTGGTGCCAATGGAAAGGTGCCATATTGACCAAGTCTTTTTGGTTGTGTCCTCTTAGTATTACCTTACAGTCCTTACGTTGCTATTGTTCTCTCTACATTTGCTTCATCCAGCTCATACTGTATTGTTCCACTTCTTATGATGGTACACACCCAAAGATGGCCCATTATTATATCAGATTGTGACAAAGAACAGATCAAGGCATGGACTAGTAGAGGGGACAATTGTGTGACAGATATGGTGGCCACCATATATAACTTTTTTCATCTATATATGAATATAATATAAAATGGACAATCCATTAGGACTCCAGACATATCTATATTGAGCAATATAGAGCTTTCACCACCGTCTTCCATGCTTCTGTAGTCCATTAGGAGACATCTCCTTATGACATGGAACCCATACTTAGACATCGTGAGGGCTGAAACCAAAGACTCATATCTTGGTACTAACTAGCTGTTCCGTCTTCGTCTCTGTAAAGGAACCAGTCAGCAGAACTTGTCTCTATAAACCTCACCCACCATCATTTGTGACCAGCGTTGGACTGGCCCACTAGAACGTGAAGATCCTCGGGTGTTCCCAAGCTGTGACACATAATAGTGTACCTGAATATTCAGAAGAAGACAAACCTATTTGGAAGTGATCAGTCACTTACAACTAGAGACAATGGGAGATGTAGGTTCTAGTGCCTGCTGGGCATATGTAGATATTTTAAGTTTCCTGGGCAATTTTTGCTAACCTGTTGATTGGCATAGAGCTGACAACTAGCGCATGCGCAAAATCCTTCGTAATGTGTAAGCAAAGGAATCCATTTGGGTCTGTGGTGCACCAAGTCCAAGGTCTTCATCTCCATCACATACTGTATGAAGACCACAATTGATCATTTTTCTCTTGGACAGTCTGTGCATGCGCTGGATTTCAGTTGTAGCACGCATGCGCCAGATTTCAAGCAAGCTTTGCATAACCCAGGCATCTTCCACATCAGTCAATGGAGCAGTGCCGGGATTTAGGACACTTAGAGAGTCCAAATACCCCCACAGACACTTGATCCTTGAAGTGCATTCAACACAGGAATGAGGGACTATAATAGACTAATGGACTTTAAGGTCACAATTGGTGGTGAAAGTGATTTATAGGGGTAAATTCTTCTGACAAAATCCCTTCAAATCTATTTTCCTTTTTTTGTCGTACAAACTTTTGCCATTTTTAAAGGAATGTCAATAACCCTTGCTCTTGTGACTTTTCTGTAGCCGCACTTCAGCGGGTGTAATCTCTTGTTCTGCAACCTCTGTCTCTTGGTTCTACAATTAATTTAAATACTTGATGAGATTGCAAGGCGAGACACGCGAAAATTGTGCTTGTTCTTTCCGTAAGACCAGATCTCTTGTGGAATGGAGGTGGTTAAGGGTAAGGACAGGGCACGACTGCTTTAAGTGATGCTAATTAATCACTGGCATGGTTGTGGCCGGCACACAGCAGACCTCAACATCGTACGTGCTTATACAGTGGTGTGCAAAAGTTTTAGGCTGGTCTGAAAAATTGCTGCAAAGTAAGAATGTTTTTTACAAATAGAAGCGTTAATCGTCTAACAAAATGAAGTGAATGAAGAAAAGAGAAACCTAAATCCCATCAATATTTGGTGTGGAGGAGTCCTGGAAGTGATGATATAGCCTCCCTAATCTCTATATCATCCAGTCTGTCTGGGATTACATGAAGGATTGGAGCAAGTCTATGTCACAGAAGATCTGGGCTTAGGTCTCCAAGATGGAGGGAACAATCGCCCTGCTGAGTTCCTTCAAAAATTGTCTACAAGTGTACCTAGAAGAATTGATGGAAGGCAAAGGAATCATAATAAGATATAAGATAAATCACACCGAATATTGATGGAGTTTAGATTTCTCTTTTCTTCATTCACTTCATTTTGTTAATTGACAAAAAATAATTTATTATCACTATTGAAACATTTTTAATTTATAGCAATTTTTCCAGACCTACCTATAATGCTGCCGCGTTGGTCCTTGTCCACTTCAGACCTCCTGAATGATGTCAGGGACTGCTGAGTTCTGCAATTGGGTCTCAGCCATCACAGAACATTATAATGCTTGTGTCTATATCATCTTCATGCCACAAGACCGCTGAGGCCCAATCAATCAGGAGGCCTGAAGAGGACGAGGACCAGCGCTGGAGCACCATGGAGGTGAGTAGTACTGTACTATTATGTATAGTCACTCACCTCTCCTGGGCCTCTGCTATTTATATTCTGGCGTCTGAAAAGACCCCGTGGTATAATGATTGCAGTTTCAGTTTGGACATGTTTGGTCCAAATGAAACTGCAGGTGGAACCTCACAAATATTGTAATAGAAATAATGGAAATAATAGAATAATCAGAAATAATAGAAATAATCGACATGAACAAAATCACATTGATTAACCAGATTGATGGTCGGTATATTTTTGGTGTATTACCCAGCTCTACTTTTCTTAAATGTATACATCTATATAAATAGATATATATACAGTACAGACCAAAAGTTTGGACACACCTTCTTATTCAAAGAGTTTTCTGTATTTTCATGACTATGAAAATTGTAGATTCACACTGAAGGCATCAAAACTATGAATTATGGATTATGAATGATGTGGAATTATATACTTAACAAAAAAAGTGTGAAACAACTGATAATATGTCTTATATTTTCAGTTCTTCAATGTAGCCACCTTTTGCTTTGATTACTACTTTGCACACTCTTGGCATTCTCTTGATGAGCTTCAAGAGGTAGTCACCTGAAATGGTTTTCCAACAGTCTTGAAGGAGTTCCCAGAGATGCTTAGCATTTGTTGGCCCTTTTGCCTTCACGCTGCAGTCCAGCTCACCCCAAACCATCTCAATTGGGTTCAGGTCTGGTGACTGTGGAGGCCAGGTCACCTGGCGTAGCACCCCATCACTCTCCTTCTTGGTCAGATAGCCCTTACACCGCCTGGAGGTGTTTGGGGTCATTGTCCTGTTGAAAAATAAATGATGGTTCAACTAAACGCAAACCGGATGGAATAGCATGCCACTGCAAGATGCTGTGGTAGTCATACTGGTTCAGTATAAATCCCCAATAGTGTCACCAGCAAAGCCCCCCCACACCATCACACCTCCTCGTCCATGCTTCACAGTGTGAACCAGGCATGTAGATTTATCCGTTCATGTTTTCTGTGTCGCACAAAGACACGGTGGTTGGGAACCAAAGATCTCAAATTTGGACTCCTCAGACCAAAGCTCAGATTTCCACTGGTCTAATGTCCATTCCTTGTGTTCTTTAGCCCAAACAAGTCTCTTGTGCTTGTTGCCTGTCCTTAGCAGCAGTTTTCTAGCAGCTATTTTACCATGAAGGCCGGCGGCTGCACAGTCTCCTCTTAACAGTTGTTGTAGAGATGTGTCTGCTGCTAGAACTCTGTGTGGCATTGACCTGGTCTCTAATCTGAGCTGCTGTTATCCTGCGATTTCTGAGGCTGGTGACTCCGATGAACTTATCCTCCGCAGCAGAGGTGACTCTTGGTCTTCCTTTCCTGGGGCGGTCCTCATGTCAGCCAGTTTCTTTGTAGCGCTTGATGGTTTTTGCAACTGCACTTAAGGACACTATCAAAGTTTTCCCAATTTTTCGGACTGACTGACCTTCATTTCTTAAAGTAATGACGGCCATTCAATCTTCTATCAACCTATTCAATCTTTTACTTAGCTGCTTTTTTCTTGCCATAATACAAATTCTAACAGTCTATTCAGTAGGACTATCAACTGCGTATCCACCTGACGTCTGCACAACACAACTGATGGTCCCAACCCCATTTATAAGGCAAGAAATCCCACTTAATAAACCTGACAGGGCACACCTGTGAAGTGAAAACCATTTCCGGTGACTACCTCTAGAAGCTCATCAAGAGAATGCCAAGAGTGTGCAAAGCAGGTATCAAAGCAAAAGGTGGCTACTTTGAAGAACCTAGAATATAAGACAGATTTTCAGTTGTTTCACACTTTTGTGTTAAGTATATAATTCCACATGTGGTAATTCATAGTTTTGATGCCTTCAGTGTGAATCTACAATTTTCATAGTCATGAAAATACAGAAAACTCTTTGAATGAGAAGGTGTGTCCAAACTTTTGGTCTGTACTGTAGATAGATAGATAGATAGATTTTTTTTTAATTTATATATTTATTTAGATAGATAGATAGATAGATAGATAGATAATACACACCATAAATGTATGTTTGGGAGGTAATTGATGAGGAGACAAGCTTTTGTGCTTGTGTCCTTTTGAAAACCAGATTTAAATGCTCCAGAAAGGGTTAAATCCGCATCGCTCTTTCACCGACACCTCTGATCAATTGGTAGATGAATGGATGGCTGCAGCCCCAGCACTGACATTTAAACCAGGCATCTGCCTGTGATTGATAAAGTCCCGCAGGCGGCCATCACCGCTGGGAGGGCAGGAGAGGGAGTGTACATATAACTGAGCATCCTTATACCCCATCCTTGTGGATGGACAGAATAAAGCATGCCATCCTGATGTATAACCATCAATTGAAAACCCTGGGATAAAATAGAAAATCCACATCTTTTGTGATCCAGAAAGCTGATTTTGTGATCTGTTTCTTTTGTTAAAACCGCAGATAACCCAACATGATATCGTATAGGGTGTGATATTTGTATTGGTGTAGTCGGCCACAGTTCATATTGGTTTAACAGGACAGAAATCTACAGTAACAATTTATTTTAATATATTTAGTGATGGATTTATAGCAGTCATGCTACAAGACTTGTTACATGTAAGGCTGGAATCACACACACCATATTGTGGCAGTATTTTTAGCCTAAGGGCTCATTCACAAGGGCACTAAGGGGACGGATTATGGCACGTAATCCACATCATAATACGCCCCCTTACAATGGTGGTTTATGTGGACCGCCAGCCTACTTTTTTCTTGCCGCTCACGGAAAAAAAGAAGTGGGCAGCTCTCTCTTTAGGTGGCTTCCGCGGCTCATCGAGCCACGGCGTCCGCCTGGCGGCAGCAACCTCCGGAGTCGGCCCATTCATTTGAGCCTACCCTGGAGGGGGAAGCCGTGACTGTCGGAAGCTATGACAGTCGTTGTAGGCGGGTTTTGACCCGAGAGTGATGTGGCTCCCCATGTCACTCTCGGTTGCAAAATCTGCCCTACCATACCTCGTGTGAACTAAGCCTAAGGGTCCATCCACAGAGTTTTTTGACGAGGATTTTGGCAAGGAAATCCTGACCAAAAAGACGGCTCCTATTGAAATCAAGCGAGGTGCTCATTCTTCAGGCCGTTTTGCCTTTGCCTGAAGACACTCCCTCCTCCCGACTAGGCCCATTCATTGGGCCTAATCCAGAGCAGAGTGCACGACTGAATGCCAGTGCAGTGCTACCTGTATTTTGGACCGGGACCTGAGGCAGCCTCCGTTGGTTCAAGTGAGGAGACCTGCTCCATCACCAACTTAGAAGCATCAAAATCAGACTCACATTACAGAGACATCCTGATATGTATTAATATGAATAGAACACCTGAGATTAGACAGAAAGTTGCTATTTAGGTGTTTGCAGTCTCTTCCGTGTATCTGTCTGTCCTCTATCACTCAGCTGCCGCTCACTCCCCATTTTCCTTCTCCGTAGACTTCTATATAAAACTGTAATAGGACACCTCTATGAGCTTCTGTTCTCTATTTCTCTCTATAGAGAGATGGAGTTCAACTGAGATTTCGGAGTGAAAGTCGGGACAAGGGACAAAAAGTGGAGAATTTATCTGTACGAAGATGTACTCGTATTACAAGACTTCATATAATTCTTTGTATTATTGATTTATGCAACGCTTGTTGAAAAATTAGTGACCATTTACAGTATTAATTAGTCAATTAATCCTTTCATGGATGCAGTCATGTATGCATTATCAGGCCAGAATGCAAGTCATGCTTTTTTTTGTAAAAAGGAGTATTCCTACCGCCACCCCCTTCCATAATGACTGTATATCGTAATAAGACATATATATATATATATATATATATATATATATATACTGTATATATTTATATATATATATATATATATATATATATATATATATACACTCGAGTATAAGCCTAGTTTTATCTGTTTAGTTTTGTCTTATATGATGAGATACCATGCTTTGGCAATTTATCCTGCTGCACAAAGTTTGGATTAACGTATATACTCGAATATAAGCTGAATTTTTCAGCACAGTTTTTGTGCTGAAAAAGCCCCCCTTGGGGGGGGGGGGGTGTCTATGACCAGCCGCAGTAGTAATGTATAGAATCTCCTATAAAATAGTGAAAAAAAGAAGCTTTACAAAAAATATAATAAAGTAAATAAAAGTTGTAAATCTCTCCTTTCCCTAGAATACATATAAAAGTAGAAAATGACTGTGACACACATACACATTAGGTATCCCTGTGTCTGACAGTCCCCGGTCTACTGAATATAGGGGATCTGCAGTGCTCCTGTTCCGTCAGGAGGGGTTAATAGGAGCACTGCAGATCCCCTATATTCAGCCAGGCTGAATTCAAAGTGGGGGGCAAAAAAACCCAGTCCTCAAGCTCAGGGAAGGGGCAGACAGACAACTCAAACACCCTCTCCCCTTTCCCAGCAACTACTGCACCCAAAAACTCCGACCATTTTAATTTTTGAAATTTTCCAGTAGCTGCTGCATTTCCCCCCCTCGGCTTATACTCGAGTCAATAAGTTTTCCCAATTTTGGGGGGTAAAATTAGGGGCCCCGGCTTATATTCGGGTCGGCTTATACTCGAGTATATACGGTATATTGTGAGAAATCATTAAATAATATAAATTAGAAATATACATGGTTGCCAAAAAAAGTAAAGGGTGTAACTTTGGCAACTGAAGGCTGCTGGCTATTAGCCAGATAGATAAGACACTTCTGAGCTCACCGCCTGTGTTGCAATGACAGCGGGGACCATAAGAGGGGTCTGACATTGTCCCTTTAAATTTTCAAAATTAAGGTAAATAAATTTTAATAATTTCCATTTGCCGTTTTTATGTCACCGTCCAGCCCCTTTAACTGTGTGGAAAGATCGATAAATTTATATGCACCCATTATTTTTTTTTTTAATGATGGACAAAACTAGATGTTTTTTGATGAGGCCAATTCATAAATATCCTATTGCTTTTTGATCGGTGGGAAATCTCCTGCCTGCCATGAATGGCAAAAGCGTAGCACTATATATGTGTTCAGTCAGCAGTTATATCTGATTGTATCTATGTTAATGCGCTTGAAAATGATACCTCACTTGATTTCGGGGAGCTGAATCTCCCAGGTGCATTATTTTCCCCCCAGTCCTTTGTAGCCCGTAGGGAGTCTACCAAATCGTGTCTGCTTCCTGCATCACTTGCACCTCTCCTGTGCCGGACCCGGCAGGTCTCCGCCAGATCCTCACAGCGGGGGCTGATTTGCAGAACAAAATAGCACCTGGAAGGGAAAATCATCCCAAATCACCGAACTAAAGATAGAAAAATGGCAAAAGTGAATATATTTGCATATGCAAATTAGCTTAATTGATCCTGCTCGCCTCTACAGGGATTTTTCATTACAAACTGGAGTGCTACATTGTTCGGCTCATATTGAGTAATTTACTAACTAATGAGACCCGTTTGCACTAATTTGCATATGATAAATGGTCTTAATTGCAGTAAATAACTTGGAGGCATAATTAAAATTACTTAATTTTTCCGTGTTGCACGGCTATTAAATCCACACGCGGTCAGAGCACAGAGACCTGTTTGTGAAGTGAAGTATCAAAGAACACAAATTGGCTAATACCATGACCCCTTAACCAAACCTATGACATAACAGTGGGAGAAAACCACGGCCTGGATATATCTGGCTCCAATCAGTAACGTATTCATATCCGATGTATATCATTTACATATTATATAAAGTCTGTATATTGCATTTATGTCTGAGGCTCACAATCTGGAGCCCTTGTATCGGATACTCCTATCTACTGTTAATAGTTTATAAAATGATCTATTCACTCTAATGAACCCCGCCCCAGAGGTTTGTTTTATACCTGCCCCAGAGGCTCTATCTATTGTAACCACTGCATATTACTAACCACTGTGCTGCACGGCCATATTACTAACCACTGTGCTGCAGGGCCACATTACTAACCACTGTGCTGCACGGCCATATTACTAACCACTGTGCTGCACGGCCATATTACTAACCACTGTGCTGCACGGCCATATTACTAACCACTGTGCTGCAGGGACACATTACTAACCACTGTGCTGCAGGGACACATTACTAACCACTGTGCTGCAGGGACACATTACTAACCACTGTGATGCAGGGACACATTACTAACCACTGTGATGCAGGGACACATTACTAACCACTGTGCTGTATGGACACATTACTAACCACTGTGATGCAGGGACACATTACTAACCACTGTGCTGTATGGACACATTACTAACCACTGTGATGCAGGGACACATTACTAACCACTGTGATGCAGGGACACATTACTAACCACTGTGCTGCAGGGCCATATTACTAACCACTGTGATGCACGGCCACATTACTAACCACTGCACTGCATGGCCTTATTACTAACCACTGTGCTGCACGGCCATATTAGTAACCACTGCACTGCAAGGCCACATTACTAACCACTGTGCTGCACAGCCATGTTACTAACCACTGTGCTACAGGGCCACATTACTAACCACTGTGCTGCCTGGCCAGATTGCTAACCACTGTGCTGCACGGCCATATTACTAACCACTGTGCTGTAGGGACACATTACTAACCACTGCGCTGCATGGCCATATTACTAACCACTGTGCTGCACGGCCATATTACTAACCACTGTGCTGCAGGGACACATTACTAACCACTGTGCTGCAGGGACACATTACTAACCACTGTGCTGCAGGGACACATTACTAACCACTGTGCTGCAGGGACACATTACTAACCACTGTGCTGCAGGGACACATTACTAACCACTGTGCTGCAGGGACACATTACTAACCACTGTGCTGCACGGCCATATTACTAACCACTGTGCTGCAGGGACACATTACTAACCACTGTGCTGCAGGGACACATTACTAACCACTGTGCTGCAGGGACACATTACTAACCACTGTGCTGCCTGGCCAGATAACTAACCACTGTGCTGCACGGCCACATTACTAACCACTGTGCTGCACGGCCACATTACTAACCACTGTGCTGCACGGCCACATTACTAACCACTGTGCTGCACGGCCACATTACTAACCACTGTACTGTACGGCCACATTACTAACCACTGTGCTGCCTGGCCACATTACTAACCACTGTGCTGCACGGCCATATTACTAACCACTGTGCTGCCTGGCCACATTACTAACCACTGTGCTGCCTGGCCACATTACTAACCACTGTGCTGCACGGCCACATTACTAACCACTGTGCTGCAGGGCCATATTACTAACCACTATGCTACAGAGCCACATTACTAACCACTGTGCTGCCTGGCGACATTACTAACCACTGTGCTGCAGGGCCACATTACTAACCACTGTGCTACATGCCATATTACTAACCACTGCACTGCATGGCCATATTACTAACCACTGTGCAGTATAGCCATATTATTAACCATGGTGCTGCAGGGACACATTACTAACCACTGTGCTACATGCCACATTACCAACCACGGAGCTACTATATACAACAGATGAGTTTGTTATCGCAGATATACTTTGTAATATTCTTGTATCTTGCACATTAGAAGTGCACCATTGTAACATTGGACATGATGTTTAAGTTGGTAACACAGACGTGACATTTCGTGCCAAGTGTAACCCTTTCTGCTCTGCATGCGTCTTTGATCATTCTTCTGAGTGAGATGGCAGGTTCATGCTTAGTCAGTAAAGACCACCAGGGTCTACAGCTCAGCTATGTCTGACCTGGGAATAGCGGCAGCATGGCAGCTGTTAGGCTTCCTATGAATGGAATGTTATATGCCACAGAATAACATAGTAAGATCTGTGCTTCAGAGTGTTGTCTATTATGGAGCAGAGCTCACGCTGGCCTCCGTTCTCACCAGCTTTAGGAACGTGTTTATTGTAGGGAGAACAGATTACACTAGAACAATGAGTAATTTCTGCAAAGATGAGGTCTTACCGTATTATGGTATTGCCCTGTCTTCCCCCATAGGAAGGATAGGACTCTTCAGTAGCATCAGGTGTTGCCTTCTCCAGATGTTGGAAGACACTGGAGGGAGCAGCAGTTCGTACAAGGTCAAGGGTTAAATGCTTGTCTCTTGGCAGCTTGGGCCGTCAGTACAGATACAATACTGTCACCATTGCCCGTCACTGTAATTGGCAGCTTTGCCTGGATCAATACTACTATAATGCATAACTGATTAACCTGTTGGATGCCAAACCAATAGGGTTAGATAAGATCAGTAAGAACAGGCCTTCTTATACTATGTTGACTTGGACATCACCAGTCAATCTGCTGTAATGCCGGGGACTTACCAGTAAATAAATACTACAATGGCGTGCCAATAAATGCTACTGTACTGTACACATAATACCCTCACCAGCATCCACCATATATAACACTCCTGGCAATACCAAATACCACATTGCAGCGCAAAATGTCACAACAGTGTTTGGCCGCAACAGTCATGTGCTGTATACAAGCCGAGAAGATGGCTTCATTAAAGGGCTAGAAGACGCAGGCTAGAAAACTGCTAAGTATTCCGTATTTTGTTATATTATAACAATCCCTAGCACTGGGCGATATATATTAAATAATTCAGACAAGCCTTTTTAATAATAAATACGACTTTCACTATGCATATTATTTTTTGTTTTACGGTAAGGATCAGTATTCCTTCTGATGCCATTATGCTAGAAAACCGGCGTAATTGCTTTGGTAAATTTTCCGTGCATCCAATTTACGTACATCCTTCCAAGTAGCGATTGTGCAAGCATCTTTCAGGACATCTTATGCGTTGAAGGTGATTGCTACTAGCGTGATGTGGGTGAGCAGTGTTCGGTCCTCATGTCTGTACAGGGACTCACTTATTCACAGTTTTAAAGGGGTTATGCCGCAAAGCCAGTTTATCCTCTATCATAGGATAGATCAGTGGGGGTCCAACGTATGAGGACCCTACCAATCCTGAGAAAGGATTGTGAATGCCACATTTGAGCTCCCATTCACTTTAGGAGAAGTATTGTAGATAGCTGAAGATAGCTGGCCAGCTGCGCTAGGTTACGCGGTTGAGCATCCATGGTGCGAACAACCCGATCGAGGTGGTCCCACAGATTCTCAATTGGGTTCAAGTCCGGGGAATTTGCTGGCCAAGGGAGTACGGTAAACTCATCCTGGTGCTCCTCCAACCACGCACGTACACTGAGAGCTTTATGACACATCGCATTGTCCTGCTGGTAGATGCCATCATCCTGAGGAAAAACATTTCGCATGTAGGGGTGAACATGGTCCGCAAGGATAGATGCATACTTGTGTTGATCCATCGTGCCTTCCACAATGATGAGTGCGCCCAGATGGCTGATGACACGCGCCTTCTGCCATTGGTTATTTAACGTTGACGTCAAAAGTAGGCGCTGGTCACATTAATATGACTGGACTGTGTTGTTTGGAAGTGAAGGTGTTAAATGCTTGAACGTTGGCAGTGAAGCCTATTGGCAGCCACTTTTTTGGCCATGAAGGTGTTTGCTTTCTTTTTCGGTGGTAGGACTGTGCCAGCTAACACCTCTCTACCCAATTACAGGTAGCTAACACCCTCTGTACTTACAGCCAGCTGTTCTATTCACGGGCACAGCACCGCCAGCTCATGTTGATCTTATTTGGCTGTTGTAGTCTTTTTGTTTTCTGTTTGGCGCGGTGCCAGCTAACCCACCTGCCATGAGCAAATACCCTCTCTCCCCGGGGCACTAACCTAGCGCATTGTCAAATCCTCGGCTTTTCCCATAGAACCTTTTTATGGCCTTTTTTTTATTGTTAGCTGAATTATGTGGCTGGTTTTATCAGTATTTTCGATCGAGTTTTTGGTTGAATTGCACTCCCTTTTCATTGCAAAACTCAAGAAAATGCTGTATAGTCCATTAGCTATAAGTGTTGCACCAGTATTTCCACCTGTATTGAGTCCGGGGTCTTACTAGGAAGAATACGATTAAAGGAAGATCAACGTGTTTTTGGTTTTTTTTGTCTTCTTTCTGCAGCCGAACATTTTATTTGCTTTTGCAGCAGCCCATTGACATTGAGCACAACTCTTTACTGGTAGTCAATGTACAATGAAGTCCTTCTCTTGTTCTGTAATTCCCAGCTGTGTTATGCAAACATACAATACATGCTGTTCCTGGGCTTTTTCAAGGATGTTTGCAAAGTGGAATAAGTGCTGTTACTGTTGCATTGATGTGAAATACGTCTGTAAATCAGAGCAACGCCCTGGCGATCTTCATAGACATTATGCCCGAGATGCTTGAGATTGATGAACCTGCAGCAGAAGATGGGACAATTTTACAAATGGATGGCACTGCAAGCTTTGGTGCACGAATTGTACTTGTGCCAAGTGTGTCTTACAGACCCAGTCCTTGAGATATATTCAGAAATATGAATTGAATTGCAAAGGTTGAAAGCTGCGGGAGAGGGAAGCGGAAGCACTTTTCTCTCCAAACTTTTCTCTCAAGCAGCACTTTTCTCTCCAAATTTTTTGTGAGGAAACCACACAGTCCCCCTTATAGTCTATGGGGTCCGTGGGTTTCCTAAGGTATCCGCTTTTTTATGCGGATTAGGTTTTGGTTCAGGGGGTTCCCAAGTGTACTTCCCGAACAGAAACCCGAACTCTGATGTGAACTGGGCCTAACAGTGGACAGATATGGATCCTTAGGGACCCCCTTTTATTATAATGGGATCCTTCATGTGTCTTTTTTTTTAACTTATACTGCCAGACGAAAAAGTTGGACTTTCAGGACATTTTCGGCTGGGATTTGTGCCGGATAGAGATGAACGAACAATGTTCAGATCAGCCATTCCGAACAGCACGCTCCCATAGAAATGAATGGAAGCAGCTGGCGCCCGGTTGCTTAACCCCCCGTGTGCCGGCTACGGCCATTCATTTCTATGGGAGCGTGCTGTTCGGAACGGCTGTTCCGAACAGTGTTCGCTCATCTCTAGTGTCAGACTCTGCGCCGAATGGAGACTCCAACACAGATGGGAATGTAACTTAAGAATGCAAAATTAGCTAAGCAGTGGTAACTTGGCTTCTCGCGTTTTTACTACTACTTGTGTGTGAAATTCATTACTTTTATATACTTCGAAACAAAGTTCTTCAAAAGCAATTCCTATGTATTAAAATGATGGAAAATATATATTTTTATGTGTGTGTTGTTTTAAATAATACCGTGTATACTCGAGTATAAGCCGAATTTTTCAGCACAGTTTTTGTGCTGAAAAAGCCCCCCTCGGCTTATACTCGAGTCAAGCCGCAATAGTAATGTATAAATGTATAGAATCTCCCATAAAATAGTGATAGAAAATCTGATAAAAAAAAATAAAACAAAAGTTGTAAATCTCTCCTTTCCCTAGAATACATATAAAAGTAGAGAATGACTGTGACACACAAACACATTAGGTATCCCTGTGTCTGACAGTGCCCGGTCTACTGAATATAGGAGATCTGCAGTGCTCCTGTTCCATCAGGAAGGGGTTAATAGGAGCACTGCAGATAACCTATATACAGCCAGGCTGAATTCCAAGTGGGGGGAAAAACCCCAGTCCTCAAGCTCAGGGACCATTTTAATTTTTTAAATTTTCCAGTAGCTGCTGCATTTCCCCCTTCGGCTTATACTCGAGTCAACAAGTTTTTCCAGTTTTTTGTGGTAAAATTAGGGGCCTCGGCTTATATTCGGGTCGGCTTATACTCGAGTATATACGGTAGTTATATACTGCTGTACAGGATAAGAGTCTATTCTCACAACTGAGTACATCAACGGAGCAGCACCAGAGATGTGTGAAAAAATAGAAATATGCTCAGACTACCAGGACCAATTCATACCATCCATTGAAGAGAGTAGAGATGCAGTGACGGTGTCTAGCCACTATTCAGTGGACGGAGCTTTCTGTATTGCGTACAGGACGGGCTCCGTACAGCTGATTGGTCGAATTGGGTGGTTGGGTGTCGCCCCCTACCAGTCAGGAATTGATGGCCTATCCTGAGGACAGTCCATAACAAAATGAAGCCCGGACAACTCCTTTATCAAATTTTTTTAAAAGAACAAACCAGTGCATTCCAAAAACTCCAAAAACAGTTTCGTATCCCGTCTTGAAGAATGCATAACACTTACAGAATGTAGGCAATATGGTCATTTGTTTTTTTCTTTCATTGCAAAAAAAGTACATGACAAGTTATCTTCTGCCTTTTGGATCTTTTTTTATTTGTTTTCTGTGACAAACCTCTAAAAGCAGATGGAAAATGTAAGGCAGATAACAGCAGACTGCGCTCAATCTGTCGTAATCCGCTTTTCATTCAGTATAAAAATTAGAAAAAAACAGACTGTAAAATATTCCAGAGTTATGTCACCTATGATGGCAAGAAAAATTACATTCTATGCACCAAATGTATTATGTATTTTTGTTTTCTAGCACTTTTTTGAAAGTTTTACGAACTTTCCGAAGAAGTTTTAAAGGCCAAAAATAAAATCTGTTAGCACATGCACTGAAGAGGTGTAGCTTAGGCACATGTTCACACATGATAGGGCATTATAGGTGTGGGGTTGTTTGCTATTGATGTCTGTAGAAGTTTCTTTTGTCAGGCCACTAAGGCTAGGTTTACATCCCTTGGAAACGGAAACCTGAACGCCGATGTGAACCTAGCCTTAGTGGCCTGACAATTTGGGGATGGGGGGGGGGGGGGTTCCGCCAGGAATGGAAACCTAATCTGCATAAAAAAGCGGTTGCCTTAGGTTAAGTTCACACGGGGTTTTTTGGTCAGGATTTTGGGGCCGCATCACCTCAAAATCCTGACCAAAAAGATGGCTCCCATTGAAAAAGAATCGACATGCTCATTCTTTCAATGACATCCACCTGAAGACATTCCCTACTGACTAGGCCCATTCATTTGGGCCTAATCTGGAGTGGCGTGCGCGACTGGATGCCAGTGCATCGGCATCCAGTCGCAGCTACCCGTATGTTGGTCCGGAACCTGAGGCGGCCTCCGCCTCGGGTTCCGGACCAAAAAACCCCGTGTGAACTTACCCTTTGGGAACCCACAGACTCCATAGGCAATAATGAGGTCCGTGTGGTTTCTGCTCGGTTTCTACCCTAAAAGGGTGAAAAGTGCTGCTTGCGGAGAGGGGAACGGAATCCCCAAACGTAGTGCAAGTGTTGGTGTGAACCCCGCGTAACAAGTTAGAATTGAGTTTTATAGTTATACAGGGGTATGGACTCCAAAAACAAGATAGTACCCATCATAAGAAAGCAGGAGAACATGGGTCTGACTAGTTTAATATTAGATAATACTAGAGATGAGCGAACAGTAAAATGTCCGAGGTTCGATATTCGGTTCGAGTAGCCCCTCAATATTCGACTACTCGAATCGAATATCGAACCCTATTATAGTCTATGGGGGGAAAATGCTCGTTTCAGGGGTAGGCAACGTTCGATCAAATTATACTTACCAAGTCCACGAGTGAGGGTCGGGCTGGATCCTCCGAGAAGTCTTCTCCTTGCAGCGTCCCCGCGGCATCTTCTGGCTCTGAATTCACTCTGCCAGGCATCGGGCCTGGGCAGAGCCGACTGTGCATGCCCGCACTACAAGCAGACATGTGCAGTCGGCTCTGCCCAGGTCCGATGCCTGGCAGAGTGAATGAAGAGCCGGAAGACGCCGCGGGGATGCTGCACGGAGAAGACTTCTAAAGGTAGGAGAAGAACCAGCATTGATTGGCCGACTGTATAGCATTCGGCCAATCAATGCTGGTTCTGCATCGAATTTTTACATTCGAACAGCGAGTGGTATTCGATCCAGTACGAGTATTTCGAATACCGTAGTATTCGATCGAATACCTACTCAATCAAGTACTACTCGCTCATCTCTAGATAATACATTTGAGACAACCACATTTTTAGTTGATCCCAAGTTCCTATCTGCAACATTCGGCTCCTCCGTGCAGGACTTATATCTCCAACGATTTTCGGTGGTTTCTGCAATGGAATCTCCCATGTGAACCTAGCCTTAAAGTATAAACACTGACAGTTTATGTAATGTATTGTTTTGGGTTTTTTTTTTCCTCCAGTGGTCTATTGTAATAGTTTTTGACTTCTGGTCTTCAAAAAGTTCAGTTCATTTTTGTCTAGATGTCTACTGTTGTATAGTCTGTGGTCATGGTGATGACGAGTCTGAATGTAAAGCATATGGAAGATTCACTTACAATATAGTACAATCGATCCGTTCACCAAAATTTCTTCTAGGGTGTCTGCAAATTTTTTTAAAAAAAATCACTTTTTGGGGTGAGGGTATGACTACTGGTGCCCAATGATCTTAAGGCCGGGACCCCACATGGCGTAAACACTGTGATTTGACCGTGGCAGAAAAATTGCAGCATTTTCCAAACAGGGAAAAGTATATGGGATTCTAGCGAATCCCATTCCCACTTTGCGGCAAAAACCGTGCTGCGGACTGGCCCAGTTTTGGAAATCGCAGCCTGTCCATTATACCTACTGAAGTGCCGGCGGTTTTCCCATTGGTGTAATTGAAACTGGAAGTCCGTGGAGGAAATCTCTGCAAACTTTCTGTCTAAAGCGGTGCGGGAAGAACTGCGATGCGTTACCGCCACAGTTTTTCCGCAGCGCTTTATAGTGGCGGGTCGTCCCGTGGGGCCTTAGCAAAATGAATAGTCATTGAAATTTTTCCCGTAACTTTTCATTGGTTTTGTGATAAAATATCGCACTGCCTCAGTTTAACCAATTGCAGAAGTTCTGGCTAATCCGTAATCTGTATGTTTGTGTATAATAGTGTATGTATGAGTATATTTATATATATAGTATATATGTGTGTATTAGATTGTATATTGGACCATGCGTAGTAAGTGATAGCATGTGAAAGTTAACGCATTCATTTAGGACTTCATTCAGACTACAGCACCACAGGTAACCTTTGGTTTTCGTTGCGATATAATTGGTTTCCATGTAACGAAACGCACAATTGTCTTTTTGTTCCTCCTTTGCATACCCGCAGTGTAATGAATGGGTTACCGAGCAGACAAAATAAAAACATAAAAATCTTCTCTTCGGAGTGTTCTGGCCCCCTTCACCTGTGAATGAGCAGCAGAGGGGAGGTGATCTGTGTGATCCCCCCGGGGAGGAGCAGGGAGACCTGCACACGCATACTCTGCCTGCTTTTAAAGTCTAATAGCATTTTAAGGTTATTATCTATTTCAGATCCACGGCAAGGGTCAGGGTTCACGGCTGGCGGACATCCTCTCCCCTCCCTTCACCAACACCCTGGCTTCTGACTGACAGCAATCAGTCAGGCTCTGGCCTCCCGAGAAGGAGAGCGGGAGAAGGGGGGAGGGTCCAGAGGTCGGCAGCGGGCAAGATTCAGCTGTCATTTTTAATTATCTAAATGATATTCAGAGCGCAGAGCATCCTGTCTGTCAGCCCAGCCACATTAGCATGGCGGTGTTTGTGTAAAGAAGGGGGGCGAATATAAGAATTAAGGATGCAGAAAGACAAAATGGAATAGCTGCATGAATTATAAATCCAACACCCCCCCCTCCCCAAACCTACAAAAAAAAAGCGAAGAATAGGTGAAAGGGGGGGGGGGGGAGGGTTAATCGTTCAGCTATTGAAGAGAAGAAAGAGTGGATGAGCCAGAGAGCAGCGAGACGGTCCGGACATTGGCTACCTATTCATTCTTAAAGCAAATGCTTCAGAAAATTGTAACGTGTACATGAAAGGTGTATGTCTGGTGTAATGGCTCAGAAAGATGGCGCACCAATTTATATGCAAATGGATATTTAGGCTTGTGAGTTATAACGTGCTAACAAAAGCTTACAATCTAAAACTGCAGAGCGAGCTTGTTACTGTACGGTAAAGCCGGCCGTACACTTTAGCACTTGTTCGACTGACAGCTATTCCTGCCGAACCCATTACAGTATTACCGAACTCATTCCTTCCATTACCCATTACTAGGGTTGAACCGATCTTGAGATTTCAGGATCGTTTTTAAAATCCGATTTACGATCATTTTCCAGCCGATCCCAATCATGAAATTTGCTCGATCACCGATCGGGATCCGATCTCTTTCGATCCCTCAATCCTAATGTTAGCTTTTCCCACAATGTTTGGCCAGTAGCCAAGCATTGTGAGAACTAACGTGAGACCTCGATCCCACCTAAAAAGATCAGGGTCGGGATTCCGATCGCGAAATTTGCTCGATCGCCAATCGGAATCCGATCTTTTCTGATCCCGATCGCTCAACCCAACCCATAACTTTGCTGACTTTTCTGGTGACGAATTAAAGGGTTATTCCCATCCAAAATGGGGACAACTACGCCCCGTCCCAGAATTTATAGGAACGGATGAGCGCTGTTCCCGTAACCCCCATCGAGGAGTAAAACAGTGTAGCGACATATTTTCAATAGCTCCCATTGTCATCGATGGACGTTACAGTAACAACATGTACCGGCATGGTGGCTTATCTACCTCAAGAACAAAGGATCAGGCATGCTGAAGTTCAACATGACCGATCTTCCCCTTTCATGCGTCCAAAACAGCATGAAGCAGAAAGTCTGCAGAAGAAAACTTTGCTGTCTTCATGTGAAAAGAGCTGTGGGAAAACCTGCGTTTCGTTTCCACCACGGTTTGGTCCTCAGTGCTTTTTGGTTGTGGCTCACTACATGGGGTATTAGCCTAAAAAAGATGGTCATACACAGAAAGGTCAGCAGAACCTACCAATATCAAGGGGATAAGGTGGCAGCCTCATGTGACTTGGGGGATGTTGAGGGATAGAGGGATTGGAGAATTACATTTCAACATACTCTATCCTTCGCTATCCTTCCCTATCCCTAATTGGTTTGTCCAGACGAAACAATTATCCCTTGTCCACAGGATCGGTGATACGTGCCTGATCCCCACTGCTGGGACTCCTCCTAATCTCGGGAATAGGTCGTGAGTGCCATGTCTCCCTCTACAGTGTGGTGGACCCTGAATGGCGTGGCGGTCAACCATGTGCTTGGCTAACCTCATCTTTAGCATCCTATAGCAGGGGACAAGGGACCCTAGTCAGCAGGGCGCCCAGCACTCAGATACTTATAATCTCTCCTGGTAAATGTTGATTCTGGATAACCCCTCTAGGCTAAGGCCCCACGTTGCGGAAACGCAGCTTTTTTTGTTGCAGATTTTGTTGCATTTTTTTGAGCCAAAGCCAAGAATGGCTACATAAGGAATGGGATGTATATAGGAAGCTTTTATATTCCTCCCTTCTGCTCAATCCACTCCTGGCTTTGGCTCAAAAAAACGCAACAAAAATGGTGTCCAAAAATTCATATACGTCAATCTCTAGCCATGGATCCCCCAGGGCTCATTTACTAACATTGCACCCGGCTCTTATTTATATAGTAATTAAAGCTAATTTTTTATCAGGTTCTGTACAGATATTACACCTAATATAGCGCTAGTAAATAAGCTCCCCTGGATTACGCTCTGCACCCCAACTAATCTTCGGTTAATATGGCCTCTTGTTCCTTTTTGCAAAACAGGGTTAATGTCTTGTAGTGCCTGTTTGCATTCAACTTCACAGCCAAGTGAGGCCATTTTTTCTCTGCCACGCAGCTGCTTGACAGCCCCTAATAATAACACACGAGGACAGTCAGACAGAATGAAGACAAATACGGCGACTTCTCACAGAATCCTAATGTCCCAATGCTCGTGGGAATCTCTTATCAGCAGGCAGCGCGGTTTGCATGCTGCAGGAGGCCGGACGTAGGCGCGTGTACATCACAGCTACAAATGTTAATTCTACAAATGTACATGTATGAACTAATCGTGGGCAAATAACCGCATATACTGTATATATTAATGGCCCGCACTGGAGGACTCCCGGGTACTGCTTGCTTCTGTCTGGTAGACACTTGGTTTCTCAAGACAGCAGGACAGTTACATTTGAAGCTGAGACATGTCTGCAGCATGGAAGCCAAATGTATTACATCTAGGGGTAAGGCCTCATACATACGACCGCTTGTACCGCCTGCATGACCCATACACACGAACGTGAGCCGTGAGCAAAACTCAGGACAGATTGCAGACTGTGCTCACTGACCTCAATGCTTGGGGCCGCAGAGGCACGGGTGGGACACGTATGTCATCCATGTGCTGTCCATGATGTTTTACAAGGACATGTGCATGTCACCTGTGCACCTTCCTTTTAACCAGACACCTTAAAATTGTGGGGTGGGGTGGGGGGTTAAGAAAACCACTGAGCCACCGTGTTGCCCCTCTGTCTATGTTGTAAAAGAGTTGACTGCTTCAATGAACCCTTACAAAATTATCAAGTTGTAGTCTATTATTAGGCTTAGTGGCCAGAATGAAAATTGCAGCATATAGTACGTCTTTTCAATATAGATTGAAACATGCAGAATTAAATATAGAATAATGACCACCATGTGATATAGAAATACAATTGTATCAAAACATGGATGTGTGAATAATTTCATAGGAAAAAATTACATTTGTTTTCAGGACCTATTTTGTACGAATAGATTATAGCGCCCTTGTGTGCATGGCGATTTGCTTCAATAGTTAACTCCATCTCTGAGAACTTTTCCTGGATATAAACGACTATTGCCAACCATATAAGACATCTGGGAAACTGGACGTGTGTGCCCCCTGGAGGTTCGTAGTGGAAGTGTATGACCAGCAGTGGTCATTCTACATGAGGAGATACATTGGATGATGGAAGCCTTGGATTCTACATAGTGTAGATGTTTCGGTCTAAGCATTACCATAGACAGAGTCTTATGTAGTAGTTTTATATTGGAAGCATGCTCTTATTTTTTGTGCCTCACTGAGCCTTGGCAGTCGCCATTCTGTCACCAGTTTATCGGTTGTCCTTTCTTCGACCGTTCTTGGCAGGTACTAACCACCGCCTTTCGTGAACACCCCACAAGACCTGCCATTTTGGAGTTGCTCCAACCCACTTCTCTAGCCATCACAGTTTGGCCCTTGTCATAGTCGCTCAGATCCTTAGCTTGCCCATGTTTCCTGCTCTCAACGCTTCAAGAATTCACTTTGGTGTATAATATATCCTGCGTCCGGAGAGACGCCATTATCACAAAATAATCAATGTTATCACTTCACTTGGTGTTAATATCATTGTATATACTATATGTGTATTGTTTGCTGATGGGTATATAGAGAGTATATGTATTTTAACTGACCCTACCTTCTCCATGTTAAGTTTGCATAGCAGCTGATGGGTACACATAATATCAATACTGATGGGTGTATATAGAGTATATGCGTGTATGTGTATGGCTGACCCTCTCTTCTCCATGTTAGTTTCTCATAGCAGCAGATGGGTGTATATAGAATATATACTGATGGGTGGATATACAGTATATAGCAATGAGTATATATAGATTATATACTGCTGGGTGTATGGGTGTATTTGTGTGACTGACCCTCCTTTCTCCATGTTAGGTTCAGCAGAAGGGTATACAGTATATAGTGATGGGTGTATATAGAATATATAGTGATGGGTATATATGGATTATATACTGCTGGGTGTATGAATGTATGTTTGAGGCTGACCCTCTCTTCTCCATGTTAGGTTCACATAGCAGCAGAACGATATAGAGTATATATACGCGTTTCTTTCAGCCCATTCACTTTAGGGAGGGGAAAACAGCCTGGCGTTTTTTTAAGTGTTTTTTTTTTTTTTTTTTTTTTAAAAACACTCCAAAAAAAAGCTCCAAAAAGCGCGGCAAGGTCCAAAAAAAACTTCCTAATTAGGAATCATTTTTTTCCGGTGCCAAAATAAGCCACACTTAATTTATGTGTGAACTAAGCCTTAGGTTCACATAGCAGAAGAATACAGTACATACTGCCCAACCGTACCAATTTCCGCGGGACACTCACGCTTTCCTGCCCCTGTCCCGCCGTCCCGCGCATCTCCCTACATGTCCCTCTATGTCCCTTTAATGATTTACTGATCAATCATTCCTCCAATCACCGCCTGCTCTTATAACAGATAAGAGGCTGCGATGATTGGAGGAACGCTTTACTATGGTTCAAAGACCTTGTGTGACATCACACGGTCAGGTGACTAGTTGGCGTGTCAGTGTCCCGTGCAGTGAAGAGAGAAGAGATCCGTGTAAGGTGCTGAGAAGGGAGGGGGAAGGGGGATGTGAAATGTAGAATGGAGTGATAGAGAGAGTGTGTCTATGTGTGTGTGTGTCATTATACTGGGGGCAGAGATGGAGGAGGAGACATGAAATGGAGCAGATAAAGGGGGCAATTAAACTGGGGAACAACTGGAGTGAGCATTAAACCGTGGGAGGAGCTGGAGGGGGACCTGTCTGCCTCTAGTTGCCCCCAGTTTAATGTCCCCCTCCAGCTACCCCTACGGTTTAGTGTCTGCTTCTAGTTGCCACCGTTTAATGTCCCACTTCATCTGCCATTTAGCCCCCTCCAACTACCCCCATTGCTAATGTCCCCCTCCAGCTGATCCAGTTTCATGTTTAAACTGCGGCACCAGGAGAGGGACTTAATACTGGGGCAGTTGTCCCTCTTTCTGTTGTTCAAAAGTTGGGAGGTATGACAGCATATAGAGTATATAGTGATGGATGTATATAGAGTTTATGGATGTATGTGTGTGGCTGGCCCTCCCTTCCCCATGTTAGGTTCACATAGCAGCACATAGATGGTTGTATATAGTGATGCATATATATATAGATTATATACTGCTGGGTGTATGGATGTATGTGTGTGGCCGGCCCTCCCTTCCCCATGTTAGGTTCACATAGCAGCAGATAGTTGTATATAGCGATGCATATTGGTATATAGATTATATACTGCTGGGTGTATGGATGTATGTGTGTGGCTGGCCCTCCCTTCCCCATGTTAGGTTCACATAGCAGCAGATGGTTGTATATAGAGTTTATAGCGATGCATATACATATATATATATATATATATATATATATATACAGTCCTATGAAAAAGTTTGGGCACCCCTATTAATCTTAATCATTTTTTGTTCTAAATATTTTGGTGTTTGCAACAGCCATTTCAGTTTGATATATCTAATAACTGATGGACACAGTAATATTTCAGGATTGAAATGAGGTTTATTGTACTAACAGAAAATGTGGAATATGCATTAAACCAAAATTTGACCGGTGCAAAAGTATGGGCACCCTTATCATTTTATTGATTTGAATTCCCCTAACTACTTTTTACTGACTTACTGAAGCACAAAATTGGTTTTGTAACCTCAGTGAGCTTTGAACTTCATAGCCAGATGTATCCAATCATAAGAAAAGGTATTTAAGGTGGCCAATTGCAAGTTGATCTCCTATTTGAATCTCCTCTGAAGAGTGGCATCATGGGCTACTCAAAACAACTCTCAAATGATCTGAAAACAAAGATTGTTCAACATAGTTGTTCAGGGGAAGGATACAAAACGTTGTCTCAGAGATTTAACCTGTCAGTTTCCACTGTGAGGAACATAGTAAGGAAATGGAAGACCACAGGGACAGTTCTTGTTAAGCCCAGAAGTGGCAGGCCAAGAAAATATCAGAAAGGCAGAGAAGAAGAATGGTGAGAACAGTCAAGGACAATCCACAGACCATCTCCAAAGAGCTGCAGCATCATCTTGCTGCAGATGGTGTCACTGTGCATCGGTCAACAATACAGCGCACTTTGCACAAATAGAAGCTGTATGGGAGAGTGATGAGAAAGAAGCCGTTTCTGCACGTACGCCACAAATAGAGTTGCCTGAGGTATGAAAAAGCACATTTGGACAAGGCAGCTTCATTTTGGAAACAAAAATTGAGTTGTTTGGTTATAAAAAAAGGCGTTATGCATGGCGTCCAAAAAGAAACAGCATTCCAAGAAAAACACATGCTACCCACTGTAAAATTTGGTGGAGGTTCCATCATGCTTTGGGGCTGTGTGGCCAATGCTGGCATCGGGAATCTTGTTAAAGTTGAGAGTCGCATGGATTCCACTCAGTATCAGCAGATTCTTGAGAATAATGTTCAAGAATCAGTGACGAAGTTGAAGTTACGCCGGGGATGGATATTTCAGCAAGACAATGATCCAAAACACCGCTCCAAATCCTCAGGCATTCATGCAGAGGAACAATTACAATGTTCTGGAATGGCCATCCCAGTCCCCAGACCTGAATATCATTGAACATCTGTGGGATGATTTGAAGCGGGCTGTCCATGCTCGGCGACCATCTAACTTAACTGAACTTGAATTGTTTGTCCAAAATACCTTTATCCAGGATCCAGGAACTGATTAAAAGCTACAGGAAGCGACTAGAGGCTGTTATCTTTGCAAAAGGAGGATCTACTAAATATTAATGTCACTTTTCTGTTGAGGTGCCCATACTTTTGCACCGGTCAAATTTTGGTTTAATGCATATTGCACATTTTCTGTTAGTACAATAAACCTCATTTCAATCCTGAAATATTACTGTGTCCATCAGTTATTAGATATATCAAACTGAAATGGCTGTTATAAACACCAAAATATTTAGAACTAAAAATGATTAAGATTAATAGGGGTGCCCAAACTTTTTCATAGGACTGTATATATATATATATATATATATTATATACTTCTGGGTGTATGGATGTATGTGTGTGGCTGCCCTCCCTTCCCCATGTTAGGTTCACATAGCAGCAGATGGTTGTATATAGAGTTTATAGCGATGCATATATATATATATATATATATATATATATATATATATATTATATACTGCTGGGTGTATGGATGTATGTGTGTGGCTGCCCTCCCTTCCCCATGTTAGGTTCACATAGCAGCAGATGGTTGTATATAGAGTTTATAGCGATGCATATACATATATATATATATATATATATATATATATATATATATATATATATATATATATTATATACTGCTGGGTGTATGGATGTATGTGTGTGTGGCCGGCCCTCCCTTCCCCATGTTAGGTTCACATAGCAGCAGATGGTTGTATATAGAGTTTATAGCGATGCATATACATATATATATATATATATATATATATATATATATATATATATTATATACTGCTGGGTGTATGGATGTATGTGTGTGTGGCCGGCCCTCCCTTCCCCATGTTAGGTTCACATAGCAGCACCTTCCTAACACGGTGCTCCTAGCTGTGTCTAATGACAGCAGATTAGCATGCATTACAAATAGCCTAAATAATGAATTATTCAGCTCGGTGTAATTATCACCTCACCCTCTAATGCAATTACTTGATGCCTTGCGTGGTTATTTCAGGGCTCTGACTCTACCTGCTGGGTGCCATTTAAAGGTGCGTATCCTTCTAATTGCTCAGGGAAAAAAATGCACTTTAAACAAATATACCCAGTGAGCCTTTAGAAATAAAGGAAGGAGGGGTGAGTGAGCGGCTTATTCTCCAGCCTGGTCCTCACAGCCACACGCTGAGGTTTTCTAAGTAATACTTTACCCTTTCCTGGTCTGGGAGGCCTGGGCGGGAAACGGAAGCCACCGCGCTAAACTATAGGGTGCATTACTTCTTGCTGGGTGCAGGTTAGTCCCAACATCCGTTACTTACCGATTGTAAATAAAGCGGCAAAATATGTCAAAAATTCTAGAATAATTTCCGTTGAGAAAGAAAGAATTGGGCTGCCGGCAGGGGAGATCTAGGGTTTTAGACATTCTTCATAAACTTCATGGAAAGTCTGTGTGGTCAAAGTTGTCACGCCATGCACCCGAAGATGCACCAAATATTGGCGCCTTGTACTGTAAACTAAGCCAATTAATACTGTAGGAGGTGTAAACCATCGAATAATGCAACATATTTATCAAACAGCATTTAATAGTTTGATAAATTTGGGGCATTTTAAGACAGTCTGGTCTATATTTGCTTAGGCAGAGTCGCCCTGATATGCGTACATTCTGTGGTCAGCTGCTCCCAACCAAATCGGCAGGTTTGGTGGTATGGCCACCATAAGCAAACCCAGTCCTCAATCTCAGGTAAGGGGCAGACAGACAACCAAAACACCCCCTCCTCTTCCCCAGCAATTACTGCACCCAAAAACTCCGACCATTTTAATTTTTGAAATTTTCCAGCAGCTGCTGCATTTCCCCCCCTCTGCTTATACTCGAGTCAATAAGTTTTCCCAGTTTTTTGTGATAAAATTAGGGGCCTCGGCTTATATTCGGGTCGGCTTATACTCGAGTATATACAGTAATCTGTTGTACCGCCCCTCTGTTATTCCTAATATCCAACTGTCAATCCATAAGTTTCCAGGAGGAGTAACAGAGGAACAAACACAGAATTCTTATTTTATGTAAAACAGGAGGGCTTTAGACGTCAATGATGAAAATTAGTATTAGTTGCCCACTTTCTCTATATACTTTATATTGTACGGTTTTCACCAGTGGTTTTGTGACCTGTCTGCAGGAACCGTCCCGTGCTAATCATAATACACTTTGTATGTATTCCGCTGCAGTATACGATATTACATTAGTGCTGAGGATGTTAGGATGCCATACTTGGGGAGAACTTGACGTTGATGCGTGCAGTCTTGTACAGCGTATATTATTTGATGCGGAAGCTTTCTCCTGAAGAAGGCGGTTTCAAGATGTCATAGAGAGGAACAGGACTGTCACAACAGGCCCCTCTTACCGCTGCAGGGTGATTAATCTGTTAATCACAAACCGATGCATGCTGGGAGGATCGAAGGGCAAGTGCCACGATGAAGACATATCATGTACAACCGGGACAGGGGCTTGGAATCCTAGGGCTTGAGCTATGTCTTGTGTATTGAGGTTTATAACTTACATTATGACTCTGAAGCCTGGTTCATATCTGCGTTCGGTATTTCAGTCATGGAGTCCGTTTGGGGACCCCCCGAATGGAATAGTAAACACATTAAAAAGTGGTGAGCAATGAAAGCACATGGACCCCATAGACTATAATGGGGTCCGTGTGTTTTCTGCACAGTGGAGAAAAGTACTGCTTGACGTACCAAAGCAAATCCCCCAAACAGAATCCTGAACGCAGATGTGAACCAGGCCTAATATGGTAACAGTTGTGTTATGAGACTTGTGTCCTGTAGCCACATCTCATTGTCTTTGACTTCCATCCATACATCCAGTTGGCAAGTTGTCAGTGACTGATTCAGGTTATTAATAGCGTGAGATACAGTAAGTACTTGTGAACCATGAAATGTTGTTTATGCCTAAGACCAGATAGGTAGATTCCTAGACCAATGAACAATTTATGGATTTCACTTACGTTATTAGTGACAACATTCACAAATCAATGATCAAAGTCCCCTCAATTCACTAATATATGCCAAAATCTCATTGGATCTTATATATAGAGCAAGTCCATAAGGGCATGTTATTGTCCCTGGGTGTTATATAAGACTTCAACTGCTTCTCGTCATGACACCAATGTTAAAGAAGACCTTTCACCTTCTCTCCTAAGTCCAACTCATTGCATGCTTCCATAGGCGCACCTACACCAGTTTCAGCGCAGTTGGAATTTTTTCTCAAAACGTCTCCATTCCTGAGCAATCAGTGCTGTAAGTTTCAGTACAATCATGTTCTCTACAGTCAGGTGGGCGGTCCTAGGTTGGAGCAAACAGGCACGAAGCCCGCTGACCCCATAGACTATAATGGGATCCGTGTGGTTTCCACTCGATTTCTGCTCAAAACAGGACTTGCTTGCAGGACTTTTCTCTCCGCATGTTTTGTGCAGAAACCATACGGACCCCATTATATTCTAACCAAGTAACCACTTTTTTATGCCTATAGGTTTCCGTTAGGGGGGTCCCCAAGTGGAACAGAAACCCGAACGCAGATGTGAACCGGGCCTTACATGGTTTACATGGCCATACACTTTCAATGTGGGTTCAGTCAATCTAAGTCTAACGTGTTTGGTCTAGTTTGCTGTCTCCTAACATATTGGGTAAAATGAGATGTAACGTGCAGCAGCTCCATGATGGCGGTGCTTGGGCTCTACACCATAGGCTTGTACTCACTAGGCCCGACCGTGAGGGAACATTTGTCCCAGTAACATCTATGATGAGATCATGTCCACTGGAGGGACATCCTCGGCCGAGTCCATCCTTAGCCCGTCTGGAGCATGCAAACATTTACCGCCATTTTTATTGATGGACTTGACTCTAGCGTTCCTGAAAAGTCAACTGAGCTGTGCAGATGCGCGGTGTAGCCGGGATCCAGCAGTAAAGTAGCTGAAATGATTTGTGCTTCTACATTTAGTTCAACCTGATTTGAGGATGTACAGATGGTTCCCGCTCCACATTTCTACAGCCTCTCTCCCCATGCTCTGGTTTGCTCTCACATTAATCTGTTTCTCATTGATTTTCCCATCGCTGAAACTTTGAGCCGCGGCCGGATTCTTTAAGAGAGAAATAGCATCTTCTTCTTGGCCCGCACTTTAATCAGAGAAATGGCTTTTGTGTATAAGAATGGTCTGGTATACAAATAATGGGGGGCAGTGGTACAAAGCAGACGGCCACTTATATATAGCTTTATTATAATATAAGATTGTCTGTTATATGTCTGGAGTCATTTGGATCATCACCAAATCGAAATATTATACTGTTGCCTGGTAGATCATGGCTGTACTGTATAGTCTAAGTATTTTATCTAGGCGTAGTAACTTATCAATACATTGTAAAAATAAAATCATACTTCAGCTCCTGCTCCAAAACCCTAAACAGCATTTGACATTCGGCTCTCCTTCAAAAGGAAGAAACCGTTCTCTTTAGTGCCCCCTATAGGCAGCTACACTGTAAGTCAGCGTCCGAACCTTTAACAAAATTTGAAACGTGACTAGGAATATTAGCCAAACCAGATGATATCTCCAGTCATGTTCCAAGGCTCTTCTATGGGACGGATATAGAACTTGCAGGGTGTAAGGCTGCACAAAAGAGAAGGGTGTATCTCGCAACGAGAGCTAATTTTCATACATTTTCCCATTGAGCATTTCCATCATTTCTGGTCATTTCACATGGATATCCATCCAGTATTGCCATGACTGCATCATCCAATAGCTCTAGTGCTCTAAACATGTTAGTCCCTGGAGTCAGGGGATTGTATCCTATGTCATGTGACCACTGGACATGATGTCACTGTCTCCCCTGTGACTACATTGTTTACTTAGGGTCACAAGGGACCAAGGCTGTGTAGTCTGAAAAAAGTTACCTACTCCGACTGTAGCTTCAAAAGAGAATGATGAATTATTTTTAATTATAATTATCAATATTATAGAAAAAATTTCATGCGTAGCTCGTTCCATATTTACGTTCTTAGCATATTGAGTCATTAGATTTGTTTGTGAATTAGAGGATCTTTACTGATTTTGTCTGTTCAGGTATATGTGAAGGAGTTGGCCTAATTACTGCTCAGCCTGGAGGGTACAACATCACTTATAATAAAAATATAGGATACTAGCTTCTGCCTGCGACTTCGTCTGCGGGTTGTTGTTGGCGATGAGCCACTTATAATTAGCCAAATGTGGTTGGCGGTGATCGGCCTGCGTCCACGTGTCGGCTCTGGTGCATCTATGCATATGCGCAGCAGCCGCAGTTATATGCACATCTGTATGGAGAGCAGAGCAAGCTGTGGTACCGCGCTGCCTCAGCTCGGCTACATCGGGCAATTTGGATCACAGGGGTTGTCTTGTCTGAGTGTCATAGCAGCTTCTGTGTTAGACGGCTGAACGGCTGGTGAAATTTGACACAGTTGGCCCTCCCCCCCCCCCCCCAGCACAGTCCAAAGACCACATGCCCCTGTATTACGCACACAAATTGCTAGCGTGCTGCCTCAGCTCTGCTACATGTGCTAATTTTGAATACAGGGCTTGTGTTGTGTGAGAGTGTCTGAGCAGCTTGTGTGTTAGACACAGCTGAACGGATTTTGCTAAAATATACAACATCTGTGGCAGAACAACAGATTCCCCGTCGTACTCACTGAAACTCTACAGCTGATATACTCCTCTTGTCCAGACACAGCCTGTATGTTCTGTAGTCTCCTGATCTTCTATGAGACTCCATTTTCTTCAGCTTTCACACTGTCCAGCTCCCTCCTTTTTTAGCTCCGTCCCCAAATTAGCGTGTAGCTCCGCCCTCCACATTGCGTGATCCTATGGGACGACTGAAGGTCCTGTGATGACGTCATCAAAGATCCTCAAACGTAGTGTGTGTCTAAATTTGTGCTTAACGGTGATGTAGTGACGTCATTTACCGGGATAAAAATTAGACTATGTGTTAATCGTGGTTACAATCTATCTATGTCGCAAATTTCATTCAAATCCACTCAGCTGTTTTTGTGTGATTGACACACAAACATCCAAACACACAAACATATAAACTTTCATATAATATTAGTAGGATAGGATAGGATAAAGGTATGTAAGGCTCTCTAAGGGTATGTTCACACAGTGAAATTTGGAGATGAATTTGACGTGGGATGCTGATTTCTTTTCCTCTAGCCGATTGGCACATTCAATCTTCAGGCGGTTTCCACCTAACGAATGTCATTGAAATGAATGGTAGAAAGATAAATTTGTTTTAGGTCCAGTGTCTATAGAGCGTTCAGGATAGTCTGAGACACACTTACTGTCCAATCATTGGTTCAGGCTGTGGCTCTGTCCCTCCCCCTGACATCTCAGATTGGCCGCCATGCATAACATAACCTCAGTGCACAAAAAGCAGTGATCAACAGAAGTCAGTTCAATTTTAGGATTGATGGACTTTCTTTAGATGGTCAGTATAAATAATAGAAAACTTTGTAGTTTATCTTATAAGAGAAAAATCCTTCTTTCTCATCTCATCAGGCTGTTTTCCTGATCCCCTCCCTTTGATAAAATGACTTTCACTCTGAAAATCTCTGCTGTATCGATGTCAAGACATACTGCAGATCACATGCCTCATACCGTATTACACATGTCTATGGAGAGCAGAAGTGGGAGGAGTAAGCAGAAAGGGCAGGAAATAAGATGCTAGTCTGGTGCTGGAGCTAAGGAGGAGCTTTCTATTACAACCAAATTGCTTTGCTCACATCAGTACAAATCGGTGCTTCTCTATATATGTCCTGCACTATTTGTAATAAGATTCTCCTGTACTTACTGTTTGCATTACACGACAGGTAGTCTCTACCCACCAGCTCAGAGAAAACTGCAAACTACAGATAAAGCATGCAGGGGGGAAATTTGCTAAAAATTGCAAAATATAATTGCAATATCTAGTGACTGTACTAAGGGTTTATGCAACATTTGTTAAAAGGTTAGGAATGTTTTAAGAAATATTGTATCAGGAATACATTTTAGCATATGTGTCTGGCTGTAGTGAAAACAGTCACGTAATACAAGTTGGAGGCATGGCTTGTATACCGTACTATGTCCGTCTGTACTCTGCCAGCTAAAATCCCGGTGGTAACAGCCCTTGCTTTGCCCTCACTGTTCAATAGTGGACTTTGATAATTACATAATCTCTCAACTCATGTCTGACCTTTTGCCTCCAATCCAATCCGGCTGGATACCTGCCTTGTGACCTTTATAGCAAGAATGTCAGCAGCCCCTCATACCTCCTCTAGCTACGCAGCTGTCACCACCAGCCCGCCTGCACCACCACTAGCATTTAAGGCGTTTACATACGAGGGGACCAGCAGAATGTAAAGCAATTGGACCACCAAGTGAGGCCAAATTGTGTAACGTGAACCTGTCCCCTGCCGCGGAGGTTCACAACGTGTCCACTTTGTGCCACAACATGAAGGGCAGGTATCCAGGTCCTTTACATCTTACTGCCAAACGATATAAAGTGAAAGCTCCTCCTGTCCGACAGTCATTTTGGAATTTTTGCAGCCTTTTGCATTGTCTTATATGAGGCCAAATCATGTAACACGTAGCCATCTCCCTGCAGAGGTTTGTTCCGGATGTGGTACACAGCTACCACTGTGTGCCACAAACTGAAGGGCAAGTATCAAGGTCTGTTACGTTTTCACTGTCCCTCCCATGTCTCAGTCATTTTTAGAATGGTCTCTTGTATTCGTTCACATTACCTGATGTGAGGCCAAGTTGTGTTAGGGGGGGCGTTCACGCTGCATTGTTAGTGTCCGTTGTTAGATAATCTTAACGACTGACAGTAACAGAACCGTCAAAAATCTGTTAAAAATTCCATAGATTTCAATGGGATTCCTTCTGTCGTCCAGTAGCGTCCGTTATTATCAAATCCATCACAGGCCCGTTATTTTGGCAGACATAATAACACAGGGTGCAGGACTTTTGTCATCCATTACACCGTCCATTATTTCTGTCCATTTTTTTCTGCAATGCTCAGAAAACAGAACAAAAAACCCCGTGACTGTATAATAATGGGCATTAAAGGGATTCTATCATTAAATTCACATTTTTTCTCGATCACACATGTGAATAGCCTTAAGAAAGGATATTCTTCTCCTACCTTTAGATGTCTTCTCCGCGTCGCCATTCGGTAGAAATCCCGGTTTCGTTGGTATGCAAATTATTCTCTCAAACAGCACTGGGGGCGTCTCAATGCTGCGAGAGAACTCTCCAGCGCCGCCTCTATCTTCTTCAGGAACGGCCTCTCTGTGCGTCTTCTTCTGGAGTTGGGTCCAAACTTCTAGGCCTCGGGCAGAGCCGACTGCGAATGCCTTCTGGCCACAAGAAAATGGTCACTTACACCAGCTTACTGTGTAAGCGTCCATTTTTCTAGTGGTCGCTGCCATGTGCAGTTGGTTCCGCCCGAGGCTTAGAAGTTTGACCCCAGCTCCAGAAGAAGATGCAGAGAGAGATGGTTCCAGAAGAAGATGGAGAGTTCTCACGCAGCATTGGGGACGCCCCCAGTGCTGTTTGAGCTCTGAGGACCGCCCCCAGTGCTGCGAAAGAACTCATTTGCATACCGAAGAAAACCCTGATTTCTACCGAACAGCGGTGCAGAGAAGACATCTAAAGGTAGGAGAAGAATAGCCTTTCTTAAGGTTATTCCTACGTGTGATTTTAATGATAGAATCCCTTTAAGGGACACTCAAAAACGGACACATTAACACACGTCAGGCAGCGTCCATAGGCATCAATTTTTTTTTATTTTTTACAGACCCTATGATAACGGACTTCTGAGATAGTGTGACCGTACACTTATATACACTTGTCAACGGCAAATATCAAGGTCTCTTAGATCTTCATGGCCGTAAAATACAAGTCCCTCTTGTGCGTTATTCATTTCCGGAATGGTCTTTTGCAGTCCTTCACATTGCCTCATGTGAGGCCAAGTTGTGTTCCCTTTATCCATGTATCTAACATGTCACAGAGCTACCTCATTGTGCCACAGCATGACGGACAAGTATCAAGGTCTCTTCCGACTTCACTTGAAGGCTTCGGCTCCGACAAGCGAAATAAAGTACAAGGGCCTCCTGTGCGTCAGTCATTTTTTTGGAAGGGTCTTTTGCAGCTCTTCACGCTACCTGTACTCACAGACACATTTATCTGTCACATTGTCACCTTGCATAGACAGACACAATGAGCCACAGGTCTCCTTTACCTCGGCCTCATAGTGTCTGGTACATGCTGTGGCAGTGACAGTCCCTTTACATCATTGTTGGAGAATACAATGTAAAACTCAACTAAGAGCATCAAACGGTGGAGAAAACCCAGCCAGAGTAAAAGAGACAAGTGATTAGCGCGATGGAAGAAGGGAAATTGCTGGAGATCCTATCAGCGAGGCCGTGCGGTGTGCTGCGCTGCCATTAGCCTTCAAGGTGCTTTTGAGATTCCGGAGAGATGTATGGGCCACTTAACCTGCATCAAACCCAAGACAAAGAGTACTCAGCTCCTCCGTTGGAGGATGTGTCAAGAGCAGCTCGCAGAGCAGACAAATGCCTCTCTGGGCCACTAAGTACTGCGTCTGTGTGATCCGTATCTCCTCATTCAGCCTGATACTGAGCTACAGCTGTAACCCTCTACCTGCCGCCATGGACTGCTGATGCCACTTCACCATACCAAACACTGGGGGCGGAGGTCTTTATTACAGCGATTTCACTTTTAATTTACAGTCCTGTATAGCCGGAACACATTGGCATCAATTTATTGAATATTATCTATAGTTATTTAGCGACAACCTATTCCGCAGAGCTGGACGGAGATTGTCATTGGTCACTGTCCACACCGGGTCTCAAAATCTAAATTCTGCAATAACTTATTACTATGTTTTATGGAGTGAGGTGAGATTGTAAATTCAACAGTTTATGAGTACAAGCTAGAGAAATAACTATAGGGAGTGCAGAATGTACAGGTGTACCCGGCTCTACGGCCTGAAGGGCTCCAGCATACACTCTGTCACATAAGATATATCAGTGTTATTATATCTGTACTGTGACATCACTGTGTGTATTATCCCTGTACTGTGACATCACTGTGTATTATCCCTGTACTGTGACATCACTGTGTGTATTATCCCTGTACTGTGACATCACTGCGTGTATTATCCCTGTACTGTGACATCACTGTGTGTATTATCCATGTACTGTGACATCACTGTGTGTATTATCCCTGTACTGTGACATCACTGTGTGTATTATCCCTGTACTGTGACATCACTGTGTGTATTATCCCTGTACTGTGACATCACTGTGTGTATTATCTCTGTACTGTGACATCACTGTGTGTATTATCCCTGTACTGTGACATTATTGTGTGTATTATCCCTGTACTGTGACATCACTGTGTGTATTATCCCTGTACTGTGACATCACTGTGTGTATTATCCCTGTACTGTGACATCACTGTGTGTATTATCCCTGTACTGTGACATCACTGTGTGTATTATCCCTGTACTGTGACATCACTGTGTGTATTATCCTTGTTATAGACATCACTGCATTATCTTTTTGGCAGGAAAGTTACATTGGCAGTAACTGGTAGTTATACAGAAAAGTCAAACAAGTCCACCTGACCCAATATCATGAATTACCAAGGTTCATTGACATAACTGTAGTAATAATTGCTGCTCAGTGACATTGCTGTGTGTGTATTCAGGAGTGTACATATATAAGGAGCACACGTTATAGTTGCATCTGGTACCTGAGGTGGTCCAATAATTACTTTACAATGTAAAAAAACTAATTGTGAGTTGTAAGCTTAGAGTTTCTGGTATTGATTTTGAACCTAGGCCTTGGAACAAGGCCGCATCCAATAACAAGCTGGGCATCTTCTCTATAGAACCATTCAATGCCATTCAGCCCATGGCATTACCTATATTTTACAATAGTCCTGAAGTCTTGAAGCTTTCTGTCCTGCCACTGAGCCTCAAAATAGGAAAACACTTCCTGCTCTGTAGAAATCACGTCTCAACAGCGATCTCAATATCGTGATGGACAAAATTATAGTTTGCAGATTTTCAAGGGGATGTTTTACCCTTTTTAGGACAAATCCTGCAAGTATTCCACAGCAAAAGCTGCATCAAATGTTGGCTTTGCTGCAGATACATTGTAGAATTTAATACAGAATTTTGGCAAAATCACGGAAAATTTTTTGTGTGATCTTCTAAGGCTATATCCTATATCAGCCATAAAAATATACTGCTCCAATGTGGCATCTTTTTTTTCACAGACCCATTGACTTTGCGTGGAGCGGAGTATCTAAAAACAGAGTTGTATTTCTGATCCGTCAAAAAGTAGAGCGTGCCCTACTTTTGCACAGATCACGAGCAGCGCCCGCACGAGAACCTCACTAGCGTAAATAGAGCCTAAGAGGTTAAACATCACCAGACGCCATAGCTTTAGCGTATATAAGAGCGTACATTCTGGTAAGGTGAAAGAACGCAGTGACGGGTCCAGAACAGAATTGTTGCGTTCAGGTATTTTGCTTCTTTTACCGAGAGTCTGTTCTTTGCATCCACTACCCAGTCAGTCGAAGCCTTGCTCTTATTTCTCGGGACTAGACTAATCTCAGTGACACGAAAGCCTTGCCCATTCTCCGCCCATGTCACAAAACGGTTTAATTATAAAGGCAGACAGACCCCAGTGTCCCCCGGCTGTAAAGGCGCACAAATAAGCGCGCAATCAAAATCAGCAATTACCTCTGGAATTTAGTGTAAACAGACCTATAATCAGACAACAAACAGAGCTGTTTAGCATTCCTCCCGCACTGCGCCGTGTGCGGGGCAATTTCCCTTTATTTATCTTCAGCTGCTCGGCAAAAAACGAGCAAGGGCATCCATGCAATTAGCATAATTACTACACATAGGCCGGATCCTGTGTGGATTCTCTGCTGAGCTCTCTCGCCCCCTGCTCTGCGCTGCCCTTACCCCCCTCTCTTCTAACCTCCTCACCCTCTCTACAGCATCAGCACCCGGGAGCATCTCTCCGAGAACTGAAGTTTGCCATGAGAGCAGCCGAGAAATCCTGCGTGATGGATGATTGGATAAAGCGGAAGGGACACAGAACAGAGGCGTAGTGCGGAGAGTTATACTTTATTGAATGATGGCTGTAAATTTAGACATCATAAAGCATGTAGAATAGTAGACGTATAGCAATGTCTAGGATGAAGCCATAGACTAGAGTGCGGGGAGAATAAGCAGTCGTGAAACTAGACCCGGACTTATCTCATTGTCTTGATATAATTAAGACTTGATTTTTTTTCATTTACTCTGCTTTGTTATTGCAAAGTCTTCAGAAGACGTACCGAATGTATATGGATTGTCTACACACCCTTATTGCAACTTTTATTTTGTAATGCCTTGAATCGTGATAAATTGCGGTAATCCCCCCTGAACGCTGCCTTTCTATCATCCATATAACTTCATACCCTATGGAGAAGCATGGTGGTGGCCCCATTATACTACGAGGGCTGAGTCTCTACAGCTTTACTTAAGACAGATTGAGTCATTTCAGATAAAAATTTATTTGGATTAAAAAAAAAACAACTTTTGTATACTTCTATGTTTGGGCCCCACTGCAGCCTGCCCTGTTACATAATCTCTCTAGACGTACCAGCAGCCATTGTGGCTACCCAGCCCCATTATTACTATGCTACCATGTGCACTAGTGGATCCCAGCACTGCCCTGATCATGGGTCTGCAGCTACCCCCTCTTCGCTCTACTCTGCCCCTCCATGTCAGGGCACCAATATCAGCTCAGAGTGCTGTTGTCCAACCTGTTCCCCGCTATAGTACCTGCCATTGCTTTACCTTTGCTGACACTGACAACAACCAGAATCCCAGTACAGGGGGACAACCAACAGGATGGGGAGAGGACACGACCAGCGCTGCACCTCCCATGAGGCGACCTGAAGCGACCGCTTCAGGCGGCGCTATGCCAGGGCCCCAGCGAGGGCGGCATTTTTGCTTACCTAAGCTAGTCCAGGACAAGCTGTACTGGACTGGCATAGCACCGAGCGGTGGATTGGGGAGGCCGCTGGAGCAGCGCTGCTCCAGCGGCCTTCCCTCACGCTCTGGCAGAGAGCAGGTCCTCTCCCTGCCTGCAAACGCCGCTAAGCCCTGTCCTCACTTCGCCACACCCCCTCCGCTCCGCCACGCCCCCTCCGCTCCAAGCCCTCCTCCTGGGGGGGGGCGGCTTTCTGTCGTTCGCCTCAGGCGGCGAAAGGGGCAGGTTCACCCCTGAAAACGACAGACAAGTAGATGAACAGGGACAACACAGTGCTCAGTATCCTTCAGTACACTGCTTCATTGATTCTGGCCCACTTGGAATGTTTTCTCTAGCCCCCACCAGTCTTGAGCAATTGTTGCTGATAGTTTCAGCACCCAATAAATTGATTAGGCTTTCTACTGTCAGGTGGGCGGTGTTTGACCGTCTACTGCAACTCAGGACCACCCACCTATTTAGCATATTGGGTGCTTAAACGAACAGGTCTGATTGCTACAACAGTGGGGGTTAGGGGAAAATTTCCAACTGTGCCAAAATCAATGGAGCGCCTCCTATTAAAGAAGGCAAAGTGGTTGAGGTGATAAATGTCTTGGAGGTTTCCTTGAAAAGTTTCCATTTCTTGCTGGTTTATTCTGTTTTCTATGGACATGATATTACATCTGAAGCAATGTGGTGTCTTATATCAGTAGTATACTAATCTACACTCACCGGCCACTTTATTAGGTAACACCTGTCCAACTGCTCGTTAACACTTAATTTCTAATCAGCCAATCACATGGCGGCAACTCAGTGCATTTAGGCATGTAGACATGGTCAAGACAATCTCCTGCAGTTCAAACTGAACATCAGTATGGGGAAGAAAGGTGATTTGAGTGCCTTTGAACGTGGCATGGTTGTTGGTGCCAGAAGGGCTGGTCTGAGTATTTCAGAAACTGCTGATCTACTGGGATTTTCACGCACAACCATCTCTAGGGTTTACAGAGAATGGTCCGAAAAAGAAAAAACATCCAGTGAGCGGCAGTTCTGTGGGCGGAAATGCGTTGTTGATGCCAGAGGTCAGAGGAGAATGGCCAGACTGGTTCGAGCTGATAGAAAGGCAACAGTGACTCAAATAGCCACCCGTTACAACCAAGGTAGCCAGAAGAGCATCTCTGAACGCACAGTACGTCGAACTTTGAGGCAGATGGGCTACAGCAGCAGAAGACCACACCGGGTGCCACTCCTTTCAGCTAAGAACAGGATACTGAGGCTACAATTTGCACAAGCTCATCGAAATTGGACAATTGAAGATTGGAAAAACGTTGCCTGGTCTGATGAGTCTCGATTTCTGCTGCGACATTCGGATGGTAGGGTCAGAATTTGGCGTCAACAACATGAAAGCATGGATCCATCCTGCCTTGTATCAACGGTTCAGGCTGGTTGTGGTGGTGTCATGGTGTGGGGAATATTTTCTTGGCACTCTTTGGGCCCCTTGGTACCAATTGAGCATCGTTGCAACGCCAAAGCCTACCTGAGTATTGTTGCTGACCATGTCCATCCCTTTATGACCACAATGTACCCAACATCTGATGGCTACTTTCAGCAGGATAATGCAATGCCATGTCATAAAGCTGGAATCATCTCAGACTGGTTTCTTGAACATGACAATGAGTTCACTGTACTCCAATGGCCTCCACAGTCACCAGATCTCAATCCAATAGAGCATCTTTGGGATGTGGTGGAACGGGAGATTCGCATCATGGATGTGCAGCCGACAAATCTGCGGCAACTGTGTGATGCCATCATGTCAATATGGACCAAAATCTCTGAGGAATGCTTCCAGCACCTTGTTGAATCTATGCCACGAAGAATTGAGGCAGTTCTGAAGGCAAAAGGGGGTCCAACCCGTTACTAGCATGGTGTACCTAATAAAGTGACCGGTGAGTGTATATACTATACAAAATCCTATAAAGGGCAGGGGGACTTGCTGCCCACCAGGTACAACTTTTATCAAGACAAGTCCTGTCATACCCACTGGACGTGTCAATGAGCAGATCCTGATCCCGATACGGCAGAAAATTCTATCAAATATTGTAAGAATGACCAAAAAAAATATTTTGAAGTCAAGTTTTAATGTATTTCAATGTCTGCGACTATGTTGTTGGTCGAGGATACAATGGAGAGTATTGTGATGGTTAGATGTGTATGGGGCAACATTCTCCTCAAAGAAAATAGTTGAACCTTTTTCCAAAATGGAAGTTGGGATACCGGACATCTCATTGGGACATGTTACTTGTATGATGAAAACTAATCTTCTATGTCCCTTAAGGTTATAAACTATATAATAATGTGGCCCAATCTGTGGATAGCATGTTATAGAGCAGGAAGAGCAGAGCGGATTGATATATAATATTGCGGAAAAACATTCAGTAGTACATGTAATATTGATTTAAATCTGCTCATTCTGAGCTTAGGAGTCCAGTGGGCGGTCCTATTTTATGGGAGGAGTCCAGAATGTGCAGAAGTTTAAAGGAGTAAATTTCAAGTTCTACTGAATCTTTTCCTATGAATATATATATCAATCTGCTCAGCTCCTCCTGCCCTATAACATCCTCCCCACAGATCAGCCATTACACTGGGATGGGTTCAACGTTTTAAGCCTAAATATTTGGTAAAAATAAAGTTTTCACCTTTAGTAATAATGTCGCAAACCATCTTGCATTTCTATGCCGTCCTTCTTGGGCACGATATTCCGAAGCGTCTGCTTACACCGTAGGAATCTTATTACGGAGCAAAGTGTGAGAGACGGATACAGTGTTGTTCTTTTCTGAGCATGTGAATGAGCGCTCTTGATATCGGCAATACATAATTTGTGGTGTCCTAGCGAAATATTCAGCAGTGCGGGTATCTTAGCGCTCTTCATGTGCAGCATACTATCTTCATTCTAAACTCTAGTGTTGTTTCCTCTTGCTTTCCCGGATAACCATACTTTTGCAATATTCTGTTTTGTTTCCGCGCTCTCTATTTTCTTTTTCTTTTTTTTTTCTTTTTTTGTTTTAATGCTGATTTTATCAGCAGTGAAAAAAAAAATTGCCAAATAGCTTCCTGCCCCCCATGCTGCCCCTTCTTGCAGTCGGCAGATAGATTAAGGCTGCCGCTCCCCCTGTCTGCTGCTTACCTACACATTGCTGGTCAGTACAGCCACCCAAGGTGACTGTTATCACTTAATTAAATCCTTGCACGCTGAGATGAAAAAACAACAGTGCTCATTCATTCATAACCTGAGGAGAGAGGCCTGTCCTCCCTCCCTCTCTCTGCCTTATTCCTCCATTCCCTCCCTCTGTTTCTGCCTATCCCTTGCCAATTCTCTCTCTACCTCTTATTTCACTCTGGCAGGGAACCCGGTGCAAGGTTTTAGTTCTGTAGACATCATGTGACACCTCCTGTCTCGCTCTTTACAAGTTCTGATCCTCCTTTCTTGTCTCTGTCCCATTGTTTTTGGTTGCTACTGTCACTCCTATCTTTTTTCCCCGACGCGTTTCGTCTTTTTCTCCTTTTTTTTTAATAACTGTTAATCTCTCCATGCTATTCTCTGCTCTCTTATGGTGACTCTTGACATTCTTACCTCCTTGATCTCTCTCCGTTCGGTGGCATTGTTCTGTGCAGATATTTTTGCATCCACTTTTAGAAATCACATACGCTCAGGCAATTTTCTCTCCCAGCGTCTTGCGGCTTAAGCCGCTTGTTACTTGGTAATGTATAGCAACAGCTGATTAACCAAAGTAACAGGCTGTAACACACAAATCCATTGTACTTTTCACAGTTACTGTCACCTGTGGGCCTGCACCATTGAAGCATTGTGATGGACGCTCTCTAGATAAAAGACGACAGTGGTGACATATGACATCAGCCACAAGTGGGCGCTTAAAAGTCTTCCAACAATTTATTAGCATTCACCTTTTAAACCTAGCCTACTGAGTTGTACAGATTTCACACTTACAGATAATTTTGTTATATCAAGGCGAAATGAATGTCTAGAAATATGCTCGTCCGCTAAGACTGAAACGGTCTCTCTAATGACACTTTTATGTAGCTGCTGTTTCACTGTCCGACCTATTATGGCGGACCTTTCACCACCTACACCATCTCCAACTTTAATAATACCCGCTCCACTGATTCCAGCACAGTTGGAATTTTTCTCCTATTCCCCACCGTTCCTGAGCAATCAGTGCTGGAAGTATCAGCACACAACGTGGTAATGGGGCTCCCTACTGTCCCTGTCTGTCTACTTCCATTCTAAGACTGCCCAGTTGACAATAGGGAACCTTATTAGTATATCAAACACTTCTTAGGATTGGTAGGGGTTAGAAAAAATGGTGTGTCTGAATCAGTGCATCGGCACCGATTGAAGGATACAAAGACTTGGAGTTGGTGAAAGTGATGAAAGGTCCTCTTTAAAGAGCCCTTAAACATGACTTGGCAGAGTCAGAGTCTCCTTAAAAAGTAAAAGACATACGTGTAGACAACTGTTTTGGTGTTCTTGCCCCTCCTCAGCAGAAAGTAGAACACGAATGGAGACCTATATGCATAAAGAAGCAGTTACCTTAGGAACCCCACAGACCCCATAGACTGTAGTGGGGTCTGTGTGGTTTCTGCAGGAAAAATGCGAAGAGAAAAGTGCTGCTTGTAGGACTCTGCGGAGAGGGGAACGGAATCCCCAAACTCAAATGTGAACCGGGCTGTAAGAGTTATATCAAAAACCAACAACGTAAAAGAACCATGAAACATATTTCCATAAATGGCGTCTCTTCCTTTTGATGGAGATTCTGGTTAGCGAATATTCAAGGCTCTTTAAGGAGTTGAGCATTAAACTACAGTTTAGCTACTAGAGATGAGCGAATAGTATTCCAATAGTATTCCAATCTCTAGTTTCGAATACCTCGCTCCCATAGGAATGAATGGAAGCGGCCGAACATCAAGGGGTTACGCAACGGGCGCCGGCCATGCTCCGGCCGCTTCCATTCATTCCTATGGAGCGAGGTATTCGAAACTAGAGATTCGAATACTATTTGCTCATCTCTATTAGCTACCTATTGGTGGCCTTAGTTAGACTGCTTTTTTCTTTTTGGAGGAGAGCTAATTTGCATACCTTTTTCTAGGAAGCATAGCATGTAGATATTCTTACACCAACTGGTGTCACCATAAGATAAAACAGTATCTTCTTAGAGCTATTGATCACAATATTTCTCCTTCCCTACAGTTACGATAGGTTCACACATTTGGCTCTCCGTCATTCGGTTCCACATAAGGACACTCATGAATCCCTTACACTATAATGGGGTCCACTGAGTGTCCGTCGGGTTTCCGGTGGGTTTATACTGAAACCTGCAGAGAGAACAAAATTTAAATCTGCTCATTCTGAGTTTAGCAGTCCAGTGGGCGGTCCTATCTGGTGAAGGGGAGTCCCACTGGATCCAGAATGTGGTCTCATATGGGACATGTTGCTTCCATTCTGAGCTTAGGAGTCCAGTGGGCGGTCCTATCTGGTGAAGGGGAGTCCCACTGGACCCAGAATGTGGTCTCATATGGGACATGTTGCTTCCATTCTGAGCTTAGGAGTCCAGAGGGCGGTCCTATCTGGTGAAGGGGAGTCCCACTGGACCCAGAATGTGCAGAAGTTTAAAGGAGTAAATTTCAAGTTCTACTGAATCTTTTCCTATGAATATATATATCAATCTGCTCAGCTCCTCCTGCCCTATAAAATGCTGCCCACAGATCAGCCTTCTGTTACACTGCGATGGGTTCCCTTTTTCTAAAATTTTAAGATTAAATATTGCTCTCAACCAATATTAGGCAGAATCTGCGGCAAAGTCTCCGACGGGCAGAGCACATCTATACAATTGTGGCATAAGTCTTATTTGCAAATATATGGAAAGGGTAATATCTCCAGGAATCAATAATGACTATTTTTGGGATGTAAACTTTCTAAGACAACCGGATTGTGGAAATTGCTTCTTGATATGGTGTTGATTTGCTGCTTGTGAAGTTGTACCCTGTAACATGTAAGAAGGATTGATCTTGCGGGATACTACTCTAAATGTACATGATTTCTCTGCTGATATTCTGTGGATATTACGAGAAGGACCTGCGGATATGACAACTTGGGAAGTGTTAATGCTACATTGCAACCAAATCGTAAATGATACCTGCGTTGGTGAACATGATTGCAAGTAGAATTGAAAATATGCATGAATGGTAAATGCGGCTTTTCATCAGCATATTCATGCCCGTCGCCGATGACCTTGATTATTTTGTGAAATGGACAAGCGATGAAAACTAGATTTTTTATTTATTTTTTTTTACCATGCACAAATATAGAAGGAGATAAAATGTCTGTCAAGCATATGGAAATTTCTGTTGGAAAAAATATTTTAAAATAATGTAAAGGTTCGTTTCCATGGTAGTTTGTGTTTATGGAATACGTTAAAAAAAAAAATCTATTTTGTAGAATTAATAAATGAGTGTTATATGTTGTTTGATAGCTTCAATCGCTTGTAGGAAACAGCAGCCTTTCATTTCAGTATGGACCCCACCCCAAATGGAAATGTAGTTACCCGTAGAAACCCGTGGACCCCATAGACTATAATGGGGTCTGCGTGGTTTCTGATCGGTTTCCACCTGAAAAGGGTGAAAAATGCAGAGAGAAAAGCGCTGATTGTAGCACTTTTCTCTCCACATTTTTCAAACCGAGAGGGGACCGGATTCCCTGTACGCTGGTGTGAACTCAACCTTAAGTTTAGAACTACCTTAGGCCCAGTTCACATCTGCGTTCGTCAATCCGCATGGGGACCCCGCGAACGGACTACTGAATGCATTGACAAGCGGTGAGCAGTGAAAGCACACGGACCCCATAGGCTATAATGGGGTCTGTGTGCTTTCCGCGCGGTGTCCGCACGAGTCATGCAGACAGGAAAGTAGATCGTGAACTACTTTTCTTTTTGCACGTTCCATACGGACACCACACGGACCCCATTATAGTCTATGGGGTCCATGTGCTTTCACTGAACACCGCTTGCCAATGCATCCAGTAGAGTTCAGTGGGGTCTCCATGCGGACTCCCCGAACAAATTACCAAATACAGATGTGAGACAGGCCTTATCAAGGACTAGAAGAGTCTCATTTACATACAAGACCTTTATCAAGCTCTAGTAATGTGACAGCTACAGATGGATAATTTAGGATGTTCCACATCTGAGTAACCTCTACAGTATAGTAAACAGCCATACCCCCCGATGAGCACCCATATGTATACATATTTATCAAAGGGGTCTGGTTTCACCTTTTTTCATATACCCTGGCTATTAGGGAGTTCATAAAGGGGGGCTCCTGTTTAGGATTTCTTCTAGGGGCAGTTACAAAGCAGATATCTCTCACGCCCTCTGGAGGATCTGTTGTGTCCTGCAATACAGAGACATCCCATTATTTGGAATAAGCTCCCTTTTAATGTTCTTTTTCCTATGGTTGGATCATTTCTTGTTGCTGTGTTGTATTCGGGGGCTGCCATACTAGTGCACTAAAGTAGTATTATTGCCATTTGGCGATGGAATGAGCCCCAGCTATGAAGCAGGTTATTCTGAGTTGTATATTTCTTAGTTACATGTATATCTACGTCTGATAGAGATGGGTAATGACCAGGATGACCTCCTTTAGGTCTCCTATACAGTTTTTTAGACTCCGGGAGGCAAATTTATCACTGCATATATAGTCAGATTTTCTGTTCAAGACCAAGTCTGGCCATGTCCTGTATATAGTCCCTCCAACACAGACAGGGCTGTGGAGTTGGTACGCCAAACCATTGATTCTGACCTCCGGTGGGGGTTTATCTCCCCTGAGGTCTAAAGGATTGGGCATGTTGAAATCCAACAGCCCGATTTTCTTTTCCTTTATATCTGCCATCAGTAGAAACTCAGTATTACCACAATAGATGATCCCGCTAGAATCGTTCGGTTTGGCCAGCATTGGTATAATGTGTATGGTGCTGGCCTAACTTTCATATGATGGCATATATCAGGGGAGACAGGGATTGAACTGGTGGATTTCAACATGCCCCATCCTTTTGTCCCTCCGCCAGTAGTCTGGCAAATATCCTTGAAACTGGGAAACAATTTCTCTTATTTCTATCCTTAAAGCTACAAGCGCCCCATTAATAGTATGTAACGCATTTTGATAGTTATTAGTTGGAGCCAGGTAAGCCCCTGCATCAGATCTAAGTGCAAACCTATGCATGAGTTTTGTGCGTTCTCTCGGCTTTTGCTCCCTCTTCTGATTATGTGCAGAACTGTCTAATATCTCATTTTTCAACTCAAGGGTTTTATGCATCTGTCTCTCTATGTATTACTGTCTTTGCTTTTCCAGCGACTGTGTGCATTGTGACTGTCTATCCCTTTGTGTATCACACTTTCCCTATCTATGGCTGTCTCCTGCCTGTTTTCCTGCCTGTTCTCCTCCCTGCCTCTCCGTTTGTGACTGTCTCTTGTTCTTTTCCCCGCAGTCTCTGGACGGATTTGTATTTGCACTAAACCAGGAAGGAAAATTTTTGTACATTTCGGAGACTGTGTCCATCTACCTTGGCTTGTCTCAGGTGAGTGTCGCTCATCTGTCTCTTCACACGTAGAACATCACGACTTATCTGTCATGTGGGAAGTGTCTATCAGACCCTATAGTTACTGAGTGTATCGGCATATTGGAGAAACAATCAGTGATTACTAATACATTTATTTTTTTATGTTATTTTTACCTTTTTAATAGAATATTAATCATTGCAATCTGCCACTATGTACTGTCACCTACGCCAGCTGAAGGTATACGTTTTGTGGGTTGTATTAATATTCATGAGGCTGCAGCTTACCAGTTCATTAAGTATTGAGGCAGTGATGCCAATAATGTCGGTGGTACAGTTTTCTAACCTTTATTCCATGGGGATACCCTTAAGATGAATATTCATGTCTTGAACTATGGGTCGGAAAGAGAGAATAGCAGGAAGCACAATTCAATTACTGCTATTTTATTGTCAAGGAGATGTAATAACTTAAACCTCAGAAACTTGACATTCTGCTGCCCATGGAGAAATTGTGCCTACATAGCACCTCCTGCCCTTACAATGGTGGTACAAAATAGCGCCATATGATCCCACGCTGTAGTGCCACACAGCGTGTTGAATCCACACTCCAATCGGGCTACTGCGTATTCTACTGCTACATACAGTAGTAGCGATCCTATACATATATTATAATCTCCATATATAGCCAGGGACGAGTGTCAATAAAGCTATCCTAAGGTTTAGATTTAGCTTTAGTCCTCAGGGCATTTAGATTTGGCTTTAGTCCTCAGGGCGTTTAGATTTGGCTTTAGTCCTCAGGGCGTTTAGATTTGGCTTTAGTCCTCAGGGCGTTTAGATTTGGCTTTAGTCCTCAGGGCGTTTAGATTTGGCTTTAGTCCTCAGGGCGTTTAGATTTGGCTTTAGTCCTCAGGGTGTTTAGATTTGGCTTTAGTCCTCAGGGTGTTTAGATTTGGCTTTAGTCCTCAGGGCGTTTAGATTTAGCTTTAGTCCTCAGGGCATTTAGATTTGGCTTTAGTCCTCAGGGCGCTTAGATTTGGCTTTAGTCCTCAGGGCGCTTAGATTTGGCTTTAGTCCTCAGGGTGTCTAGATTTGGCTTTAGTCCTCAGGGTGTCTAGATTTGGCTTTAGTCCTCAGGGCGTCTAGATTTAGCTTTAGTCCTCAGGGCTGTGGAGTTGGTAGGCCAAACCACCGTCTCCGACTCCTTCATAAATGGCGGACAGCCACTGCAAATCTTCTCTAATTCACAAAATGAATCTCTATAAAAAATAAATCCGTAACTATGCCTCTAATTAATCATACAATTTTAGTAATATATAATATAATTAAAGATAAATAATCCTTTGACTCTCAAGTCAAAGTAGGTAACTTTTTCCCAACTCCAGTTCCACCCAAGACTGTTCACAACTCCGACTCCACAACTCCAATCTTGACTACGCCTCCCAGCTTTAGAAATGCAGTACTCTTCCTTCAAGGGGAAAGCTAATTTGCATACCTCTTTCCCAGAGAACATTGCTAGTTGGTGCTCTCCTCAAGGAGAAACAGTACCCTCTGAGAAGATGTGATACTACTTAGGAATCACTAATTTATTGAATTTTGCCCCTATGGCATCTTTTCTACTTTTTACCACACGGCAAGATACCAAGTTGACCTTTTTATAACCCGTTGTAAAAAAAATTAAAAAAAATGATTAATTTTCATTATTGGCAAATGCTTTTCCACATATCTAGTATAGAGCGAGATCTTCCTACACTTGGATTATTGACCACATAGATGGCGACAGGCACATGTATGCATCCATACCCACCCTTTGTTTTACCCTGTGTTCAATGGTGTTGTGTCTTTGTTATTATTACGTAGTAATGAGCAGTTAAAGGTGATGTTACGGGCTCTGCCCCATATTTAATGTACCGCTGGCCTCGTCTCAATGGGTTCCTGCTCTTTGCCTGGTGTGACCTGGGAGAGGGCAGCTGAGTGTTAGCCGGTTGTCCCTGGTGTCCTATTATCGACTGTTCCTGGTAAAGCCGTGCGCCTTGGGATCTGACACTGTCACTGCTGTGTGCTCACCTATCCCATTAAATAAGACCGGGTAGAGAAATATCCGTGATGCATTTTAATATCCCTAAAATAAGAAAATGGGTTCCTTCTAAGTCCCACCTGCTTCTTTACCATGGCGGTTCATGCCGGAGCGAGCATTTATTCACGTGCAGAGTGCAGTCAAATATTTGGAAGGCATTTCGGTCCCTTCTGCCGCCTTGTATTGTCATTTTACATAATTGCCATTTGGTGTTTTTCCATTAACTCTAATGCATTGACACACTATGGAGTGCTCTGGAGTATTGCTCTGAGGAAATATAAGAACAGTCTTCAATTAGGTTGTGTGGAATAGTCCGCCACTTTCTGAAAGATGCTTGGTATGCATAGTAATATAGAGTAATAATGAGCTTCTTAGGAAGCCACAACCATTTGGGCAGGTAATAAACAGTCATAGAAAGTAATGCACCTATATATATTATATCATTACTCTGCCGCGTCAACGCTGGTCAGCGCAACTCGTTTCTTAAAGGGCAAAGCGTCTTGTGAACCATCACGGCTGATGAGACACGTTCACAGAATGGATAAAAGCTTGTTTTTCTGTGACGGCTGTGTTCTGCAGATTTTACACTTTTTGACAATTTTGTTATGTCAAAGCCAAATGAATAGCTAGAGATATGCAAATGTATCTGTTCCAGAAAAGAAGGAAATTGTCTCTCTAACACCACCAATAGGTAACTACCCTGTAAATCAAAGTCCAACCCATTAAAGAACCTTAAAATCAGGGATTTTTGCCAAACCAGACTCCTTTAGGCTGAAAACGTAACGGTTTGGTTTTTACATTGTCTATTAAATGAATGAGATTCTGGCTAAACCCATCTACACATTGCAGAAAAAAATCTGCAGTATGTCAGTTGTACCTATGGAAACGCTGGCGTTTTCGGTATAGGTGTAATAGAGGCAGAGATTTCACAGAAAAAAACTCTTAGGCTAAGTTCACACAGGGCGCGGTATGGTGGATTTTGGCACAGAGAGTGACACGGGGAGCCGTGTCACTCTCGGGTCAAAACCCGCCTGCCATGACTGTCGTGGCTTCCAACAGTCGTGGCTTCCCCACAGGAGCAGGCTCAAATGAATGGACCGACTTTGGAGGTTGCTGCCGCCATGCGGACGCCGCGGCTCGATGGGCTGTGGAAGTCGCCTGAAGAAAGGGCAGCCTGCTGGCTACATAGACCACCATTGTGAGGGGACGGATTATGACGTGGATTACGCGCCATAATCCGCCCCCTTAGTGCCCATGTAAACGAGCCCTTACTGGCTGACGCTACGGGGAAAAAAACGTGATGCAATTTTTTTAGGCAGAAAATATCTATTTCAGGTTTTTAAAGCAAATTTTGAAGCTTTTTTTTAAAATAAAGCTTTTTATTAGGGCTTTTCAGTGATACTTGTAAAAATCAAGCAAATGAAATGACATTTAGAGGGCATAATGCGAAATGAGAGTCTTAATACAAATGGAATAAGGAATACATCTGGGTTTTTAACCTCGTGATTTTTTTCAAAAACTGGTTGAAAAAATGCCAATCAAAACCCCCTATAGAGTTTTTTTTGGCTGCCTCCCATTTGTTTCTATGGGAGTTACAGGTGAAATCCGTCTGAAAATAGGGCATGAGATTTTTGTTCAGTTAGAGAAAGAAAATCTGCCATTGACTCCAATTGAAATAAATGGGAGGAAGACTTGGGTGTTTTTCGACGCATCAGCCTCAAGATTTGCTTGCAAAAAAACTCTATGTTAAAATACCCTTAAAGAGACATATATTTTTTTAGTGTTACTAAAATGGGTTTATTTCCATTTATTTTGCTATGATTAAGCTTTCACACTAAAAAAAAATCTTCCCATACAGTAAGGGAATGAAAAAGGAGACAGAATAAAAAAATAAATAGATGACGAGTGAGGTCTCTGCTGTGTAGGAACGTCAGGGCTGCTATAGGGAGTCCGACCAGCTGGATGACGTGCCAAGATTGATCTCTGCACTGAAGAAGTACTGAATGCTTCTGTCTTATTTGTATGTTTTGTAATGGATTTATTGTAATTTATTCTGCTATCTTAAAGCTTTAATACTTTTTTTGAACATAGAATGTACTAAAAAAGTAATTATTGAGGCTTCTAGACAGAGAAAATCCTCCATTTTGTAGAGTCAAGGCTTTTAGTCTGAGGAAACCCTCCCATTTTGTAGAGTTGAGGTTTTAGTCTCAGAAAATCCTCCCATTTTGTAGAGTTGAGGCTTTTAGTCTGAGGAAACCCTCCCATTTTGTAGAATTAAGGCTTTTAGTCTGAGGAAACCCTCCATTTTTGTAGAATTAAGGCTTTTAGTCTGAGGAAACCCTCCCATTTTGTAGAGTTAAGGCTTTTAGTCTGAGGAAACCCTCCCATTTTGTAGAGTTAAGGCTTTTAGTCTGAGGAAACCCTCCCTTTTTGTAGAATTAAGGCTTTTAGTCTGAGGAAACCCTCCCATTTTGTAGAATTAAGGCTTGTAGTCTGAGGAAATCCTCCCATTTTGTAGAATTAAGGCTTGTAGTCTGAGGAAATCCTCCCATTTTGTAGAATTAAGGCTTTTAGTCTGAGGAAACCCTCCCATTTTGTAGAGTTGAGGCTTATAGTCTGAAGAAACCCTCCCATTTTATAGAATTGAGGCTTTTAGTCTGAGGAAACCCTCCCATTTTGTAGAATTAAGGCTTGTAGTCTGAGGAAATCCTCCCATTTTGTAGAATTGAGGCTTTTAGTCTGAGGAAATCCTCCCATTTTGTAGAATTGAGGCTTTTAGTCTGAGGAAACCCTCCCATTTTGTAGAGTTAAGGCTTTTAGTGTGAGGAAACCCTCCCATTTTGTAGAATTAAGGCTTTTAGTCTGAAGAAACCCTCCCATTTTGTAGAGTTGAGGCTTTTAGTCTGAGGAAACCCTCCCATGTTGTTACAGCTTCTCCTTTCCAACACAGAAGGTCCTGGGCTCCAGACCCAGGACAGAGATAACGTAATAGAAGGAAGAATAGAAGTTAAACATATAGAGAATAAGGTCTTTGCTATGTAGGAGTCCCTGCTAAACTGAAGGGGGTCCTTGTCAACCAGATGAGGGCTGGACCTGCTGCCTATGAGCACAATAATTAATGTTATTGAACCATTCACCCTTTATTAAGTATTGAAAGAGCATGGAAAACTCGATGCATTGTGCAACCTTAATGCAAACTGAAGAAGAAAAATAACACAATGTATTTGCAAAGTCGTTTAATGTTTTACATAGATGTATTCTATAAGGAAACAATAAGATGGCGTTCAGAGGTGAACAGACACTTTAGTCAGAGTCATTTATAAGTGATAGTGTTCTGTAGGAACTCCAAATTTGTATAGATTCAGCAAGGGTCATTGAGACAGGCCAACACAGTAGTGAAAGTCCATTAGTGTGATGGTCAGTAATAAAGGAGTCCATTAGTGTCTGGAGAATGGGTAATATGGTTGTCCTGCTAAGTGATGCACTGCACTTTAGAAAGACCGTCAAGCCGGATGGAAAAGGACAGAGTATATAATCAATAACATGTAGTAGGAAAAGCTTGTGGGTGTTCAGTATATTGGCGGGTAATTATGGTGGTGATGGTTGGCGTGAATCGGTCTACACATGGTTTACTGATATCACTGAAACTGTCAGTGTTATGTATAGTGTTATTGCTTTTGATATACAGCAAGTCGTAACTACACTTGCCTGCAGAACTGTAGAATACTACGCATAAGGCTCCATTTACACTGTTTGCAGTATGCATGCATCGTATGTATCGGGAAAAGCTCCTGGTGCATATGCGTAAAATGGCCAGACTCATTGGCTAGTGGATGACGCTTTTGGCATCTGCTGGGTATACTTAGCCATAACTTTGTAAGGTCCAAACTTCTGAACTTTTTCATGCAGCCATGTCCGATATAGTTTTTTTCCTTCACACTGGTAGGGTCAGTTCAGCCAAGCATGTATATTCTGTAAATAGGGAAAAGGAAGTAAAGGTGGCCTTACACGTTAGATCCATGTCAGCCAAACCCACTGATTATACAATGCGTTTGGGGGTGTCCCGGCTCTTCCTGATGGTAGATGTTGGATTTCAACATGCCCAGTCATTTTGTTCTCCCTGTAGATCAGGGGTAGGGAACATTCAGCACTCCAGCTGCTGTGAAACTACAACTCCCATCATGCTCCATTCACTTCCATGGGAGTTCCAAGAACAGCAGAGCCAGTGTGCATGCTGGGAGTTGTAGTCTTGCAACAGCTGGAAAGCTGTACATTCCCTACCCCCGCTGTAAATGATATATCAGGAGAGGTGACTGGTTTATACCCTTCCCACCGTTCATCTGAACATTCAGGTCTATGGGGGAGCTACTAGCAATAGCTGTCTCAAGTAATTGGCCCTGGTTGCGGCACAAAAGGATTGGGCATGTTGAAATCCAACTTGCCCAGTCATTTTTTTTTCTCCTGTATCTGATGATCAAACGTTGGCCAAATATCTAATATGATATTTGTCAGTCCCAGCAAAATAAATGGGTTTGAATGGGTTTGGCCAACCTTAGTGTATTGTGCATGGCCACCTATATCTCCGCTACATTGGATGAGATAGCACAGGTAATATTTGCAAGTGAAGGAAAGCAGGACCTGTAAATGTTAGTACATCCGGCATATCGTACAGTAAGCGATGCTTTATAGTAAGTGAATAGTGAGTGAGATGGTCGACAGAAATGTTGCTGTATGAGCTGTGAGGGGAGTCCGGCAGATTGATAGTGTGAAAGATAATAAAGCAGTCCCATAGTCAGGGTTTTAGCTTCACGCCCAGATGCAAATCGAGCCTGCCTGTCAGTGCATTGGCATTTGTCTGTAATTGAGACGTGTGTGTTTTCCTTGTTGAACAGATGGTAGAGCGTGTGTGCTCAGGGAGCTTGCTAAACTATTGCTGCCTTCCCTGGGCCAGCACAGAACCAGCTCCTGGGTCCCCGCCACAGGCAGAGGCTGGTGTGCCAAGAGAGCATATGCCCAAAGAAAGCCTGGTACTTTCAGGGAATTGACACATCTGGAATATCTAGGGTACTGACATAGTCAGATCCTGAGCTGCCAGGAAGCTATCCTTTGTACATACATAAATATATTGATATTACCCATGTATAGTACGTTCTCTGCTAACCACTCCTCTATACATTATTCACTAGTTTCTACCTGGTTATTTTTATCAATTGTTTTCCATAAAACAACTTCATTGTGCCACATGAAATCTTCCAGGTCTATGTGCGCTGTCGAGTAAAAGAGTCTCGTGGGCCCCCAATAATCCCGTGGCCCTTTAGATTGAGCTATGCTTTTCCTATCCTCTCGTTGTCTGCCCCTTCCTTGAGTGTTTTTCCCAATTGTTCTGTGCCATTTCCATTCCTTTACATCCTGTTGGTCGACCTTCTGTTTTTGTGTGCCAGATCTCTGGATTTTGTCAGTCCTTCCAAAGAGAGAAAGTAATGACTGGTGCTCTACCAGGGGAGGACAGACTTTGAATACAGTAACATCGATGCCCTGAAATGAAGGTTGCAGAAGAGAACCCCCTCTGATGAAGCTGTAGATCTACAGTACATTTAGGGGAGTGTTGGAATGAAGCAGGGAAAGCGGTGGCGACCACATCATTCAGTGCGGGGAGCGACGTGTCTCAGGACTGGCAGTGCACCCCAGTATAGCTCGGCTTTGCTGGTTGTTATAGGGAATGGTATGAAACAGCATCAGTTAAGGAATGCCCCCCCTTACCATTCAGTGGGACCATTGTAGTTTGGACCTTATAGCAATCATTGCTAGTACTAGTCTTGTTGGACAGTGCATTAAGTCCAGGGTTGGACAACTCTATGGCAACATTGTACGTGGATAAATAAGATTCATCAAATGGGTTCTGCCCATTTTATTTCTTGCGTATTTTACGTAGGACAGCCTTTTTCTTTAAGCTAAGACTTCAGATGAAAAGCTGGTCATCCAGTGTCCTGACACTAAGGTCATCTGTACCCTTGTGCGGTATTTTCTTCCTGCAATGTACCCACAGGAATAATAAAGTATCACATAGTCCACAATAAGACCAAAGGGTTGTCCATGTAGTGCACATACAAGATGGATCTTCCAGAATGAGAACGCTCGGTGTAACCACTCTGCTTTGGATAATGTGAGATTCCCTCTCATTAATCGTGTAGTCCAAACCTGATTATTCCTTATTTGTTTTAATCCCAGAAATGTACGAGATGAACCTGCATGAATTGTCACAAAACCTACATGTCATGGGTTGAGCGATCGGGATAGATCGGATCCCGAACGGCGATCAAGCAAATTTCATGATCGGGATCGGCTGGAAAATGACCGAAAATCGGATTTTAAGAACGATCCTGAAATCTCAAGATCGGCTCAACCCTACATATCACTTTGTGATAACTAAGGTTGAGCAATCGGGATCAGGAAAGATTGGATCCCGATCGGTGATCAAGCAAATTTCGGGATTGGCTGGAAAATGATCGAAAATCAGAATTTAAAAACGATCCTGAAATCTGAAGATCGGCTCAACCCTAATATTATTCTATGTTTCTAATGACATGATTGTACTTGGTCCCACTAGGTGACTGAGAGCTACCTGTGTATACACCTTCAGAGAAAGCTGTCACTCACTGATAGGACCACCCACTGGACTCCTAAATAGAAATGTATAGCTCTACGGATTCTTTTCCCTACAACACTATATATCAATCTGCTCAACTCCTCCTGCTCTATAACATTCAGCCAGTAGACAGGACTGGACTTTCAATGTGATAAATTCCCTTTAAGAGATTAAAATGTCCACAGAAATTAAAGTTAATAAAAAAATTAAATGTGTATTCTAGTAACAAGTTTCCCCATATCCATTGCATTAGGGGTAACATGCTGAACGGTGTGAGTCCAACTGCTGTGACCCCCATGAATCTCAAGAACTCCAGCTTATTGCACCACAATTAAGTTGAATTGAGTGACAGGTTGGAAATATGTGTCGCCCTTCCAATAATTTCAATAGGTAAAGTGCAAAATAATGGGGTTGTCCCATTATGGACACTTATCCCCTATTCACAGGACAAGGGATAAGTATCCAATCACCGAGTCCCCCAGTGATCAGGAGGACGGGGGCAGAAAGTCACTCATAAGCCTCCTTGTGAATCGAGCACCAATGCACTTGCATGACTGGCACTCCATTCACTGCTGTAGCCCCATAGAAGTGAACGGGCCCCCCTCGATCGGACATTTATCCCCTGCCTTGTGGATGGAGGATAAATGTCCATAATGGGAGAACCCCTTTAACCTTTCTCCGGCAGTTCCTTTTGAAATTGTGCTAATGCTTGACCTGCCTCTCCATTCAAACTAAGGTGCAAAATCCCCCATTTGGGTGATCGGTGGGGATCAGCAAGTTACGGATAGAGGGTAACATGTCATTGGAATACCCCTTGAGTATGGTTACTAAATGATCGAGGAGCCATCTTGGTCAATTCATTTCATTCATCTTTGAGTCTTTTGATGCTGTGTCATTGGGAATCAGAACAAATACATATATATATATATATATATATATATATATATATATATATATATAGTGTATATATATACTGTATATATATATATATATATATATATATATATATATATATATATATATACAGTGTATATATATACTGTGAAACCTTTTTGAGACAATCATCTCAAAGAAGATGGCTGATATGTATAATACATGGGGGAACCTAAAGAAATCTGAGTTTGGCTAAAGTGTGATCTTCTCAAAGAATATAGCAGGTATGTGTAATATATGATCGAACTGGAAATCTGCTCTGGATAAGGGGTAATCTGCTCAAAAGATGGTATTTTGGAGGGGATCAATATCTTATATTACTGCTATTATACACACAATAGGGGGATGACACAACATGCTTATGGCCATCCCCTTCAACATAATACAGATCCGTAATGCCAGGGATGTTTTTCCTTGGACTGTTTGCTGCATTTCCTAAAGCTTTCCTACATGTAGAGGAAGTCATTCACGTATATATAAGTACCCTAACACCAGGCGAACCTGTACCAATGTATATAACATCATTCCCACCAAGTTTTGCATCAGGCTATATTCACACTCTGCAGATCTATTGCAGAAACGTCTTCACTTGTCCCATTCATCTGCATAGGGTTTGCAGAAATCCTTGCACATGTTGCAGATCCAACTCCTTTCAGATGAACGGAACTGATTTTCTTATGCAGTCATTTCTGCATTGGATGTGCCGCGCGTGAATTCGCCTTTATACTGAGCGATGTAAGCCTTAATAAAATGGAGCGTTGATTGAGAGTATGCATTTACAGGAAAGTATTTATCTGCTTGAAATAAAAGTCTGCAGACATGCGAATACAATGGAGCAGCTTTGCAGAGAGCAGAAGGAGCGATGAGCAGAGATTTGAGGCAGGCGAGAGGAAATTGTAAGATCCAGGAAGAGGGGCGTAGAATTCCCAGGACACAGTTCACTGGCTGTATTATCAGCGAGCCACGTTCAGATGTCTCACTGCGCGTCCGACAAGGGCATTCTGAAAAGCAAATAGGGGACCAGGCGAGGAAATTGATTTCTCAGGGGCTGCAAGACTCCCCTCCCCTCCAGAAAAGCCAGGCACATGGCCGCCAATGGCTGGGAGCTGTCCAAGTGCTGAAGAGAGATAATGCCAGTGATCCCTGGGGAATCTTATCACTCGGCGCAGGGCCTGACTTTCAGAGTCAAGGTTCCTATGTTTCCATTGCTTAAGGGAGGAGACAGGTGTATATGTAGCCTAAACCCCGACCATGGAGGGGTAATTGCTGGCCAGGGGAACTTAACCCCTTCATTTGATGGCGGCTACAAAGTAAATGACAATTAATTACATGTGCAAAGTGAAGACGCCAAACTCCCAGTTTAATTCATTCCCTGGCAGTGAAATTTAGTAGGGGTTGGTACTACAACCATGAGCGGAGAAACATTCACATCACATAATAACCTTTATAGCGGTGGGAAAATAAAAGCTTTGTAACACTTACATTGTAAGTCTTGGAAGAGGTACAAGCTTTGTATCCTCCCCCCCATTCCTAAATGTTATTCCTGCCATCCCCCACCCACTCGCCTCTCCTTCTTCTTCCTCCGTTGATAAATGAGCGCACGCTGCTAGCAGTAATTCATATTTCATCTCGGTGACACCCGCTGATCATTGGTGTTAGTTAGGGAGGCTAATATTAAAGATGTCAACAGGAAACTGCATCCGTCCTCAATGTGTGTACAGGGCTGACAAATGCTGGGGATCGCCTCTTCCAGGGTATTAACCAGTTAGGCGCCATATAGCCAGGTTCAATTTTATAGGAAATGCTGGTATATTGGTTTATTTTCTAGTAGATTGTAGTGAAATTTAGACTGCTATGTATTGCACTATTATATCATAACCCTATGCTTTTGGCTTATCATTTATTGATTTTTTTTTTGCTACTATGGCAAAACACAAGCTGGAAATGAAAAGTTGGGATTATTGTGAATGTTATTTCCATTGTTCTGCTCCGTAGAAAATAATGGAGGGTCCGATCCCTGACTGATACCAACATCGACCCATTAACTATAACGGAATCTATTGGGTTTGCATTATGTTGTACGGAACTTTAGAGCAGGACGAAAATAGTTAGATAGATAGATAGATAGATAGATTGCTAGATAGAGAACTAAATTGATAGATAGATGATAGATAGATAGGAGATAGATAGATAGATAGATAGATAGATAGGAGATAGATAGATAATACATAGATAGATAGACAGATAGATAGATAGGAGATAGATAATTAGATAGATAGATAGATAGATAGATAGATAGATAGAGAAATAAATGGATTAATAGATAGATAGGAGATAGATAGATAGATAGATAGATAGATAGGCGATAGATAGATAATTAGATAGATAGACAGATAGATAGAGAAATAAATTGATTAATAGATAGATAGTAGATAGATGGATAGATAGATAGATAGGAGATAGATAGATAGATAGATAGATAGATAGATAGATAGACAGATAGATGATAGATGGATAGATAGGAGATAGATGGATAGATAGATAGATAGATAGATAGATAGATAGATAAATGATAGATGAATAGATAGATAGGAGATAGATGGATAGATAGATAGATAGATAGATAGATAGGCGATAGATAGATAATTAGATAGAAAGACAGATAGATAGAGAAATAAATTGATTAATAGATCGATAGTAGATAGATAGATAGATAGATAGATAGATAGATAGATAGATAGATCGGAGATAGATAGATAGATAGATGATAGATGGATAGATAGGAGATAGATGGATAGATAGATAGATAGATAGATAGATAGATAGATAGATAGGAGATAGATAGATAGACAGAAGGATAGATAGATAGATGGACGGACGGATAGATAGGAGATAGATGGATAGATAGATAGATAGATAGATAGGCGATCTGTGGTGAGCTCTACTATAAATGCTGCATGTTTTCTATGCAGTTTTCTTTTACAGATTTGCTGTGGATTTTATTCGCTACGTGACTAAGGATAAAATCCCTAACATAAATTGACATGCGGTGGACTAGGACTTCTGTGTCACAGGTCACTTTCTCTTAGGATTTTGAGCTGCAATGTGTTTATGAAATTCGCAAAAACTCACAATCCCATAAATACTGCAGATTTTCCACCCACAATTCCGCAGCAGAAAATCTGCACCCTATCTGTCCCATATATATCCTTAGGCCTTATTCACATCTGTGTTCAGGTTTCCATTCAGGGAGTTCGCTTGAGGACCCCCTGAAATGAAACCTATCCTCATTAAAAAGCGGTTACCTAAAGGAAACCTGCAGACCCCATAGACTGTAATGGGATCTGTGTGGTTTCCGAGCGAAACATGCGGAGAGAAAAGTGCTGCTTGTAAGCCTATACACATGTTTCACGTAGAACCCGAGCGCAAACCATACAGACCCCATTATAGTCTATGGGATCTGGGGGTTTCCTTTAGGTAACTGCTTTTTAATGCATATAGGTTTCCATTCCTCAAGCAGACTCCCCGAACGGAAACCCGAACACAGATGTGAATAGGGCCTTAGTCTACTCCAGTTACAGTTCTCACTTGTAGAATGTTATAAAGATGGAGACAATAAATTCAATGTATCAACCCTATGGATAAATATGAAACATTTACACAACAGCTCTTTAAATTTGGTTTATATTATTATTATTATTATTATTATTATTATTATTATTACTATTATTATTATTATTACTATTATTATTTGTATTTAGTTGCTAGTGTTGCCGCAGATATAGTTAGCGAATCATGCCGTACAGGCACACATTGGTTTTTTTTTGGCTTCAAACATATTGAATTAAAGTTACAGGTAAGCAAATTAATAATCTGAGAGTTAATTTATAATCTGTAATTCCCTGAATTTTCCCAGTGCCAGAGGGCGTCTATATTGAGCGCCGCCGCTTGCCAGGCAATGATATGTTTGTGCTTGTAATCAAGGAGCCGTGTTGTATAACGGTGTAGCCAATCAGGCCTGGCCTTAATGGTGGCTTGTGTAATAATGACTCGAGTGCTCGGACAGGGGCAGTGGGGGGGCCAGCAGAAATAGTGCTGTACGTGTTGCACATTCTCAGACTGTTAAAGGATTTTTTTTTTTTTTTTAGCATCGGTCCCCAGTCCTCCCATGTGTTCTGCCCCTCATGCCCTCTGCCCCTCCACATTCGGTAATTTAGTTTTTCGGTCCCTGTCGCCCTGAGCAGCGCCTCCCGCCTGCTCCATGAATGATGTGCTAATCCATTCTCTGCCTCAGACAAGTGTATCGACCTGCTCTAAACAGACCGCAGGGCTCACACTGAAATGAAAAGCTCAGCTGCACTCATTCAATGGCAAATGCAGCAGCTTTCCTCCCAGCTCTCTATCGCTATGCTCCCTTACCTTCTGTCATCATTCCTTCACCTTCTATCATCGCATGTGCTCCCACCCTTCACCCTCTACCATTGCTTACTCCTGAACAGCCATTCCTCCTCCTGGTGTCATCCGGCTACACCTACTGTCACCTCTTTTCACCTATGGTAAGGGCACACGTCTCATTTTAATTTACACATTTGTTTTACCTTTTTTTGCCTCCATTCATATTGTCGCATTCTCCGTCTTTCATTCTTCTTCTTACTTCTTGAATCCTTATTGTGCCATCTCATCTTAAGTAATCTGGGTACGACAAAAACAGGAGCTAATATGTAGATTGGAAAATATGGTCCTCAAAATGGGAGCAATTGTTAATAAAAATATATCAGTCATTATTAGGGTTGAGCGATCATGTTCGGAAAAGATCGGATTCCGATCGGCGATCGAGAAAATTTCACGATCGCCATCGGAATTCCGAACACGATCTTTTTATGTGGGATCGAGATCGGTGATTTTTCCCACAATGCTTTGCTTAGCCTTCACACTGAGTATACGCTGTATATTCAGTGTGAAGGCTCCGCTGCAGTTCCATAGGAATGAATGGAAGCAGCCGGCACACAGCCTTATTAACCCCCTGCATGCCGGCTGCCTCCATTCATTCTAATGGGAGACTAAACTAACATCTTTAGTAGCTACTTACCTCTAGAGATGGCTGCTCTGGTGCCCTCCTTCTTCTTGCCTCACTGCCCCGCCTCCCAGGTTAGTGTTTAAAGCGCTAGGTAGGCGGGGCTTGTGGCTTAGAGTGTGGGCGGGTAAAGGGCGGGGAGACAAGACGTCTCCCCTCCCAGTACCCGCCCACACTCTCCTAACCTGGCAGGGAGGGGGCAGCGAAGGAAGAAAAGCAGCGTGGAGCAGCAGCGAGGCGAAGAATGAAGGCACGGGGCACAGGACCAGCCATCTCTGGAGGTAAATGGACACCAGGGGGGACTAAGTAGGCAGAGGATTGAAAAAAAAATCCTCTGGCTACTTTAGTGATTCACTACACAGTGTGGATCCTAACAATTGTCAGATTCCATGCTGTATAGTGAATAGGATTGCTTTTAAAATCCGATCTCCGATTAATAAAAAAAATCCCATTGACTTGCATTGGGATCGGAATTGGGATCGAGATTGGGTTCAAATGAAAAATGGTCGGAAATCGGATTTTAAAATCGATCCTGAAAAGTCAAGATCGGCTCAACCCTAGTCATTATACAAAAAAAAAAAAACAAAAAAACAGCATGAGAACGTGTGAAAATGAAAATAGATGTGTTTTTCCTTACTTTTCTTCTTGGTTCAACATATCCCAAGATGAATGGCAAGAGATGAGCAGCTTTAAGAAAAAACATAATTTTGCAATATGAGTTGTTTATGAGGAGTTGTTTATGCTACTTGTGTCTATATGTGGCCACCTAGTGGTTGTGATGTGAGTTGCAGCCTGTCAATGGTCGATCTATTGTATTGAATTTGTATCATTAGAAATTGGAGTCTGTGACAAAATTTTTACAAAGGTAATGGTGGAGACATCTTAAAAAGAACAAATGCTATTGTTACAGTCTTTTTAGATGATTTATCAATTTAGAGACTTTTTTATGCGTGTGTATGCCAAAATCGTACAATGCTACCCTTTTTGTCCTTGTCTACCCTGGCGGGTGCTTGATTTGTTGTTAAAGGTAACGGGTTCTTAATACCAACCAATGATATGTGGTAGGGCTGGATAATGAATCGAAAAATAAGCAAAATTAACCGTCAACTTTGAACTTTGATTGGGTCTTAGTGGTCATGTGACACTAAGATATAAGCATCACAATATTGCATGCCCTCTAAGACACACGTACAGGCCTCAGTTGTTTCAGATGTCAGTAAGGAGGCCTGAAGAGGACCAGGAGCAGCGCCGGAGCACAGGGGAGATTAGTCTGAAGGAAACCAACTAGTAAACCTTAGCCCCAGTGGAGGTAAATCCAGAGGAAACCATCTAGAAAACATTAGCCCATCACATACTCATACTTTAAAGGGGGCTTGGTTTTAAAAGGGGTGTGGCTTAAATAATCGCCATTACTCATAATTAGGGTAAAATACTCGATTAATTGTGATTTTGATTTAGTTCATAATCACCCAGATCTAATATGGGGCCACTTACAGATGTAGCAAAGGATAACTTGCATCTAATGCTGTAAGTGTGTCAAGTTAAGCTTTGCTTTATGTATATATTGTGCCATGCTTCCACATTAGACATCCTCCATACTGTCTATAGGGCAGTCAGTGAGGTCTTATCGGGTATTCTTAGTATGTGGTGTTGTACACGTAGCCCTATCTGTCAGCTGCATGTTACAGATCAAGAGAAGCTGGACAGAATGATATATAGTTTTATGGGTAAAGATTCAGTAGAACTTATCATTTATATCTCTTCACATTCTGGGCTTAGGAGTCCAGTAGGCGGTGCCTTGCTCTAATAGATACAGAGATAGCTCCACCCACTGCACTGTTAAGCATAGAAAGAGTAGAGATTTCACTGAATAATATACAAGTTATACTGAATCTTTTCCCATATACTATATATCAATCTGTTCAGCTGCTCCTGCTCTATAACATGCTGCCCACAGGCCGTACACTTTAAACACTCCCTTTAACACTACTACTAAATTATAATACCTCTTAAAAGGCGTTCTTTTCTGCCGGTATCCCATTTCTTTGCTGCATCGTCTTAACCACGCTCTTGTTATTATTGATTTATATACCATCATTTTATACGGCCGTGTAAATCACAAAATTAAAGGTACATTTACACCCATCTATATATAAAGAGCAGAATTTACGATGCCCTGACCTAGCCCCTGGCCACCCGGGTTCTGGCCAGAAGGTGTGGCGGCCTCAGCCCCTGCGCGGTGAATGCTCAGCCCTGATATTTGTTTGTGTAAATGGAATGAATGATACCAGGCACGGGCTGTGCCAGATGGGTAATAAAGATTCAAGCCGAGAATATTATACCCAGCTCAGCATGTGAAAACAAACAGTTAGACTGCCAGCCAGAGACAGCTCTGTACACACATATATCATCCATCGTAACACACATACACAGGAACCGCCATATGTATGAATCATTTTACCGTAGATTTATGTCTGCACATATACTTTTGCATATGCACATTAATGTATCACCATTAACATAACGTTCGGCTACCTTTATGTTGTTAGACAATATATCGCAAGCAAATTCTGTAGTTTTTTCCGAAACACCAAAAAGAGAACATTTCCTTGTTTCCATGGGTCGGTATTTTTGCAGATATATTGTCGTGACTTGGGCTCACAGCAGACAGAGAATATTGTCAGGACGCAATTCCAATAATATATTTGTATCGGAGCATTGCTGTCACTTCAATTCCCTCTTGCATTTATTTCGCTGAACGTCTACTCCATAGAGGCTCTGTTATGTAGAGACCCCTTTCAACTAGGGCATCTGTCAGGGTGTATTCACATGCGGCAGAATCGTTGCAGCAATTTGTTTCTGCAGCAGGCTCATGGATTTCGGCAAACAATAGTCAAATGAATGGGACGTGAGTAGAAATTTCCATAAAAGTGAGACATTGGGGGGGATTTATCAATTCATCTATACTAATGTTCTGGAGTCGATGGGTTTAATATGGTGCTACTTTGGCGTCCTGGGCCAGATATGCGTCGCTTCCATCATTGTGTATCTCACTCACTGCTTTATGTGAAAGTGAGTGGAACAGGCTGCGGCAGGAATACCTAGGTCCAACACATTTATTATAACTCACACCAGAAAACTGGCGTGAGTTACATAGGGAATGCATGCCAGATCCTGACTTCAGTAGAGTCCCATTCTACACTCAGGACACCGGAGCATCTTAATAGTGCGGGCACTCCTCATGCCAGTCATTGACTTTATTAAGACTAGTATAGGAAATGCCTGACTTCATGAATTGAATGTTTATGGCAATCTAAGGTCTTGTTCAGGGGGATTTAAAGGCATTAGATATTGATGACCTATCTTTAGGAAAGGTCATGAGGGGGCTTTAGTACCTGGGACCCTACAGATCAGCCTCATGAAGTAGTGATCTGGTTATATACGTAAGGTTCCAGTAACAATATTAATTTTTTTTTAAAAAAAATTGCATGTTTTTGATTTTTATTAAAATATTCAGAGTCCATGTCCCTGAGAACAAAAGGACTGGGCATTGAAATACAACATGCCCATTTATTTTATCCCACAGCAGATAGTGAAAGCCCAGAAGTCCCCATATATATGTTAGTTGCCCAGGAATTGGCAGGTTTGTCCAACTTTGGTTTATTGGTATACTACATACATTAAAGAGAACATACTCCTTATAGACCATTGCCGAGATGGTCTGCTCTTAACCCTACAAGGCCATTCTTGTATGTCCTTGCAGTGTTAAAGGGATTCTACCATTAATATCAATTTTTTTTTTCGTTGACACGTCGGAATAGCCTTAAGAAAGCCTATTTTCCTCTTACCTTTATATGTCTTCTCCGTGCCGCCGTTCGGTATAAATCCCGGTTTTCGTCGGTATGCAAATTAGTTCTCTCGCGTCACTGGGGGTGGTTCCCTGTGCTCAAACAGCACTGGGGGCATCCCCAATGCTGCCAGAGAACTCTCCAGCGCTGCCTCTATCTTCTTCAGGAACGGCCTCTTCACTCATCTTCTTCCGGCGCTGGCGTTCAAACTTCTAGGCCTCGGGCAGAGCCGACTGCGCATGGCCACAAGCCACAAGAAAATGGCCGCTTACTTACTGTGCAAGCGGCCATTTTTCTTGTGGCTGCGTGCATACATTAGTTCCAGTTACAAGGAAAATAAACAAAAACAAAACTAAAGTAATATTCAGATGTTCCCTTAAGGTTTATTATGACTTTATAGGGGCACAGTATATAAAATGAATAAATAAATAAAAACAGTATTAAGTAATAACCCCCATACCTTGCCCACGTAACAAGTTTTAGCTCCACCCCGGTGGCAAAACCAATATGTGTTACCTATGTAAATACACGTGCTTAAAAAAAAAAAAAACATTTCCTGACTTTTTTTAGCGCTAATGTTAAAATAAAGAAAAAAAAAATGCAAATATAAAAATATATAAAATATATATTAAAGTAATAAAGCCCTATTTATCACCAAAAATTATATGAATGACCCAAAGGTTATAGCCCTTATAACCTCGTGTATGATAATGAAAACGGAATTGTATCCAGTTCTGAATCACGGAATTGGTTGATATTCACCGTCATGATTGTCCCGCCCAATCCGGATTGGTTTGCAAAGTTCTGGATCATTTTCCAATACCTCCAATCTATTGGCACAGAGCGCAGAATAAGCACGGTCTAAATACAACAACAGAGGCGATAGCAGCTAATAAAACAATGCATTAAACCGTTAGAACAAGGACGGTTTGCACAAATTGCTGTTACCATTACAACTATATGGGGCCGTCCAATCTCTTCCCGGTTTCCTGCAGAACAACAGAATTTATATTCCGACAAAATGAACAGATGTAAAAAGTTGTAATTCAATGATTATGTTGCTATCTTTGTCTCTTTTTGAGGAATTAGGTATTGCACTCGTGGGAAGTCACATTTTATGCCTTGTTGGGATAATGAATATTATGGTAATATGCAGAGAATGTGAATTTTGGAAAGTTAGGAGCAGGAGGAGGCAGCTAGCAGGTCCCTTGTGCTTGGTAATAAATAGGAAGTAAATTTGTCATTATAGCCTGAATCCGCGTGTGCTGGGGGGTGTTCAAGGCACCAGATTTAATTAAATCCTTTTTTAATATACAGACATCTAAACTGCATAATTCCCCTGTACTGCAAAACGGAGAGCAATATTAAGACAAACAGTCAGCGCGGATTACTAAACGTCTGCGAGAAGAGAGTCAATAGATGCAGCCTACAGAGGCAAGACTCTGCGAGCATCCTGAAGCTGTTTAACCCCTGCTCGGCTGAGGATCAGTGTAGCTGGATTAAGCCGCATGTTCCTCAGCCGTGACCATATTATGCATGCACGCGCCTCTACTTGAATAAAATCTGGAGTGATTATGTAGGTACAGGTACCACGTCTATAGGATGCCTCCATTATACAACGACCATAACCCAATGCTTGCACTTCACCTTGTTAAGGTTAAGATGGGGCAGATTTTCTGTCCATACTGAGCACCGATCCTCGATATTAGTCGATTGGCGCTCATGAATCAATCATTCTGATTCCGTTTGACCGATTGCACTAATTTTTGACCAATTGTCACCTTCTGCTAATATTGTTCTTCTGCTTTCTTCTTACAATACATCAGAAGATGTCATCTCTTCCTAATAACCGAATGTCAGGGGCACCTAGTTTTGTGTTTCTGGCAATACAGAGCTTAATTTGAGAGAAGGGGTGGGAGGTGACTGTCACCGAGCTTTAAATCCCCTTGTCATAGTTAGGTCCTCTCATATGTCACTGTCCATCCCAAGTGAGGGATGACTACCGCCATCCTCTGACATCCCGTGATGCCTTTGTCCGAGTTCCAAGTTCCGTCCCTCTTAGGTATAAATCATCTCTCAACAAGAGATTTCTAATGAAACTGCACTTCTGAAATATGTATGTTTCCTTTTGGTTGCATTCCAACATTTTCCTTCTGACACCTCCGCTACGGGGGAGGAGGAGATATTGGCTCTTGTTAAAGAAAGTAGCCATCGAAGTGGAAGATCTACAACAAGATAACATTTTAGAACTCTGTGACCTTGAAGACGGCTTCCGAAATCATTTTCGCAAGTTTACATCTATACCGCTATCTTATCTTTTTTTCTTCTATTTTTACGTTGAAGCTATGCATTCGTTGTTATCTTATTATTTGATCCTTTCTTCCCGGTATTTCTTAGATGTGGCGGTCAGTAGCAACCAGGGAATCTAAACAATTAGGGAGAGGCTCTGTCACCCCATTACTGTCACCCCTACACTCTCAGTCCCCTCTTCCCCCATCATAGGATTTGCAGCTCAAAGAATAAAAGAAACATGCTAAATATAACCCATGAAATGCATAAAACAATGCTGGGGGTTTTTCGGCCCTTCAAAAGGTTAATGAGTTATGTTGACTTCAAAATGGAACCATAGAAAATTACAACTTGTGCTACAAAAAACAAGTCCTCATACAGCTACACTGTATGCCATTTAGCAGCTGGGGCTTAATGAGGTCCCAATCCTCTATATCTAACCACAGCTCGCTGCTAGCATCCTTAGTAATCAAAGGTTGAAGATCCTCGGTGTCCAATGGAATGTGTCCACTAAGGGATTGAGTGCTTTTGTAGTGCACAAAGCGAAGCTAGGGACAGTGCTCCCCGCTTTACTGCGCATGCGCCCGAAGTCCACAGCATGCGCAGGGATGTACTGAACTTGGCTTCACTACATATTCACCAGAGTCCCTCATCAGACATCAGGGACCTTTAAGGGCTAGTTCTCATGGGGCACGGGACCGCGTATTTTGGTCCTGATTTTGATGCGGGAAGCCATGTCAGACAAGCTTACAACAGTTGCAGCTTCCCACTCCGGAGTAGGCCCAAATGAATGGGCCTAGTCCGGAGGGTGCTGTCGAGAGGCGGACGCCAGGGCTGAATCAGCTGCGGAATCCGCCTGAAGAAAGGGCAGCTCGCTTCTTTTTTCCCTGAGCTGGAACATACCACTCATGAAAAGAAGGAAACTAGCGGTCTACATAGACCTTTATTGTGAGGGGCGGATTTGGGGGTGGATTCGGCATCAGAATACACCCACTCTTGTCCCGTGTGAACGAGTCCTAACTTTTTTGCTAAGAGTACCAGCGCCAAGTGGTGGTAGGATACAGAAGTTTGGGACCCTAAACCCCAACTGCTTAACCTCATGTTGGCGGTTTAGTGGCCCTAAACAGCTTGACTGATTCCCTTTAGGCTAAGACCCCACGTTACAGAAAAAACACCTTTTTCTTTCTGCTTGAGCCAAACCTAGGAATGGAAGGGAGAAGTTTTTCATAGATATTTCCCATTCTCTCTGTAGCCACAGCTAGGTTTGGCTCAAAAAAAACTCAGCAAAAACTGCCACCAAAAAAAAGCAGCATTTCCACAACACGGTGCCTTGGCCTTAAAGGATGTGTCCAGTATTTTTACATTTGACTGAGAGAATCAAAGTTGAACAAAGCGTAGACACCTCCATTGGGTCGTTGTCACTTGCGACCGCTGAATCAAATCACTAGCCTTACTAGTCTTGTGCCATCCATACTAGCATCACTGCCAATGTGCTTACCAAATTCCAAAGACTGCTTCTTTAAGATCCAATCCTTAAGGGGTTAAAATGGTTGTGCCGCGTAAAGTTATCCAAGATATATACATACACATATATATATATATATATATATATATATATATATATATATATATACATTATATAATATTATATATATATATATATATATATATATATATATATATATATATATACATTATATAATAATATATATATATATATATATATATATATATATATATATATATATATATCATATGTTCTGCATTCTTCTTGGAAATTACGTACCCCGAAAAACAAAACCTCAGTAAGCTTCAACTTATGGTTGACGGATTTTACGGTGAGAGTACAACTGCAGATTTTCCCGGCGAGGAGACCTTCCTCTAAAACTAGACGACATGGGCGCTTCTCCATATAATACTAATAGATTGTGATACATATGCATGCGTGTTTATACATAGCCGGTGTTTTAATCTATCAATTTCCAAACCTGTCTAGCAGATGAAGGAATATTCCTTCAATTATTCCATTACCGGTTGCTAAGCAACCCCTCTCTCCTTTACCAATCAGCACCAAGTATGTTGATCACGTGCTCGCTGCGATTTCTCCTTTGCCATTAATTGCCTGTTTAAAGAAATAAAAGAACAATCTCGATTGTGTTCCCTGTTTTTGCCTTTTGTTCGCGTCTTTCATTCTTTATTATTACCCATCGAAGAGAAAAGATTACAGCCCGGACGGGGAAAAAAAAAAGCTGCCATGGCGTGCCTCACAGGTGTAGAAAAGGGTCTGCCCGAAAATCGGAATCTGACATTGTCTACGGGTTGAGACTGGCGCAGTAAAGAGCGGAGAGGCTGGCACGTTGGTAGTGTACACATCGAGCCAGGGCGGGTATTCGTTCTGTAGAAATGGAAGAGCGACGGCTATGTAGGAAATATCCCATAAATAATATATAGTAAAGGGGCGTCCCCTGCCAAGGACGGACACTGATACCATAGGAGCCCATAGTGAATGAAGTAAGGGCCATCGCCTCGTGATATTTTTATAGGGTCGAGGAAGTTTTTCAATAAAAAAAACTCACACTCCACATTACCCAGGTGTTGTATTAGTATAGTGCTCATTTTGAACACCATAAGGCCGATTTATTAAGACTGTATAGCATGGCAGTCTTAGGCCTCATTCAAACGACCAAGTGTGCAGGCCGAGGTTCTACCAATGCAATGTCTGTATTGTTGATTATAGAGCAGGTCCTGTTCCATAGTATCAGAAGAGCAGGACAGAAACCCCCCACCCCCCGACTCCAAAAATGGTGGACCCAAATGGAGCCCAATGGACCCCATTGGGGTCAGTCGGATGTTGTTTTTTTAAATGAAATTGCCAGCTGAAAAGTCGGGGCTTATCTTATAGTGATAAAACTTTTTGCCTGCTGCCACCACTAGGGGGAACTCAATGTATCTGATTTGAACACAATGGAAGCCATAAAATTCTCTGTATAATGTTCTACCTCTAGTGGTGGCTGCACCGAGAATTAAATGAATTGGTGCTAAAAAGCAGTAGAAAAATATCAGTACCAGGCCCACTTCCCCTACGGACCCCACAGCAGCTGTATTATTTGCTTAAGCATTTCTTATAATAGCTAGAGAAGGTGTAAGAGCTAGTTCACACGGGGATAAGCGCCGTACATTTTGGGCTTCCCGCATCAGAACAAAATGCGCCTGCCACGACTGTCGTGGCTTCCGACAGTCGCGGCTTCCCCCACCTGAGTAGGCTCAAATGAATGGACCTAGTCTGGAGGGTGCTGTCGCGAGGTGGACGCCGGGGCTGACTCAGCCGCGGAATCCTCCTGAAGAAAGGGCAGCTCGCTTGTTTTTTCCGTGAGCGGGAACATACCACTCACGGAAAAAAGTAAGCTAGCGGTCTACATAGACCTCCATTGTGAGGGGGCGGATTCTGAGGTGGATTTGGCGTCAGAATCCGCCTCCTCTTGCCCCGTGTAAACAAGCAAGCAACTGGTATTTATAGAGAACCCGCCATATTGAAAATACAGTTAGAAATGCATTCATGTGATCCTCTGCTCATTGTGGGCTTTGGAGTCCGGTGAGCAGTCTGTCAGTCACGGGGTAGGACCGCCCACTTGACTCTTAAGCCCGGAATGAGCCAAGGTTTAAATGAATAACATAATAACACGTATCTCAATCTTCTCAGCTCATTTTGCTCTAAAACATGGCGCCTGCAGATTGGACTGTATTTTCAAGGTGATGGGTTCCCTTGAAAACTGGAGCCATGATTAAAGGCAGAAGCAGAAGGTTCTATAGTGAAGCAAGGTCATTGTTGTAGGTAACCGTTCATACTGCTCTCATTATGGCTGATTTTTAATAACGGAGCATCAGGTTAAATATCCCCGTGAGATGTTTTATTTAGGGACAGAACCAGCTTGCAGTATTAAATGAAGCAATATATAAAGGTGAAGATGTGAGTCAGGTGGGAGCAGGCCTGTAATGTGTTGTTTAAGCCCTGGTTGCGGTGGGATTCATTCTCCAGCGTCTCTGTGCGTTTCAGAAGCCTCCGTCCTTGTCTGTGTCAGCGACCTCGATAAAAAACAAATTCCCAACTCCTCTCCGCCAGGAAAAAAGGGCCCTGGAATTCATGCAAATCACATTAATTCTGGCATCTCCCTAGTGAGCCTGCTATAAACTGCAGCCTAATTAAATATTTTTTAACGATGTGAGTAATTTTTGCCACGGGGCGGATTCAGGGGGAAATTTAATATGAGATCACAAAAGCTGTTCCCAGCGTTGATTCTGTAAATTAATAACTACGAGCCAAGTGGAGAAACATACAGACCGAATAAGAGGAGAGAACCGTCATACTGATTTCTTAATACCGCAAATATTTCTTGCTCCATCTCCTTAGTATCAAAGTTAAAAAACATCATGGTCTGCTTCACCCTCATAAAGGACGGTCAGATCAGTCACGAATCTCACCGAGGTTAACCCCTGTCTCCTATCATATTGTAAATTATATCAAGGTAATGTGATGGTTGACACTGGCAATGGTGCTTAGTGATAGGGATAACGTCCTAGGTATATAATGTAATGTAAATATCTATAGTCCTACACCCTGTGCTACTGGTCAATGGATATTCTCAGACAGGGGGATAGCTATAAGGTGCGCAGTGGTTGTACTTGGATCTGAGGAAGTCCAGTGGCCCTTTTACCACATCAATAGTACTATAAATTGCATGGGATCATCTAGGATCTTCATTCAATATAATAGGTGTGCTGCGTTTCAGGATGAAATAATACAGGGTTAGGCAGGGAAATATGGATGATTTGATATAACACTTACACACTCATTTTTCAACGAAACTCAAATTTTTTTTTCAATGTGTAGCTTGGATATTGCCATTACAAAAATAAAAGAAAAAACATTGATTACGGCCGAACGTCAAGGGCTGGCTTCAACCCTTTCGATGTTTTCCGGGGTCTGTACCGTTCGGTCACCTCCTCGTGCAGTTCTGGGTCTCAAAGAACCTATTCGTTAAAAGTTATTCACCCACTTCAGTATTGTGTCAAACTTCAGAACATGACCATGACGGCCAACGTTGAAATGATTCCGGAAACGTCTCTGTGTTTGAATGACAGAACGGCCCGCTTCAATAAAGGTGTTGTACACGAACATACGATGCTCTATCAACGACGTCTCCATTGCTACTGAAGTGGCGGCTCCTGCCGAGCAGATACCCCCACTCTTTATCCACCAAGGCTATCCCCACCTTGCATGGCGCCCCGTTCAAGTCATCCATACCTCCCTGCCTGACCCTGTATTAACCACAATAACACATCCAACAGGAGCAATTTTATAGCTGTACAATTAAACTATGTCCAAAATATCCAGCATCCAAAAATTATCTGCAGATACATCCACAGCAGTGCTGAACGCTCGCTGTTCCCTTGCTCTGCTTGACTTTATAGTATCTTACTTTCTGCTTCATGCAGTAAATTTGTGGACAAACTACATTTCCCGTGATGCATCTGCCTACTCTAACTCTCTGTGTTTGCTGCTCACAGGGGGGAGGGAGGAGTAAGCATCATGTGACCTCAGATGTGGGAGTGATTTATTATCCGTGATTTCATTGCAAGGGGGCGTGGAGAAGGGGGAGTTAGACAGAAAGTGAGAGCAAGCAGATGAATCATGGGAAATGTAGTTTATCCACAGATTCATTGCATGTATTTAGCAATGATACAAGGAGCAGCAAGTAAGATAAAGCCACGCAAAGGGTGCACAAGGGAATAGTGAGAATTTAGCACTGCTGTGGAAGTATTTGCTTATAATTTTTGGAAGCCGGATAACCCCTTTAAAGTTAGCTATACACATTAGATAGAAGTACGTTGATGGTTGAACAGCTGTCGAATAAATGTTCTCCTACTGAAGAATCCTTTGGCAGATATAAGCATGCACATTTTGGTCCATTGGCCATTATAATTGTATATCCGTGCCATACATGTTCAGGGACACCAGGTAAAGGACAAACTGTCTTTCTAGGAATATTATGAGAATATAAGATTAAAGATGTTTAGTAAAATGAAAGCATCCGTTCATCAGGCTGTAAAAAGGCATCTAAGGCTGAATTCACACTTACGTTCCAAGGAGGACTTTTCTCTTCCGGTGTCAGTATAAAACTGGCAGAAAACCGGCGGACCTGAACGACGGAAACCCGAACTCTAGCATATACCATTCTTGAAGCTGTCTCATTTAATCTAGCCGTGTGATTCTAGACCAAAATGTAATGCATTATGTTTAAAAATGTGGCTGTTTTCTGCCTGAAAAACCTCTCTAAAATTGCTGCCACTAGGTGTCTCCCTTCAAGCTAATTTGCTGTTCACTCCCTGTTATTAAGAGATGGTTTGCTTCATACAGTGAATGTAGAGGGGAGGGGCTGATCCCTCCTCACAGTCTGTATAGAGATTGATGCAAGTTCCACAATGTAATGAGAGTTTTCTATGTACTTTTGTATATCTGACTCGCTGTTTGTGTTATTGTTGATGTTAGTCATAGACAGTGTGCTACCGTTCCCTATTGTGTTCATCTTTCTTTTTCTATGTCAGGGATCTGTTTACCTGCATCATAACCTGGATTTGCAGTCTAGTATCCCTGGTTCTCCTATATTATGGTCGCATGGTTTTTTCTTAGCTATTAGTTTACTATTATACAGTTACTCTTGGCAGAATTACATGTAAAGAAACCAATAGTAGTAGTAATGGATGCAGGTGGGGAGGAGACACCTGGTACCCACACCAATCAGCTGCTTCAAGAGACCACAGTGTTTTGACAAATGCTGCAACTTCTTCTCTACTTACTAAGCCCAGCCCCATACACAGTTGGGCGTGGTATTGCAGCTCAGCCTCATTCACTTGAAAAACTAAAGACTGCATTAGGTGCATAGATAGTTTGCTTGATTTCATCGAAAAAAATCTTCGATGTAGTCGTTAACTTTTGATGAATTGTTAAAAATGCTTTTTTATCCATTGCAGGTGGAGCTGACCGGAAGCAGTATATTCGACTATGTTCACCCAGGGGACCACGTAGAGATGGCAGAACAACTGGGCATGAAGCTTCCCCCAGGGCGTGGACTTCTCTCACAGAGTGCCAATGATGATGGAGCCAGCTCAGCTTCATCATCCTCACAGTCTGAGACCCCAGAGCCAGGTGAGTTTCACAACATTGGGCGTGGTTCCATTTAAAACCTAGATCTCCCTCTTCGTACCTTAAAATGTTGGATCCCAACTTGACGTGTAAATTTAGGTAGCTGTGAATAGGATATCATGGCAGCTGTAAGGTTTGGAGTCTTAAAGGTAATGCTATGTAGAAAAAATTATGGAAATTAATTTCCATAAAGTGGAAAATGATATCCTCATATTCTGGAGAATTTATTTGCATCTTTTTCCCATGCCTATAAGACTTGCATACTGTGGTTGGATCTCCTCAATAAGAACAAGTACTCCAGTCCCCCACATTTTTGCAGTAAAAGTTGTATAGGATGTGGTCCTGTACTCTCAAGACAATAAAGTAACGCTCCAACCAAAACTGATATCCTATAAGTGCAAGGTCTAAGATGGGGGAACGTAAAATATGGATTCTTATGTTGGTGTGAGTGAATGTCTTTGACATGTAGTAGACATAGTTTAGGGCCTCAGTATTGCCTGTGGTGGAAATATAATAAATTAATAGTCCCCTTACTGCTTTCTGTTACTTTCATTCTGAGGCTTCTCAGGTCCTGAGCAAGCAGGAGCTACCAGGTCTGAGGCCACATGGAAAGCAAGGTACAAAACTCTCTGGATGGTCAGCAACGGACCATTTTGTCTCTGAAGAGACATTATTTTGCACTTGATAAAGGTCTTGTTTACAGCCCAAAACGCGTTGTGGTGTTCTGTTCCAATACCTACCTCAATAAAGGGTTTTTCAACCGGAACCCTTGGCCTGTGTCTTGCCTTCAAAACCAGAGAGCACGGATCTCCTGCTATGGACCTTTGGTCCTCGTTGCTGTCCATTGTATTTCCTGGTCCACCGGTGTATGCAGGCTGAACCACTGCCACTCTCGCCTGGAACCTACCGTATTTTTCGGACTATAAGACGCACCCAGGTTTTAGAGGAGAAAAATAGGGAAAAAAAAATTTCAGGCAAAAAATGGTAAAATATTTAATATATGGGAGTTGTAGTTTTGGAACAGCTGCAAGGCCACATTGACAGGTGACCCTGCAGCTGTACGGGGATGTATAGGGCGTTTTTTTTGTGGGGCCAGGTGTACTTTTTAGATATACCATTTTGGGAAATGTTTATTGCTTAGATAACCTTTTATTTAATTCAGAGGCAAAACAGAGAGAAAAACCCGGCAGTTTAGCACTTTTGATTTTGACGTTCACTGTACATAAAAATATTAGTAGACCGGGCATTTTCAGACACAGGGATACCTAATGTATATGTTTCACAGTAATGTTATACTTTTATATGTATTCTAGGGAAAGGAGGTGAACTTTTATTTATTTTTTATTATATTTTTTTAAGGTTTTTTTTTTTTTTTTTTACTATTTTATTATCCCCCGCCTAGGGGGCTTGAACCTGCAATCATTTGATTGCAAGTCCCATAGACGGCAATACAAGTGTATCGCCGTCTATGGGAGATTCTATACATTACTATCGCGGAGGGTCATAGACCAGCCGCGATAGTAATATATATCTATGACAGGCCTGGGAGCCTTCATTAGGCTCCCGGCTGTCATCGGAACAGGTCGGCTCCTGCGGCCTCGCCGTGCAGGAGCCGACCTGCATCACTAAAGGTATGGGGCCGGTGGGGACCGGCCCCGGGGCTAACTTTAAACTGATGGGACCTGCGGAGGAGGAGCGGATTTGCAGCATGGCCGCGCTACTGCCACCGCTGGTTTTCTTCAGCGGCAGGAGCGTGGCAATCCGCAGGCCCCGGCAGCTAAGACAGTCCCCGGCATCTGCTATAATAGACCGGCGGATGCCGGGGAGTGTCTTAGCTGCCGGGGCCTGCAGTATAGTCACGCTCCTGCCGCTGAAGAAAACCAGCGGTGGCAGTAGCGCGGCAATCTGCAGGCCCCGGCAGCTAAGACACTCCCCGGCATCCGCCGGTCTGTTACAGCAGATGCCGGGGACTGTCTTAGCTGCCGGGGCCTGCAGATTGCCACGCTCCTGCCGCTGAAGAAAACCAGCGGTGGCAGTAGCGCGGCCATGCTGCAAACCCACTCCTCCACCCACATTCAGACTATAAGACGCACCCTCATTTTCCTCCGAAATTTGTGCGTCTTATAGTCCGAAAAATACGGTACATTGTCTACATGCGATCCAGGGTGTTGTGACTATTTCACAACCCCGCAAGGTGAGAGGCCATCTGGTCATTCCATCACATATATACATTGATTCAGCTCAACACATTTTACTACTACACTTAGTGCGCTCGGTGTCTCTTTTCTTCTCTACTCTAAGATCAGTGATTGCAGCTCCAGAGCATGAATTGCACCACAAGGAGAGGTAAACTTTGCACTAGAGAAAGGGTTCTTTGAAAACCCAAAAGGCGTCGTGCTATACTGCCTTTTATCTTTCACAATAAAAGAGTTGATGCTTACTTGGATCTGTCCACCCACCCTGTTATTGGCTACCAGTGAGTGCGGAGTCCCTGCTGTGGACTGAGGTCCACCCCGCTTCTCTCTAAGATCAGTGATTGGCTGAGCGGTCATTTCCTGTACGTTGAGATGGACCAGGAAGTAGAAACCAGTGATGGATCCAGGAAGTGACAGGGTTCATTGAGATGACTTGTTTTATTATTTTACACAATTCTCCAACTTTTTTCCAACCACTTCAACATATACTACATAGAAGTACATCGTCCAGACATTCCTATTGGTAGACCCTAAGGGTTGGAAGGGGGTCCAGTGTGTGGCAATGCCACCACAGGGTCTCATCTTCTTAGTCTTCATATTGAGCACATTGATTTTGACTTGTACAAGTCTTTTCTTGGCCAACGGGATTGTGTAAGATAAGACTCAGACATCTCTGTGAAAGACTCTAAATAAGCTTAGAGCTCATTGCTTCCATCCCAGAAAATGGTAAAGGAAGGGGGGGGGATCAACCATAGCCCTGTGCTCCCCCTCTCCTTCATTGTGCTCTGACGATAATTCAAGCATTAGGGGAAAATCCATTTATAAATTAAACAAAATGACTTGATATCCATCGTTCCCCAGTTCATCACGCTGTTCAAACAGCCACGAGATTGGCGTCTTGTCCCCGGCCTTCCGAGAGCCTTAGTAATTAGATCTGTGACGGATTTATCCTTTACTGATTGAAGCTTTAAATTAATTGAAGTTCCACGTTTGTGGTTTTCTATTTTTTTTCCCTTTTTCATTGCTCGATTTTTTTGCCTCCTGCTTATTCTCTTTGGATCAGTCTCTCGAGGAATGCTGGAAACCTTTTTTTTTTTTGTTGTTCACTATGTATTTCAGCACAAAAGGGACAGTATTTTGGAATTGAGAGGGGCCTCTGAGCCTCTGTTTGTTTAACTCCTTTACAAGCGGAGGTATCCTTCTTTCAGCCAAAAAGAAAAATGCCCAACTCTTGCTACATGCTCTTTGCTAGCCCTGGGACTAATTCAGACTGTATAGTATTGTTGTCAGCCTATCTAATTGAAATGAATACAAATCTTCTGTGCTATCATTCACAATGTTTTTTTTTCTTTATTTCTAAAGTGACTTTTCAGCAACTGCTACAATATTCACGAGACCTGAAATTTATTTCTCAAGCTTATTGCTCATGGAAGAATATTATAAGGGATCTGTCACCCCTCCTGACATGTCTGCTTTAGTAAATCCTTGTATTCTCCATTAAATTACAAGTTTGGAACATCTTTCGATATAACCCCGTGTTGTTCCTTTTATCTGGTATATCTATTAGAAATGGATTCATATATTGACAATTATGAGTTCTGTCAATGAGAATTATGAGCTCTGTGATATATAGGATTATATGATAGAGGAGAGAAGCTGAGGTCTGTGATATATAGGGTTATAGGATAGAGGAGAGAAGATGAGTTCTGTTATATATAGGGTTATAGGATAGAGGAGAGAAGCTGAGCTCTGTGATATATAGGGTTATATGATAGAGGAGAGAAGCTGAGCTCTGTGATATATAGGGTTATATGATAGAGGAGAGAAGCTGAGCTCTGTGATATATAGGGTTATAGTATAGAAGGAGAGAAGCTGAGCTCTGTGATATATAGGGTTATATGATAGAGGAGAGAAGCTGAGCTCTGTGATATATAGGGTTATATGATAGAGGAGAGAAGCTGAGCTCTGTGATATATAGGGTTATAGGATAGTGGAGAGAAGCTGAGCTCCGTGATATATAGGGTTATATGGCAGAGGAGAGAAGCTGAGCTCTGTGATATATAGGGTTATAGTATAGAAGGAGAGAAGCTGAGCTCTGTGATATATAGGGTTATATGATAGAGGAGAGAAGCTGAGCTCTTTGATATATAGGGTTATATGATAGAGGAGAGAAGCTGAGCTCTGTGATATATAGGGTTATAGGATAGTGGAGAGAAGCTGAGCTCCGTGATATATAGGGTTATATGGCAGAGGAGAGAAGCTGAGCTCTGTGATATATAGGGTTATAGTATAGAAGGAGAGAAGCTGAGCTCTGTGATATATAGGGTTATATGATAGAGGAGAGAAGCTGAGCTCTGTGATATATAGGGTTATATGATAGAGGAGAGAAGCTGAGCTCTGTGATATATAGGGTTATAGTATAGAAGGAGAGAAGCTGAGCTCTGTGATATATAGGGTTATATGATAGAGGAGAGAAGCTGAGCTCTGTGATATATAGGGTTATATGATAGAGGAGAGAAGCTGAGCTCTGTGATATATAGGGTTATATGATAGAGGAGAGAAGCTGAGCTCTGTGATATATAGGGTTATAGGATAGTGGAGAGAAGCTGAGCTCCGTGATATATAGGGTTATATGGCAGAGGAGAGAAGCTGAGCTCTGTGATATATAGGGTTATAGTATAGAAGGAGAGAAGCTGAGCTCTGTGATATATAGGGTTATATGATAGAGGAGAGAAGCTGAGCTCTGTGATATATAGGGTTATATGATAGAGGAGAGAAGCTGAGCTCTGTGATATATAGGGTTATAGGATAGTGGAGAGAAGCTGAGCTCCGTGATATATAGGGTTATATGGCAGAGGAGAGAAGCTGAGCTCTGTGATATATAGGGTTATAGGATAGAGGAGAGAAGCTGAGCTCTGTGATATATAGGGTTATATGATAGAGGAGAGAAGCTGAGCTCTGTGATATATAGGGTTATATGATAGAGGAGAGAAGCTGAGCTCTGTGATATATAGGGTTATAGTATAGAAGGAGAGAAGCTGAGCTCTGTGATATATAGGGTTATATGATAGAGGAGAGAAGCTGAGCTCTGTGATATATAGGGTTATAGGATAGTGGAGAGAAGCTGAGCTCCGTGATATATAGGGTTATATGGCAGAGGAGAGAAGCTGAGCTCTGTGATATATAGGGTTATAGGATAGAGGAGAGAAGCTAAGCTCCGTGATATATAGTGTTATATGATATAGGGAGAGAAGCTGAGCTCTGTGGTATATAGGGTTATATGATAGAGGAGAGAAGCTGAGCTCTGTGATATAAGACTGAGCACTTAGTTTTGGCTAGGCTTTCTTACAGAATCAGATAGAGCTGACTGCACGGGGTCCCAGCAAGCAGAGAGCCCCTTTAACTGTCTTGGAACCACTATGTGAGGTTTGCTGGAAGCTATTCCACTGTTTGGCCTATTTTCATTTGTATTGGTCATTGTCATGTTACCTGTTTGTTGGTTCCCCTAATGTAAAGTGCTAGGGATTGTGTTGGTGTTACATATAATGATTATTTTTAGAATAGAGGACAGAGTTCTACCTTATACTAACTTGAATGAGTTGGTGATAGATTCCATCAGAAGCCTCCATCTGAGCTGGTAATGTGGATAGATAGCGGTCATGTGCATGCTCTTTAGTGGCCCAGTCAGCCTTCCTAGCTCCATCTTTGGGATGAACGGGCCATCTTATTGGAAATCGCAAAAACAGTTTGTTGGGGTGCAAAATTGATGGAAAGATATAATTCATCCTTAACTAACAATTTGAGCAGGTCAAAGCTCCAGTGATATCTTGTGATAGTGTGAGTAGTGAAGGGAACCCGACACACAACATGTAGTCAGACAGACTAAGTTCCCATCTGTGCCAGGTTCTGCATTGTTCTGGTCCAGGAACAGTTACATACAGAGCCTGAAGGACCCCATACACCAGGCATGTCGAACTCAGGGTACCCCGAGGGCCACATGAGTAACAAGAGGTTGTTGCGAGGGCCGCACACAGCAGCTAATGGCTAGGGCCTAGGGGACTGATCACTAATACCATGCATCGCAAAAATCTGGCATTTCTATTGCAGGCTACATAGAGAAGCCTACAATAGAAAGTATAGAATGACAGGCTGGAGCCTCACAAGGCTCCTGGCTGCCATAAAAATGCACGCAGGCCCCGAATCTTGCTCCGGGTGCCTGCGATTGCCGGTAAAATGGCACCTCAGTTAAAGCTGGCATGCACCATTATTGTGTTGGAGTGCTGGGGGGGGGGAAAGGTGCTGGGGAAGGGGGGGGGGGCTGAGGGAGGGGGGCTTCTGGATGTCTTGCTCTTCCTTGGGCCTGAGGACTGTTTTTTCCCACCCACTTGCAATTCTTGCACTTGGGGGTTAATAGGAGCACTACAGACTGTAATGCTCCAATTAACCCCCAAGTGAAAGAATTACTGGGTGGGTGGGAAAAAAGCCCAAGGAAGGGCCAGACAGACATCAAAAAGCACCCCAACCCTTCCCCAGCACTCCAACCCCCCATCATCATAAATCTAGTATTTATCCCCTATCCGTAGGATAGGGGTTAAATACTTGAAAAATCACAATTTCTTCTGCAGAAGCTTACCTGCTTCTGCTCTTCAGCCTGCGTAGCGGTCTTGTAAGACCGCGTAGGACGCAGGCACACGTCGGGTGTGGGCCTGATTACGTGGCCACGTCACCCGGCGTGTGGGGAGGAGGGAGCGGAGCGGAGGGAGGAGGGGGCGGAGCGGAGCAGGCAGAGAGCAGGCAGGGAGACCTGCTCTCTGCGAAGGGTGAGGGGCGGCCGCTGGAGCAGTGCTGCGTCCAGCAGGGCCTCCCCAATCCACCGCTCACTTTCCTTGTACATCTGCTGCCCGCACAAAAGTCTCAAACTTTGTCTCTAAAGTTTAGAGACAAAGTTTGAGACTTTTGTGCGGGCCGCAAATATGCCTGTAATGGGCCGCATGCGGCCCGCGGGCCGTATGTTTGACATGCCTGCCATACACTATATAGTTGTCCGTTGGGGTCTGTTGTTTTTAAACTGAAAGCTATGTGGGCAGGTCTTCTTCACCCACCGATTTCAGGCAAACACTGCATAGAGTAATGCCAAAAAAAACCTACATCAGTCCATATGAATGAATAATAATACTCTGGATATCACGATAATATGAGCCATATCAGACCCAGAGTAGGGACTAGCCACCGCCACCAGCCCCAATGTACGTTTCGCCTCACTGCTGCCTGTTAGACTTGCTCCAATCCTTCTGCCTCTTCATGTAACCCCAGACAGACTGGATGATGGTGAGATCAGGGCTCTGCAGGGGACGTATCATCACTCCAGGACTCCTCCTCCAAAGAACGGGCACGACAAATATTCATGAGATTTACATTTCTCTTTTCTTCTTTCACTTTTACAAAAAAAAAACCCACTAAATTATTAACCCTTCTATTTCTGAAAGCATTCTTACTTTGAAAACTTCTTCCCATGCCTGCCTAAAACTTTTGCACCGTACTATATGCTTTAGTCTAAAACGGCTTCTCAGAGAACAATAGGATTACATTCATCTTGCACTCCAAGTGGATAATACATACATTAACTATAAGATCCCATTAATAATCCCTTGGAATATGTAACGACGGGGCATCAATGGTCAAGTCACCTTGTAGACCAGAAGTTAGGACAGAAGATCTCGCCGTCGTTTAGTCATCCTGTAACTTTAATCTTTCTTCCTCTTTATATAAAATCAGACTTTTTTTTTTAATGTCTTTCTTTACATCCTCCTTCTTACTACATCTTAGGACCCCTGAGGCCCAGAGCACACCGTGTTCATGGCTTCCATTAGAGGTATACGCTTATGATATATACTTCTGATGGATATCGCACAGTGGCTTCTGTCACGCATAGAGTCCCAATGTAAAAAAAAAATAATAATTAATACATTTTTGTGCAGTTTTCCCCATTTTTTCCTGCTATATACATTATAGGTAGTGCACAAACACAGTACACCCCTTTGTCCATTTTGCTACTTATTCTACTTTTCCTATCCCTGCCTTATTGTTATTTACCGCCATGTCTTGCGGTTATCACACTTTCCATCTTCCCCGTTGTCCTATTCGCCATCTCTCACACTTCCCATATCTCGCCTGACTCATTTACCCCTTTCTCCCCATATTATCTCCCCGTGTCTCTTCTTGCCGTCCTCTCGTACGCATTTCCATATTGTTTCCATTCTCTCTCCCCTCCTCCTTTCTTCCGCACTAGCATTCTCTCCTTCTTTCACAGTGTTGCGTACCGCTGTCTCTCGTGGCTCGCTAGCAATTCAATTACAGAGACGAGAGATAGCGAGTCTCTGGCGGAGAAAGGGCCCCGTCTGACAAGAAATATGACAGCCTACTTACAGGGTGTTTATGCAGTTAAACTCAAGCTCACCACACCTGCAATATGGTAAATGTCAGGGTTTGTGGGTTTAATGGCATGCAAACCTGTGCGGAAATCTGCATGTTTGTTTACATACAACTTGCCGCCCAGCATCTGTGTGTCATCTGTGCAGACACTGACTTGACTGGATACGCCTGGATACAGCGGGTCCTATTACCAGGATTGCAGGTTGTGTCACTGGTGTCGAAATGAGAAAGGTCTTTTTTGCCTTTTGTGTCACACAACCTTTGCACTTTGAAACAAGTACCCCTTCAAATGTCACCTATTTCTCCTACTGCCCCCATACACATGCATGCTTGGTTCGAGGAAGGAGGAGAGGATCATAAGACGTTGCCAGACACCGGTGATGGCTTATCTCTCCTGAGAATAGAAGGACGGAGTATGTAAAATTCAGCTTGTGCAATCCCTCATCTTTTAGGGAGAGATGGGACACCCCCTTGCACATTGACGATTCTCTGAGCTCTGCTTCACAATCCATTTGATGTCACATTCATTGGTCTCCTGGCCTATTCGAAGTTCAGTCCTATTCAAGTGAACCGCCTGAGCATCCATATAAATGTACGGCACTGTGCTTGATTCTTTATGAAGAGTTGCAGCGGGCACCTGAATGTTGCGGTCTCTTTAAACAGCAGGTTGGTGGGGGTCTCGGCTGATGCGTCGGACCCCTACTGATCTTCAATTAGGATCAAAAGTATGATGGATAGGGTAAGCCCCCAAGTTGTGGAAAAAAGCTGCTTATATGTTGCAAAGTCCAAAAGTCTTTTTAATAAAGACAACCTGATAAACCATCAAGACTAGTGTGCACGAAGGACTAAAGCTGCCCATAAACTTTCAATAGTTGACAAGAGGAAAACCCTGTTTGATACAGGTGACCCCAAACTTATCTGCCCCTGGGGCTTATCTATATGCTGGGTTCCGAGGGCAGACACCCCCGAACATTTAGTATATCAATATGTCATTACGGATCATAGTGATGGTACTCACAACCAACAACACTATAAAAGTCATTATAACATAATCCCCCCCACCCTTAAACCTTTCCACCATAAGGTCCCCTGTATACAGCTTGTCGATAAATGTGCGCCCTCCCTTATCAAATCCTGATAATTCCGAGTGAATAGCAAACAGCGGAGACCTTGCGAGGAGATGAACCATTTATTCTGCCTGCATGCGCACTTTTTTCTTTATCATAATTATTTCCAAGTCAGATCTCCTCCCTGATTTCCTAACGGGCCTTTCTCTCTCCGAACAACATCCCGGATCCAGAGGCCGTGATAATTCATACCCCCAAACCTCACGGGTCCTGTACCTTCTCTCTTTTTTTTTTTTTCTTCCTCTCCTTTTTTTTTATTCTGCATTTTTCCAAGGACATTTTTATTACAAAGCTGATGAAATTTGCATATTAATTTGTTCCTTTCAATTTTTCTTTTTTTTTAAGATTAGACGTGACAGGCGGGTATCAGAGCTTTCGGTAGTCAGAACGGATAAAACCATCCAAAACACATTGGGATTGCGAAGTGGAGGCAAGGGGGAGGTTAATGCACTGCTTTATCAGTTTCATTTAACCCTCTTGTTCCCTATGGAAAGTGTCGTACAGAAATGCCATCTCACCTAAGTTACTCAACTCGCTTCTTCTACACATTATTAGGATACGTGAGTGACTACGTGGTCGGGAACAGTTCTATGGCGAGAAATATATGAGATTTCCCTAATCTGACATGTATTCTGGCCTCAATGGGCAAAGGGAAAAATGGGGTTCCACCAAAATTGCTGATTTTACTTCTTCGGCACATTATTAGGTGTAGTTCACATGGGGCAAGAGGGGGTGGATTTTGATGCGGAATCCACCTCAAAATCCGCCCCCTAACAATAGAGGTCTATCTAGACCGCTAGCGTTCTCTTTTCCGCTAGTGGGTTGTTCCCACTCGCGGAAAAAAGAAGCGAGCTGCCCTTTCTTCAGGTGGATTAAGCGGTTGATACAGCCGCGGCGTCCGCCTCGCGACACCTCCTTCCAGACTAGGCCTATTCATTTGGGACTAATCCGGAGCGGAAAGCTGCGACGCGATATTTTAACGTGGAACCCCATGTGAGCTAGGCCTTAAGTATATAAGTGACTAAGTGATTTGGAGCAGTTAAATGGCGAGAAGGGTTGCCTAACGAAACTGGTTTCAGTACTTTGTGTCCCTTGAAGAGTCCATGTTATATTAACCTAGAACTTAGAATTAAAAGAGAAGTAATAAAACTATAAAAAAGTGCAGATTCCATCTTGATCCTGCTTTTTCTTGCAGTAGAAAATGGGGTGAGCCACCTTGACAGGGTCAGAAGGGATAACACAGAATTTAAAGGGATTCTACCGTTAAGGTAAGTTTTTTTGTAGTTACCACGTCGGAATAGCCTTAAGAAAGGCTATTGGTCTCCTACCTTTATTAGTTCCCTCCGGTCCGCCGTTCGGTAGAAATACCGGTTTTTACTGGTATACAAATGAGTTCTCTCGCAGCATTGGGGGCGGGCCCCAGCGCTCAAACAGCAGTAGGGGTATCCCCAATGCTGCCAGAGAACTCTCTCCAGCGACGCCTCCATCTTCAGCTGCAACCACCTATCTTTCGTCGTCTTTCATCTTGGTCCAAACTCCGACGCCTGCGCAGTCGGCTCTGCCAGAGCTGAGTGTGCATGCCAGCCAGCGGCCATTTTTGAGAGGCCGATCACTCCTGTAGTTCTACGAAGAACTACAGGAGCGTACTGCGCATGCGCGCAAGAGTGGCCTCCCAAAAATGCCAGCCGGCCGGCGTGTTCACTCAGCTCTGCTTGTGTCTCACTGGCAGAGCCGACTGCGCAGGCATCGGAGTTTGGACCGAGACGGAATACGACAAAAGAAGAGGCGGTTGCATCTGAAGATGGAGGCGTCGCTGGAGAGCGTTCTCTGGCAGCATTGGGGACGCCCCCACTGCTGTTTGAGCGCTGGTGCCCACTCCCAATGCTGCGAGAGAACTCATTTGCATACCGGTAAAACCCGGTATTTCTATTGAACGGCGGACCGGAGGTGGCTGATAAAGGTAGGAGACGAATAGCCTTTCTTAAAGCTATTCCGACGTGGTAACTACAAAAAAACTTACTTTAATGGTAGAATCCCTTTAAAGCATCTTCTTACAGTTTACATATACAGGTAGATATGTTATAGATAAGTAAATAAGGGCAATAACCCTGAAATACAGATCTGTGGATGAGTCTGTCTTCCTTATGGAAGGAGTACGTGAAAGACAAGAACCAGAGGTCCATGGTAGGAAGGAGACCCGCGCTCACTGTTGATGAAACAATACAAGAACCGGAATATCCAATTCTGGACTATTTATTGAAGAGGGTAAAACAGCAGCACAACGCGTTTCAGGCCAAACCGGGCCCTTTTTCAAGTGCAAATATGCAGGTCATGTCGGGCCAAACTATTATTTATAGAAGGGATGTTCTCTTATTTCTGTATTCCCAGGAAATGTCTGTAGGTATCAGAAAACCAGGCATTGATCTATAAGGATCTACCTTCCAAAAGGTGGCGCTAGAGTGAGTTTTCCCTTTTCCATCCAGGAGAACTTATTTGCTATTCCTTTCTAAGTAAAATAAGTAATAAGTAGCTTTCCAGTGAGGGTAAATTCACACAGAATTTGCGGCTGAACAATCTGCTGTAAGATACAGAACAAGGTAAGTGGATGACATTTAACAAATCTCATCCACATGTAACAGAACATTTATGTGTGAAAATTGACCTGGAGCCTGGTTTCGAAATGCGTCAATTTCTCTTGCAGAAAGAGCAGGGATTTTTTGTGGGGTTTACCTATTGATGTGAATGGGGATGAAGACTTCTGCAGTCAGATCCTAGTTTGGATCATCATTTTTTATAAAAAGCCGTATATTTACCTTACCCGTCTTCTGGGGCTTCTCTGGTAACACGTACCTGGCCCCACACCAGTCTCTAGATTCCAGATTGTGAACGTCTGACTCCTGAAACCCCATGATCGCGTGAAATGAGAGGTGTTTTTCCACGGTGTGACCGCATTCAGGTTGAATTTAGACCCGTCATTGGGTAGAGAGTCAATGGATGGGAGTATGGGCTTGTCCATGCACCAAGTTCTTGTGACCGGTGCAGGTGTCAGCGGTCAGAACCCCGCCAATCTTTTGTGGCATAACCCCAATAATGATTGGTAAATGGGGATTCTACAACAAAAGACACATAATTTGGTGCAGAAATTTTCCATACCAACTCGTTATGTGTGAACTTGCATGAATAATGAGTTACAGCCTGTATTATACTCCAGAGATATAATATTAACAATTGTAGGCTTCAGAACACAACTAAAAAATAGAGATGAGCGAACACTAAAATGTTCGAGGTTCGAAATTCGATTCGAACAGCCGCTCACTGTTCGAGTGTTCGAATGGGTTTCGAACCCCATTATAGTCTATGGGGAACATAAACTCGTTAAGGGGGAAACCCAAATTCGTGTCTGGAGGGTCACCAAGTCCACTATGACACCCCAGGAAATGATACCAACACCCTGGAATGACACTGGGACAGCAGGGGAAGCATGTCTGGGGGCATAAAAGTCACTTTATTTCATGGAAATCCCTGTCAGTTTGCGATTTTCGCAAGCTAACTTTTCCCCATAGAAATGCATTGGCCAGTGCTGATTGGCCAGAGTACGGAACTCGACCAATCAGCGCTGGCTCTGCTGGAGGAGGCGGAGTCTAAGATAGCTCCACACCAGTCTCCATTCAGGTCCGACCTTAGACTCCGCCTCCTCCGGCAGAGCCAGCGCTGATTGGCCGAAGGCTGGCCAATGCATTCCTATGCGAATGCAGACTTAGCAGTGCTGAGTCAGTTTTGCTCAACTACACATCTGATGCACACTCGGCACTGCTACATCAGATGTAGCAATCTGATGTAGCAGAGCCGAGGGTGCACTAGAACCCCTGTGCAAACTCAGTTCACGCTAATAGAATGCATTGGCCAGCGCTGATTGGCCAATGCATTCTATTAGCCCGATGAAGTAGAGCTGAATGTGTGTGCTAAGCACACACATTCAGCACTGCTTCATCAAGCCAATACAATGCATTAGCCAGTGCTGATTGGCCAGAGTACGGAATTCGGCCAATCAGCGCTGGCCAATGCATTCTATTAGCCCGATGAAGTAGAGCTGAATGTGTGTGCTAAGCACACACATTCAGCACTGCTTCATCAAGCCAATACAATGCATTAGCCAGTGCTGATTGGCCAGAGTACGGAATTCGGCCAATCAGCGCTGGCTCTGCTGGAGGAGGCGGAGTCTAAGATCGCTCCACACCAGTCTCCATTCAGGTCCGACCTTAGACTCCGCCTCCTCCGGCAGAGCCAGCGCTGATTGGCCGAAGGCTGGCCAATGCATTCCTATGCGAATGCAGACTTAGCAGTGCTGAGTCAGTTTTGCTCAACTACACATCTGATGCACACTCGGCACTGCTACATCAGATGTAGCAATCTGATGTAGCAGAGCCGAGGGTGCACTAGAACCCCTGTGCAAACTCAGTTCACGCTAATAGAATGCATTGGCCAGCGCTGATTGGCCAATGCATTCTATTAGCCCGATGAAGTAGAGCTGAATGTGTGTGCTAAGCACACACATTCAGCACTGCTTCATCAAGCCAATACAATGCATTAGCCAGTGCTGATTGGCCAGAGTACGGAATTCGGCCAATCAGCGCTGGCTCTGCTGGAGGAGGCGGAGTCTAAGGTCGGACCTGAATGGAGACTGGTGTGGAGCGATCTTAGACTCCGCCTCCTCCAGCAGAGCCAGCGCTGATTGGCCGAATTCCGTACTCTGGCCAATCAGCACTGGCTAATGCATTGTATTGGCGTGATGAAGCAGTGCTGAATGTGTGTGCTTAGCACACACATTCAGCTCTACTTCATCGGGCTAATAGAATGCATTGGCCAGCGCTGATTGGCCGAATTCCGTACTCTGGCCAATCAGTGCTGGCCAATGCATTCTATTAGCTTGATGAAGCAGAGTGTGCACAAGGGTTCAAGCGCACCCTCGGCTCTGATGTAGCAGAGCCGAGGCTGCACAAGGGTTCAAGCGCACCCTCGGCTCTGATGTAGGAGAGCCGAGGGTGCACTTGAACCCTTGTGCAGCCTCGGCTCTGCTACATCAGAGCCGAGGGTGCGCTTGAACCCTTGTGCACACTCTGCTTCATCAAGCTAATAGAATGCATTGGCCAGCGCTGATTGGCCAATGTATTCTATTAGCCTGATGAAGTAGAGCTGAATGTGTGTGCTAAGCACACACATTCAGCTCTACTTCATCGGGCTAATAGAATGCATTGGCCAGCGCTGATTGGCCAGAGTACGGAACTCGACCAATCAGCGCTGGCTCTGCTGGAGGAGGCGGAGTCTAAGATCGCTCCACACCAGTCTCCATTCAGGTCCGACCTTAGACTCCGCCTCCTCCAGCAGAGCCAGCGCTGATTGGCCGAATTCCGTACTCTGGCCAATCAGCACTGGCTAATGCATTGTATTGGCGTGATGAAGCAGTGCTGAATGTGTGTGCTTAGCACACACATTCAGCTCTACTTCATCGGGCTAATAGAATGCATTGGCCAATCAGCGCTGGCCAATGCATTCTATTAGCGTGAACTGAGTTTGCACAGGGGTTCTAGTGCACCCTCGGCTCTGCTACATCAGATTGCTACATCTGATGTAGCAGTGCCGAGTGTGCATCAGATGTGTAGTTGAGCAAAACTGACTCAGCACTGCTAAGTCTCTGCATTCGCATAGGAATGCATTGGCCAGCCTTCGGCCAATCAGCGCTGGCTCTGCCGGAGGAGGCGGAGTCTAAGGTCGGACCTGAATGGAGACTGGTGTGGAGCGATCTTAGACTCCGCCTCCTCCAGCAGAGCCAGCGCTGATTGGTCGAGTTCCGTACTCTGGCCAATCAGCGCTGGCCAATGCATTCTATTAGCCCGATGAAGTAGAGCTGAATGTGTGTGCTTAGCACACACATTCAGCTCTACTTCATCAGGCTAATAGAATACATTGGCCAATCAGCGCTGGCCAATGCATTCTATTAGCTTGATGAAGCAGAGTGTGCACAAGGGTTCAAGCGCACCCTCGGCTCTGATGTAGCAGAGCTGAGGGTGCACAAGGGTTCAAGTGCACCCTCGGCTCTCCTACATCAGAGCCGAGGGTGCGCTTGAACCCTTGTGCAGCCTCGGCTCTGCTACATCAGAGCCGAGGGTGCGCTTGAACCCTTGTGCACACTCTGCTTCATCAAGCTAATAGAATGCATTGGCCAGCACTGATTGGCCAGAGTACGGAATTCGGCCAATCAGCGCTGGCCAATGCATCCCTATGGGAAAAAGTTTATCTCACAAAAATCACAATTACACACCCGATAGAGCCCCAAAAAGTTATTTTTAATAACATTCCCCCCTAAATAAAGGTTATCCCTAGCTATCCCTGCCTGTACAGCTATCCCTGTCTCATAGTCACAAAGTTCACATTCTCATATGACCCGGATTTGAAATCCACTATTCGTCTAAAATGGAGGTCACCTGATTTCGGCAGCCAATGACTTTTTCCAATTTTTTTCAATGCCCCCCGTGTCGTAGTTCCTGTCCCACCTCCCCTGCGCTGTTATTGGTGCAAAAAAGGCGCCAGGGAAGGTGGGAGGGGAATCGAATTTTGGCGCACTTTACCACGTGGTGTTCGATTCGATTCGAACATGGCGAACACCCTGATATCCGATCGAACATGTGTTCGATAGAACACTGTTCGCTCATCTCTACTAAAAAACGCATCACATTTGCTGGTACTGTAAAACGCAGCAATTTTTTCTGCTGCGTTTCCGAAACGTGGGGCCATAGCTATAAAACCGTTTTGTGTCTGTCAGAGGGGTCTTCCTGATATCGCAACCACATCTCTAGGTTAATCGCCAGTGGTATAGGTCAATAGAGGGGTTAAGGTCTCTCATTAGGGGGAGACTGGTTCAGGGACTTATTCGACCCTGCACGACCTGCTAAGAATTCTGGGTAAGGAATATACAAATAAGACGTCATTGGTGAAAAAGAGGAATTTTTTCCTAGCGCCACCTATGGGATTTATTTGCCCTTGTCTCTGCCACGGTTTTGCATTCAGTGGGCATAATCGATATGTGGCCACGTGCCATGGTACGCCAATAAATCCACACCGAAATAGGGCAGAAAACTTGGTCACTGCCGTCCGTAGAAAACAATGGAAGACAGGTAGAGGGGTTTGGAGAAGATTTTGAGGTGCAAAACGCTTCAAGATCTGCCCAAAAAAACATACCCTTATTCTAGTAGAGGGGATCTCGAGCACAAGATCCTCTATGTTTATATCAACTAATAGGACATATAGACCTGAGTTTCTGGGATGGAATAAGCGCTTTTACAAATGACAGTTGTTTTATATCATGAAATCCCAAATAGAAGAAATGTTTGTGAGCTTAAGACATCGCACAGTTATTACAGCGCGCAGCTCTGAATGAGAGTCCAGGATCACGCAGGCTTAAGGGAGTGGAGAAGATGCAGGAATGTACAATGACTGCTATGTCAGGCAGAAGAATGAATTCGGAAGGAGGGAAAATGACAAGTTCGGGTTTATTCATGTTCAGTCCTAACAGCGAGAAGACGTAGGATGAGACTGTTAACAACCCAGACAGGAACGCAGTCATGTAGAGACTAAGAACTTCTGGATACGCTGGACGATAAGAGGATAAAAACAAATGAAAAATAATGATTGAAAGTTAGAAGCTTATATTATATTAGGCAGCATACACAACCATATGCGCGTAGCCGAGCAGTCATTGAATGGCACATGGGTGACATCTGAGTGCCACCCGTGCCTCCGCAGCCCCATTCAGTCAGGCCAACAAAATGGACAGGAATAGGACCTGTTCTGAGTTTTGCTCACAGCCCCATATCCTGGACCGTGTGTATGGGACCATAGAAAAGAATGGGTCAGAATGCTAGTCATGAAAAACAAGGCTAACACACTGCCTCACAAGGTGTTCACACTACCGTTGCTCATGTCCGTTGCTGTCTTCCGTCATTGGATGACAGCAACGGACATTAAACTGTAGCAGAGATTGGTCACGGACTGATCCTGTGTCCGTTCCCATTGACCCTAAAGTAAACAACATGTCTATGGACGGCTTGCTTAGAAGGTTCCCCACTATATAAAGAACAGTTCTCCCAGCCAATCAATTTTAGCTTGCATATATCTTCATAGTTGACAACTATTCTGCATTTGGCAAGGCAGTGTAAAATTTTGGAAACAACCCTAGCAAATTTGGGTACGTTAAAGCCTGAAAAAAGGGGTGTGGCTTATGATGCGGCCGTTTCGATGTTATTGCATCTCGTCAGCTCGATGTAGAGAAGACTAACCTGGTAGAGGTGAGAGGCTTAGACAGGGTAAGGGGGGGTATTGTCACTCCTTGGGGAGAGACTACCATATAGGTATGTGGAGACTTATCATGTCACACTACAGACATCTGAAGGACAGGCCATTGATAGGTAAGCCCCAGTAAACCCCTTTAAGTCTATATTCTTTACCTCAGAAATGTCTGCGTCTGAGAATCTGTTCCATGTATCTGAACGCGGTTATTTCTACAAGCTGCATTCAGATGAATGGGACAGCACAATTTTTTGCAACAAATCTGCCACATGTGTCTATACCCTATCCCATAGTGCACATAGCCTTCTCACACCACTTTATCATATTCATTAGGTACATGCCATCCATTATTAGCGGCCTTGGCGCTGACACAGGGACAATTCCTGTTTTGAAATATTGAATACATTTCCCCGCTCACGCTGTGTGTATGGTGTGTGTGTGTGTGTAAAAGGGTGTTAGAGGGCGCAACAGCGAAACAGCCCCCCTCCTCCGCTCAGCCGTCTTTCACAATCCATCTCTCTCCTCTCATAGCTGCGAGGCCTCATTGGGGATACATACATTAAGCCCTTTAAATCGTTTATAATAAATCTTTGTCTAAGGCTCATTTTGACAGTCTCTCTCTCTTCCCCTCTCGCTCTCTCTCTTTATCTGACCCTTTTTAAAAGAGCTCCTTTTAAAAGAGAATCCTCAATAGTCTGTTAATCCACTGGGTGTACTGACAGAGAGAGAGCAGACAGAGAGAGACAAGAAAGGCAAAAAGATACAGCCCCAGGAAATATACACACACAACGCAGTGCATTTACACAGAGCCGGCGCATGCAGACTGCTTATTAACCTATTTCCTGCCACCATGGCTTAGCGCTACCTTTACTGTCACTTGCCCGGCTTTACTTAAAAATCTTCGTTCTCCATAGACCTCTTTGGTAGAAAGTATTAAGACTTTTATGTGGATATCATTCTGATGGATGCATTAATGCCGCCTATGTAGAACTCACACAGAGGGGCAGATTTATTAATAATGCCAAGGTAAACGTAGTAGAAGATAGACTGGACTACTATTGATAGAAATGTTAGACTTTCTTCCACCACCCTACACCACCACCTCACATATTTTACCATTTTTATATACCCACTCCACAAAGTTGTAAAAATTGTCACAGTCTCACTTCAGTTGGAGAATAGGCATTAGAGACTATACTGCTATACACTGCACACAGTGAGTAGAGGAGAAGCTGCTTCCTAACCTTCTCTCTTTAACTGAGAAACAGCCCCAGGACAGTGCAGGACTTCCAGGGCGCAATTCCTGGTTTCACTTTCATGCCTGCAAATTGAGTTGCTGGCCAACTCCTTCCTACTGTATATAGGAAGTGGCTGGGTGGAGGGGGGTCACTATTCTAGGTGGAATACATTTGGAGATATAGGTATTTAAAATGACTCCCTCCAGCTTTAGCTTCCTCCTGTATTCTCAATACCACAAATTATTATCACATTGCAGGATGACAATGCAAGTTTGATCCTAAGGAATGTAACATATATATGTAGTGAAGTAGTGATCTGTACTGATGTGAATAAAGAAATAATGCTAAACCCATGCCTCTCCATCAATCTCTCTCAGCTTCTGCTCACACCTCCCTCTCCCCTCTCCATAGACTTCCATAGGCATGTGTACTCTAAAACATGTGGCCTACAGTTCAGAGATGTCAGAGTCAGTTTACCAGGGAGGCAGAACAGGAAAACAGACGAAGGGTCTGGTCACACTACTGTTATTATAGTCTGTCCTAGGATGACAGCAACGGAGGTTAACAGTAGTAAAGTAACAGGCACATACAGAGTCGCTTCCTTCTGCATCCATTCCCATTGACTGTAATGTAAAAAACAGGATGGACGCCTTCTTCTGTTATGTTTGTTATCTTTAGTAAAGGAAGAAGAAGTCTTGCATACATTATAGTCAGTGGGATCAGACACCGATGTAGGGATCTCAAGATATGTCCATAACTCTGCTAACGTTTTCTATATGGGCAGGGGTGAACCTTCCCTTTTTGCCGCCTGAGGCAAACGACAGACGACAGAAAGCCACCCCCCCCACACCCCGGAGGAGGGGGCGGAGCAAAGGGGCGGGACGAAGGGGGCAGGGCTTAGCGGCATTCACAGGCAGGGAGAGGACCTGCTCTCTGCCTGAGCGTGAGGGTAGGCCTGCTGGAGCAGCGCTGCTCCAGCGGCCTCCCCAATCCACTGCTCGGTGCTAAACCAGTCCAGGACAGCTTGTCCTGGACTGGCTTAGGTAAGCAAAAATGACGCCCTCCCTGGGGCCCTGGCATAGCGCCGCCTGAAGCACTCGCTTCAGGTCGCCTCATGGGAGGTACGGCGCTGTACATGGGGGTGAATGCAGACGGATGGGAGTGAACATGACAGATGAGAGCAACGGACATTAAGTACCAGTAGTGTGAACCCACCCTGTGTACATGAACTTGGTGTCTGGTATAAACAGCATGGAGAGCATCCATCCATCCCATAACTTCACAGACCCAGTCACTTCATTTAGTCATCCCAGGCCACAAAACAGACAGGTATCGGACCTGCGCCAGATTACTGCCACCTGATAATATACAGGTGTGTGTATGGAGCCATAGAGACAAATATGCTAGCCTTATGCTAGCCTAGTCAGTGTGCTAGCCTTAAAAAATAAAGCCAAGGAGGGAGAGAAAGGAGAATTTTTCTGTTAAAAAGCTTTGTCCTCTAGTATTTTTTCTTATTAGGGTGCGTTCACACGATGTAACGTGGAGCGTGATCTGGCACGTATACACGTGCCGGCAGATTACGCGCTCAAAATGCTCCCATTCATTTCAATGGGAGTTAGGAACGTATACGCCGCAAAATCACGGGCGCAAAATAACGCGGCATATACGCTCCTGACTCCCATTGAAATGAATGGGAGCATTTTGAGCGCGTAATCTGCCAGCATGTGTATACGTGCCAGAATACGCTCCACGTTACATCATGTGAACGCACCCTAATTCTGCGTCATGCTGTTCCTCTGTGGCTAGGTGGCTAGAAATTTATGAAGAAATTGACCATTGGGGTCACAGTCCGATCCGCGCTGACTATGGCTGGGCAGGGACAAGGGGATTGGTACCAGAGATCTTCTCCTCCATAAGCTATGCCTGAGCGTTACGAGGAATATCTGTAGCCTGACAGCTCGCTCGCAGTGTATGGCCAGCAGACACTTCACTCATCTACAATGTCTGATGTTCAGAGATTCCACACGACGTATTTGATGGCTGCTTGTCGGAGCATTGGCTTCTTGCATTTTTGCCCCTTGTTTTCATATGAAGAAGTGCTAGGGTGAAACAAGAAGGCAATAACTGAACTGTGTTACCTTTACCTAGCGCTTTTTTCTGTTTAGATCTTGTGTTCCGGATCAAGATGTTCACAGGTTATTTCTCTCAATACGTTCCATCAAAGAGACGTAATCTCAGCCGCCAATAAAAGCCTCGCCGTATAAATTCACACGCCGCAGATAACCGCAGTCACTTCAGTGTGCCGACCTGTGATCCGTGCACTCGAGTCAAAGGCGGGCCTGACACCTGATACTGAACAGATTTTCCTCTTGCACTAGTGAGGACGTGCAATGTTTTCCCGATCTCTTCTGGCCCGCCCCACCGTGAGGCTCCTGTGATCCCGTTCTCTGGTGAAGCTGAGCATCGGATCCTAGAACCAGCTGGATCTGAAGCCGACACTCCAGTTTTTGATCTCGAAGCTTTTGATTAGAACTAATGAGCTTGTTTCATTCAAAATGGGAGCCCTGTGATAAAAGAAATAGGTTTGATTCCACCGGATTAGAGAGGAGAATTATCTGGCGTAGTGATGGATACTTAACCCCAACTCGTGGCATTGATGCTTGTTCTCCATTAACCTCTTCCATGCTAGAATAAAAAATCTTCACTCTCAGGAAGAGATATAGCAAAGAGTATAATAGTCGTGTCATGACGCGTTTCAGTTTTAGAAACATGGTCTGCGTAAAGCGCAATTCTTGGATCATTTTTAATAGTAGGGACAGCTTATAAACTATGTCCACACGTAGCAAAGATGCTGTGGATTTTCATTCTGGATTTGCTTGAAAAAAATCTGCAGCGAAATACAGTTGCAGCAAAGTATCGGTCACCAAAATGCGGCATGTGAACCCAGATAGATAGGTTAGGGTCATCCGTATCAAACAGTATTTTGCCCTTGAGAATCAGTACTGAGATCACTATGTTTATCAATATGCAAATCAGCTCTTTAACGTAATGAGGGCAGGGCCATTGCTTCAAAAATGTAAGTGGTAACGCCCTTATTGCTCCAAAGAGCTCATCGTTTGCATATTGACAAAAATGGTGATATCTTGGCAACAGATTCACAAGGGCAAAACCCTAACCCATCTATCGGGGGGTTGGTTGATATGCTGTGTGTTACGAAGATGTAGCCATGTGTAAATTGACCATGTGAAACAACAAAAAAATCCAGAACCGGTTTTCTCAATTTTGTGTAAACATGTCCTAATTAGAGATGAGCGAACACTGTTCGGATCAGCCGTTCTGAACAGCACGCTCCCATAGAAATGAATGGAAGCACCTGGCACGTACACTTTGCCGGCGGCCGGTCGCCGTGCCAGGTGCTTCCATTCATTTCTATGGGAGCGTGCTGTTCGGAACGGCTGATCTGAACAGTGTTCGCTCATCTCTAGTCCTAATTCTAAGGGTAAGTTCACACAGGTTTTTTTGGTCAGGATCTTGAGGCCGTATTCGCCTCAAAATCCTGACCAAAAAGACGGCTCCCATTGAAATCAATGGGAGTTGGTCAGATGTTTTTTCCGCCTCGCGATTCGGTCTGAAGACACTCCCTCCTCCCGACTAGTCCCATTCATTGGGCCGAATCCGGAGCGGAGTGCGCGACTGGATGCTGGTGCAGTTCACCGGCATTCACTCGCGGCTGCCCATATTTTTGATCGGAACCTGAGACGGCCTCCGCCTCAGGTTCCGGTCCAAAATACCCCGTGTGAACTTACCCTAAATGTATCTGATCATTTTAAGCTTCTGATGTTACTCAAAGTAGACCCCATCAAGTTGAATAACTGAAGGGGTGCCGAAGACGCAGTCGCACCCCGGCCCTTTAGGGGTCCTTAAGGTGTCTTTTCACAATATGAGACCAGTACTATAAGCAATACACAATTATTAAAGGGGTTGTCCAGGATCTGATCATTTTTGATACTGATGACTTATCCACAGGATAGCTCATCAGTATCAGGTTGGTTGGGGTCCATCACCTGAACCCTAAACCAATCAGTTGATGCGGCCACTGGCAGCCATATACTAAGTATAAGGCCAAAAGCAGCCTTGCTCCTATTGAAGTGAACGGGATTGGGACTGTAGTTAAAGGCGCCATTGTTTCACTGTACACCGTTATACCACTGATGTCATATTTCCCTATGGACAGACCACTTTTTATAATTTTTGCGCTTGGTAACACCTACACTTTTTCTTTTCTAGTGGAGTCCTCCAGCCCCGGGATCCTCCCTCAGGACAACTCTCTAGAAAGGTCTTTCTTCATTCGGATGAAGTCAACGCTGACCAAGAGAGGCGTGCATATCAAATCCTCGGGGTACAAGGTAAGTCCCGCAGGTCGGATAAAAAGGAGGCAGCTTTTTGGGTAACTTTTTGTAATTACTCTGCAGTTTGGTGACATCATCAGATGTGAATGACAATAACAGAAGGTATAATATGTTTTCTCTAATGCATTAGTGATATACTACCGTATGGTCGTAGCGACTGTGGTGTTGCGTTAATGCGTAGGACTGTTATCACACTCTATTGTAGTAGCTTCTGTTGCTTTGATCCGGTTGTCTCTTTTCCATTTCGAGTGCCTATGTGTGTTTTGTTGTGTTCGGTCTCTTTCCATTATACCGTCTCACTTTCTCCCAAATTATAAGGAAGGTCATACCTATCGCAAGATAAAGAAGCCACTCTATCTGTCACATGTAATTCTCTGCATAGGATTTTTTCTTCACATAGGGAGATTGAAGGGGACAGCGAAAAAAAATAAAACCCTTCCCAGCCTTTGTCCCGCACCCCCTTCCTCTGCCCTGCTCCCTCTGTCCTCCCTCTTCTTTGCTTTTCAACTTCAAGGCCTTCATGTTGCTTCCAAATTGTGTCTGGGAGAGAATTCCCCCCCAGGCTGCCTACAATCTAAAGGTGTCTTTGAAGAGCCTCAGTGTATAAAGAATCAGGATGGTTCCTCTCTCCTGAGGCGGGAGACGAAAAAAAAAAAAAAAGAGCGAAGCACAATCGTACTTGTGTCTGCGCGGAACAAACCTGGCATCGCTGCTGCGGGAAAACAAACTGGGCATCCTATGGGCATTGCCAGAAAGTGATTAAGAGAGGAAGGTTATAGTCACTGACTATGTAGTTAGTAAGGATGACCATGGACGTTCAATAGCTGGTAACCAACCGGCAGCTATTTCTTATGGACTTCCCCAAACATGCGCACGCTCGGCTCGGACAAGTTTGCATGTATTTTCTTAGCAGATTCAGACATATTGAAATTCATCATGCCCAATCCTTTCTTCCCCAAACATATGCAAAAAAAAAAAAAATGGAGGATGGCCATGTTATAGATATTAAATGGACAGCTGATCCTGGCGAAAGGGACCAAGTAGTCCAATATAAATGGCCATATTTAATTGCATCAGACTGATTTTCTTGGGGCCCACCAGAGCAAATGATTCTGGGGTCAAACCCCACTCTCTATCTATAGATCATGGTATATTCTTTGCACACACAGGACATATCATCCATGAGTAAGATATCTGCAGTAAACCCTAATGGCAAGTCGTTGGGTCCAAATGGGTTTGCGCCCTACCAGACCTATGTGGCCTATTTTTGTGACAGAATATGGATCCTCTGGTTCTCCGGTGGGTCAGTCCTACCCTAGGTGTCTACTGTCTAAGGCCCTTTTGGGTATCAAGACCCAGTTTGGGTATCAAGTCTCACTCAAAGTGTTTTTCTTCCACCATGAAAGTCAATGTCGGACATATTCAACTACATAGGCATACAGACATATCTGGAGCGTACATACCCTGGCACACATCAAACATGCATGCCAGGCGTACCCTCACGTGATATAAGGAGAGTCTTAGATATTGGGATTTTGCTGGGTCTCGCTTTCTGGTACTTACATAGCCTTCAGTAGATGTATACCATAACTACTACCCTTGGGACTAAATGCAGCAGTAGATAAGTTGACATTTAAGAAATTAACCCATAAAGACAACCCCTTTCCATATACTCTATTCGGACAAATGGACCCCACTTTGGCAGGCTCGAGCCATCTTCATACGACAAGGAGGACTACTTAGCTATATGGCAGACATATAACACTATATTTCGGCTGCAGATGAAATTCCCTTTTGGCTGTGGCTTACTGTGACAAAAACATGGGACTTGGGGCAAGAAGCCAATTGCCTCGGGTCCACATCTTGTCTATTGCCTATTTCATATCTACCCCCAACAACAGAAGTCACGCGCTTGCCAGTGTGTATCTGGGCTTGTGTGATGTTGACTCCCGATGGCCATACATTAACCATTTCCTCTCCAGAACAGTATAGAGATCTTACCGGCCGTCGAGCAGTTAACCACGAATATCAGTTAAGGTCATAGGAAGGGGAGCTTGCGCCTGACGTTGTGTGTACCTCCGCTCCCCCCCGCCTTCAGTGTCATATTAGATTTAGCTGCTGAAATATATAAAAGTACCACAGGAGTCTCTGATGTGTTTCTTGCCACGAGCAATCCAGCAGCAAAACTCCCCACATGTGTCAGAGAGGAATCTACTTACTGTATTCTGCTCGTCTTTGGATTATTTGGTCTGCGGCACCCTGCCTCCCACTGACCAGACCTTCTTTTTTTTTTTTCTTCTTTACATCCTTATTTTCAGATTTTTTTTTTACTTATGGCTCTGGCTTTTGTTTTTATTTCTAGCAGTTTTGCTTCTTTCTACTTTATTTCTCGTATTTGTCTTCTCCTGCCCCCGTCTGCTTTCACCCCAGCCTTTATGATATGAAGCTTTATGTTCTTACCTTTCTTTATTTTAACTTTTACCGCTCGGGTTTCTTTCATGTTTGTGCATTTTTTTTTATTTGTCTGTTTTTCTGCACTGAAAAGCGAGCTTGTAAAAAATTTCAGTTTGCCATAAAAATACTCCTAAAATACTATCCCATGCTTTGCCAACGCTTCAGTCAGCAGCCGTCTTCCGGATTATAAGGGAGTATCTGTCAGGTTTGACAGGAAGAATAGAGCAATTTTTTTCTGCAGAGCTCCCTGAATGTCTTATAAAACAATGGTGGCCATTGAATGCTATTGGTGTCCAGCGTATGATGAATCTGCAGCTATGTTTGTTCTTTGGTCCTATGATGGAACAGGAGTATGGAAAGTTTGATAGAAGTGTGAACAGAGCCTTAGGCTGAGGCCCCACGTTGCAGAAAAGAAGCTTTTTTTGCTGCAGATTTTGCTACGGTTTTTTGAGCCAATGCCAAGAATGGATTCAGCGGACGGTAGAAGTATAAGATCCTCTTTTTTGTAGCCGTTCTTGGCTTTGGCTCAAAAAAACTGCAGCAAAATCTGCAACAAAAAAACCTGCATTTCCACAACATGGGGCCTTAGCCTTAAGGGGTTTTCTAGGACTTATATTGAAGACATGTCCTTAGATTTTCAACAATATGTGAGCGGTGGCGTCTGACATCCAGGACCCCCTCCGATCAACAGTTTGACAAGCATGCTGTTGCTGCGGCCTCTCCACTGAATACCAAGCACAGCGACATTCATATTATAGAGGCTGTGCTTGGTATTACAACTCAGCCGTATTCACTTGAATGGGACCAATGAGGTGATGTCATCGGCACAGAAAAGAGGTTGCAAGCACTTGTGAGCACCAAAGTCTCTTCAAGTAGCTGATAGCAGATGTCACCACGCTCTAATCCATATATTAATAACCTATAAGCCATCAATATTAAAAAAAGGAATCTTTAACAAAGTGATAAATTGATATAATTTTACTATTCTATTCCTGAAATTAAATATGCATTCTAATAAATCACTGATGTCAATTATTCCTGATTTTTCTCTCTAGGTGATCCACGTAACTGGACGATTGCGACTCCGTGTGTCTCTGTCTCATGGACGCTCTGGTACCGGACAGGTGATGGGCTTAGTAGTTGTGGCTCATGCGCTCCCTCCTCCAACCATCAATGAAGTCCGCATTGACTGCCACATGTTTGTAACCCGAGTCAACATGGACCTCAATATTATATACTGTGAAAATAGGTAGGTGGTCTTCTAGAATAAAACATTAAGACTCAAGAGACCCTAATTTGTATTAACACTAAGAGGGATTATATCTTTGGAGTGGCTGAACAGATTTGGATAAAAAACATTACAATGCTCAGGGTGACAGCGCCTATGAAATGATGCACGTCATTGGGCACATCCCCTTTAAGTAATAGCATTTTCAGGTGCTCCCCTACTTTGGGTCTGTGGGTTTCCCTATATGTAGAGACTCAACACAGAAAGACAAGTAACAGAACAAACGAGTAGGTGACTTGTAATAACACAAGACCGCAAGTACATGAGGGGAACACACATAAGGAGGTGATAGACAACGAGGGATTGGTACCACCCCCTGGGTTAGTGGGAGCCCAAAGGACCCTTGGATTAATGGGACCAAGGACTACCAAACAGACCTTAAAAATGGACCTGCTCATCCCTTCCAAAAGTCAGTCAATTTTAAAGGGTAACTAAACTTTCAGACAACTTTTGATTTTCTGGCAGTATGTGTGTCATTAATACATTTTGTAATATACTTTATTTACAAATTGTATCTCCTTTTAGTGAAATCCTGAATCCCTGTATTCTTTCCCTTGCTTCCGTATTGAGACCCAACCCCTGATTTTCATTGTGTATGGTGTATAGACTGTGTGAAATGAAGAGAAAATGAGGGGAGGTAAGGGTCACTCCAAATGGCTATATCTCAGGCATTATAGGAACCTGCTTTTGGTGCCCTATGACAGAGAAGATTCTAATCTTTCATATGACACTAAGGCTACAGCTCTACTTGTATGATCTCCAGAGATATCACTGGTGGAAAACCCAGTCGGGATTGAGTTATTTATTTTCAGCGTATAATACATAGATATAAATATCCTAATCCCGACAGAGTTTTCAACCAGTGATGTCTCTGAAAATTATAAATATACAATCATGTGAAAGATGAGATCCTCCTCTTTCATAGGACACCCAAAAGCAAGGTTCTATGTTTTATAATGCCCGAGACATAGCCATGAAGTGACCCTTCCCCAACCTCATTTTCCTCTTCATTGCATACACCCCGTACACGGTACACCAGGGGTGCCCAATACGTTGAACGCGATCTACCGGTCGATCGCAATGGTCGCATGGGTCAATCGCGGGATGCAGCCAGGGATCCCCGGTGTCTGCTTGTTCACAGTGCAGGCTGAGAGTCGACTCAAGCACTGTGAACAAGCACTCCGGACACTTGCAGGCCGCTCTTAGGGATGGAGGGAGCCGGGGTGCTGCTTGTTCACAGCGCAGGCTGAGAGTCATCTCCAGACACTGGCAGGCGGCTCTGCCGCAGCCCCAGCCTGCCAGTGTCCAGAGATAACTCTCAGCCTGCGCTGTGAACAAGCAGACAGCGGGGATCCCTGGGCGGCCACAGAACACCGCTGTCTCCTGCTCTCACGCTCTGCCGGCCCCGCCCACATGCCCAACCCCGCCACAGACACGCCCCAGTCCGCCCACAGGCCCTCCCGGCCCCGCCCACAAGAAGTGGGTAGTAGAAAAAGTGTGAGCACTCCTGCGGTACACAATGAGAAGCAGGGAACAGATCTCAATACAGAGGCAAGAGAAAGAGATAAAAAAAATGCAGGATTTCACAGAAAGGAGACAAAATATGTTAATAAAATATATTACAAAATCTATTAATGACACAAACACTGCCAGAAAAGCAAAAGTTGTCCGAAAGTCTACTTATCCTTTAACATCCTATGGTTTTACTCAATGTATCTGATAGTAGGGTAGAGCGCTGTCGCCCTTCATAGTACATGGGTAGGGTACAAGAAAGACATCACTTTCATCCTTTCTCATTACTGACGCGCCATCATAAGGATAAATAGTGAGGTGGAACATAAGTTCATGAAGTTCAACCTATTATATTCATGCTGTGTAGATCCAGACAAAGGCAAGAAAACAACTCACTGGGAATCTGCCAGTTACATAATAAGGATCAATGTACGCTCAGCGTCAAGATAGATGTCTGTGTGATCGTATGTAGGTAAATGAACACTGCTGAGATCCGTATCAGGCAACAAATCTCAAGTCGGACAACTTGTGGCAGTAATATCACATTGTTCTTACCTTACCTAGTCCATTGGATGTATAGAAGGATCCCGTATACCAAAAGTCATAGTCAGAAATGGTCAGAAATCAGCACGCTTGGCCGATAGTCACCTCCTAAAGCCTTATTGGTATGGAATTGTTCCAGCACATCGATCATATGATCACATGACTATATGTAGCGCCCGTACGGCGTGTTATACATAGTCATGTAAAACTTGATAAATGGCCGTGTGTTAGACTATACGGCATTGTTGTGGGCAGTGGTGGGCGTACGTACAAGGCCTATGTCTGATATTGTATACCGCACTGTACTATGACTTCCTTTGTTCCACGTTGCTTCATTAGCTAGCTCATTATTCAGGCAATATAATGATGATCATTGCTATTATCACCAGGCTTATTATTACCATTATTAGCGCTATTACAGGTTATTACACGCTTTGTCATTTATATCATTCATCGAGTAATATCCGCTGATTATTATAATTCCGATACAGCGGCGCAGAAAGTGTTGTGTCGCCCGCGCTTCGGGTAATTAGTGGCCTCGTTGTTTTCCGCCTTTGCGATCCGACAGAAATAATTGCTCGTTAATTACTTCCAGTTACATTCACTTTTGCAAAGTCTTTGGAAAGGACAAAAGGAGGAGATTTAACCCTTGTGAAGGGGGTGTAGGCAGAAGTGGCATTTTTACAAGAAGAGCTCTACAAAGTTCTTGGCGTGGAATGAGGAACTATCTCAGCCTAGTCTGGAGGACTTAACTATCTATCACTAGGTGTACTAACCTGCTTACTGCCCAGGAATCTGCAACCTGTTCACAGTGACTAGAAAGTAGAAGGAAGAAGACACAACTTAGTGAAAGGGGGGGAAAGACAAATTTTAGTGATCGTGAGATATTCCCCTACATGTCCGACTAAAAAAAAAACATTTTTCAAGTGAATGGGTTTTAAAACTGACCGCAGGGTTTCCGTCCCCTGTCCAGTTTCGCCGGGCCTGAGGACGAAAACTCGCCAGATTGCACAAACCGGAGAGCAAGCGCAGATGTGAAAGCCCCTTAATTCCACTGAGAACTAAAGGATTGGACATGTGGAGTACAACATGCTCAATCCTTCTGTTTCCCAATGTCGTCTGTTGAACAAAATTTGGACATCCCATACATATCAGATGATTGGTCATCTCCTGAGGTGCAACTGACATTAATGCAATGTGTATTAGTATGATATATTGTGGTGCAGCCTCCTCTCTGCTTCTTTGTTTTTAGATTTCCCTTGATTTCTTTATATCTATGTTTTGCTATCAGTCCCATGATGCCTTAGCACCTCATCACAAGGACAGCTAGAGACAGTACCATCTCTGCCTGCTGGGACCATACTATAACCATGTTCCCAGTTAGATGTATGTTCCCAAAACCAAATACACTTTAATTGTTTTAACTTTTGCTCATGACAAAGATTCTTAATTCCACTGTTTTTTTGCATTTTAAAACAATAAGAATATTGTCCCGTTCTGCATACACAACGCTCTCCTGTTGACTTTAGGAGCAGCTGACTGACATTGAGATGACTACACACCCCAATCCTTCTCTGGTAGTGACCGGTTGTACTAGGAGACATGGTGCATGAAGATTACTTGTACACAAGTGCATTACTTTAGCATCCTGTTATTATCATTATTGCAATTTTTCCTCCTTCCAGTTCATGACATAAGTTAATAAATCAGTGGCTGTCCCTAACCTTCTGTATTTTGTAACACACATCTCTTGCGCCAGTACTCACCAGAACGCCCCAGTTTCGTTCCAGACAAGTAAACAGAAAATCTATTGATGACTATGTTACAGGATATGTTGTGTAGTTTTTGCATCATTCGATCGGTCGCTTGCGGCATTGACTTACCACTACGCTTAATTCATTTTCTAGGGCAGTACTTGCTAAAAAATACACCGGGGCTTTGTCTGTTCAGAAATTATAACATATTTTCTGGCCTGAGAAAAATAGAATTATACTCGAAAGGAAAAGGGTAATGTGGTCATAAAAATTCTGTGCCCAACCATACCATGTAAGCAGCAAGATGATAGCAGCCAAGGTTCATATTATCCTGGCTAGACCTGTTAGTAAATGCGTAGACTCTGATCCATGTGATGGAAAGAAACATAAATAAGTGTATACTTTGTGAAATAACTAGTGTAAGTTTCCATGTAATTCTATCTTGTGCTGTTACTCTGCTATTCCTCCTGGAATTAGATTGTTGATATTGCCATTGGGAGTTGCGTCCCTACACGGTCTGGCGTTGCCCTACCAGTGCCAGATTGGGCATGGACACACTTAAGTCTCTCTCAACAATTTCTAGGAGGAACAACAGAGGAACAGCACATTAGAGAATCAGGAGAAAAGATTTCACAGAATTGTTATTGTATATGTACTAAAACAGATAACATGTCCGTGGTACTGACCCTCCTCAAGAAGTAGTAGTTACAGCAGTTGCCCAAGATTTAGGGCAAACTCAATGGCAGGGGTAGGTATAAAACAAACAAAAAAAGATATACTTACCCTATTGCCGGTGCTCTATTGTGTTGTTCTGTCCCAATTCTACTTTTCTCCTGTCCCAAGTTCGCATCGCCAGAAGTGCAGAGACTCGGTGACTACCGAGACAATCACTGACATCAGTGGTCACGGGAAAAGGAAGGGTGACACCACTCACATACATCACTGGTTCCTTACCAATGACTGCTGAGGTCACTGATCGGTCTCAGTAGCCATGTGAGCCCCTTCTGGTATGACAAGTTCAGGCACGGGAGGTAAAGGGGACCAACGGAGCATCGGGGATTGGTAAGTATAGCTTTTTTTGCTGTACACCACCCACGCCCAAAGAAGTTTGCCCTAAATACTGGACAGCTCCTTTAAGATTTGTGTATATCCCTTTATCCTTAGCACCTTATAAAGGGTGTCTGTGCATTATTAAGAGTTTCCCATTATGTAAACGTTTAATTTTCTTGAATATTGCAGAATCAGCGATTACATGGACCTCAATGCTGTGGATCTGATGGGGAAAAGATGCTATCACTTCATTCATGCTGAAGATGTGGAAGGCATCAGACACAGCCACCTGGACTGTGAGTATGTTGCACAGTTACCTAGAGAGTCGCCTTATTAGGCCTAACTATTCTCATAACATGGGACATACTGAAAGCGTACCTCCAGTTATGAACAACTTTGCATAAATGAATAGTACAGGTTAATATATGAAACTTTGTCATAGATCTTAAAAAAAATATATGATTTCTTTTCCACTTTTCAGGCAGATTTACTTTCTACATATTAGTCTATAAGAAGGTGAGGGATATGGTGAGGCTTCTAAAAAAGACACTCGAATAATTACTGCTACATTGAACACTGCTTAACACTGATAGGTTGTAGATTAGAGGCTACAAGTGCACAGAATGAGGCTATAAATTAATTAACCAGCCAGCACCAACCTCCTATTCCCTCCTTCCTGCTCCATAGAGCTCGGTGTGTGAAGCTGGATACGGAGGCGAATTTTATGTAAACTAGCAGTCATATTGATAGATAAGGAGCAGGAGAACATCTTAAGGCTACAGTCACACCTATGTTGGGTGAGCGTTCGGGGATTCCATCCCTTGTTCTGCTTGAAAAATGCAAAAAGTATTTTTCAGGAACAAACCCAAAGGACCCCATTATAGTCTGTTTTTAAGCGGACCCGAAGAACTTGAACTCTAGTCATAAGTGGAGAAGGAAACAGATATCCATAAGAAGACATATTACAAAGTTTCTGATAGTCACATGCACAGTTTACATATGAAACGTTGTTTATAACTGGAAGTACGCTTTAAAGGGATCTTCAAACACGATATCAGTCCTGCTGGTAACAGAATACTTTATAACTTTTTATTTTACTTTATGTTTGTTCTGCTGCCAGGAGTCCAGTGGGCGGCCCTATTCATTGATTGACAGCTATCTCATTCACACTCAGTCACTGATAAGACCGCCCCCTGGACTCCTAAGGCCAGAAAAAGCAGAAGTTAAAATAAAAAGTTATACGTTATACTGACCCTTTCCCAACCAAACTATATCTCAATCTGCTCAGCTCCTTCTGCTCTATAACATGCTGCCTGTAGATCAGGTTCTTTTTAATGCCTGATATCTGTATTTGTGTTCCTATGTGTGACAGTATGATGTTTTTTTATACATGTAACTGGGTTCACCTACAAGAAAAAATATACCGCCTATCCACAGGCTGTTTGTAAATCTATGATTTTTCGGAAACTACAGCTTTTCAGGGTAAAACCTACTTCTTTGTAATGACGGAGCCTGTCACTATTTTAGGCTACCTGGGGTTTTGGCAGCATGAAACTGATGGCAGGTTCCCTTTAAGGCGCTTCCTCCTTGTTTTGTACCTGGCTGAGGCAGTATTCTGGAGAATAATATGTATTGGATGTGCTTTCCGTCAGTTTGAAGCCTGACTTCAATGGAATCTGTCACGTTGAATATTCAGTCCAATGCCAGCAGTGTGTTATAGAGCAGGAGATGCGGAGCAGATTAAAAGGGTTATCCAACTTGTTAAAATTGATGGTCTATCCTCAATGAGTCATTTTAGTTAACCTTCAGGATAAGCAGCTGTCTGTGTACATGAAGAACACTAATTCTGGCCATTATAGGATTGCATTTTGCATTGTGTAGCATTTTCCCCTCTGTAGGCTCTAGCTGTAGTTTGCAGTTTACCCTGAATGGTGGGGGGAAATTAGCTGTCATACACTGCACACAGTCAGTAAAGAAGAATCTGCTGCTTAACTGTTTGTCTAGCTCTAAAACAGCCCCAGAACTATGCAGGACTTATACAGTGAGGTACTGACATGTTCTAGTGTGAATAAAGCCATGGAAAAACGCTTCCTACTCAAATGCAGTATGACTCTAAGCCGGTGTTTATGCTTCTGTCTCCCTTAGTTGCTGTTTCCTCTTCCCCTCTCCATAGACTATTACAGTTATGTCTAATCTGATACATGTGACCTACAGTCTCAAAACAGACATTGCAGAGATGTCAAAAATTCAGTATAGCAGGAAAAGTGGGGAGGAAGAAAAGAGCCTGATAAGAGGTGAAAGGAGCATTTTACTCTGAGTGGATACATTGCATTAGCTGTTCTATTGATTTGCTCTAAAATAACAGTGACCACTTAAAATGGATCGTCAGTTTTAGATTGCTGAGGGTCAGACTCTCTTTAGAAGGAGTCACAGAGCTCATGCAAGACCTACAGATGTCGGGCGCTGTAATGCACAGGGCACCATAGTTTTCACTGGGTCTGTTTGGGATATTGCAGCATTGTCCCATTTACTTCAATGGGATGCCAAGCACCCCATGGGTTAGGTGATAGCAGCAGTTGTTGCAAAGTACAGTGACCCAGATTTACAGGTGAAATTTCAGCAAAATACTGGTGCAATTTGTGCCAAAAAAAAACTGGTATACATGCCTTACACCATATTTATCAATTGTTTGAGATACTTTTTATAAGTTGCCCAACAAAGGCGGTAAGGGGTGTGATTGATTGGGAAGGTGGTATGGGAAAGATGAAACATTGTTCACCAGATCAATGTGCCAAAATTTTGGCATCAACTAACACATAGGTGGTGTAACGTTATACTAGACAGGCTAAAAGTACTATACAGATGGGCAGATTTAGTCATAAACCACAATATGACTTACCGGTACATAATATACTTTACACCATATCTATCAACTGCTTTAGACACTTTCTGTACTTTGACAATGGAAAGGGGCTTAGTGGGAAACGGGGCTTAATGGTAATCGGACAGGGTTCAACATGCAACACTGTGTGCCAAAATTTGGCACATTCTTTGATTGAAACTAAGCCAACTAATAGGTAGTGTAAAGGTAAGCAGTCTAGAGATGCACCAGATTTATTATCCAGCATTAGTCACTGTGGGAATTTGGCACATTTTACAACTGTCTAGGACTCTAGGCTATCTTATCACTTTCTAACTGTTAGACAGTTAGACAGCTGAAACGTACCCCAGTACCAGTCATTTCTGGCATACAGGAGCTCCTGAATTCCAGAGGTGGGTCTCCATGTGATGTCTTAGAATGAGATCACACGTTGCAGAAAAGGTTTTTTTTGTTGCAAATATTTCAGCATTTTTTTGAGCAAAAGCCAAAGACGGCTTTAAAGGGATCCTATTATTTAAACTCAGTTTTTTCTGTCTATCACTTAGGAATAGCCTTAAGGAAGGCTATTCTTCTCCTACCTTTAGATGGGGGCATCCCCAGCGCTCAAACAGCACTGGGGGCGTCCCCAATGCTGCGAGAGAACTCTCCAGCACTGCCTCCATCTTCTTCAGGAACGGGTCTTCTTTGCATCTTCTTCCGGGGGTTGGCTTCAAACTTCTAGGCCTAGGGCAAAGCCGACTGCGCATGCCTGCCGGCAGCAAGAGCATGACCGCTTACAATACTGTGTAAGTGGCCATTTTCTTGTGGCCTAGGGCATGCGCAGTCGGCTTTGCCCTAGGTCCGAAGCCTAGAAGTTTGAAGTCAACCCCCGGAAGAAGACACGAAGAACACCCGTTCCTGAAGAAGATAGAGGCATCGCTGGAGAGTTCTCTTGCAGCATTGGGGACGCCCCCAGTGCTGTGAGAGAACTCATTTGCATACCAGCGAAAACTGGGATCTCTACGGAATGGCAGCACGGAGAAGACATCTAAAGGTAGCAGAAGAATAACCTTTCTTAAGGCTATTCCTACGTGATAGGCAGAATAAATTGAGTTTAAATGATAGGATCCCTTTAACAGGAATGGGAAATATATAGAAAAATTCATTTCAAATCTGCAACAAAAAAGCAGCTTTTCTGCAACGTGGGGGCCTTAGATGGGAATAAGCCATTAAGCTTGGAAATATTGTAAAAGCGGAATTTCCTCCTAATCAGATATTCCCATACTATAAAGTAATAAACTGAAATCAGAATAATCTAGTAGGTAAATAAATGCATTTCACATTCTGTCTATGCACTAAGATCAATTGATAAAGCCGAGAAACTGCAAAGTGATTTTTTCGCTTGCACATGAACATATTCCCACACACTTCAGAGTCAGACATATAGTTTGGAGTTCTAGGCTTTCTTGCTACTAAAAAGGCAAAAAGTAAAAGATAAACTTGTGAGAGCATTTTATTAAGACGTCGCATGTTAGAAAGCAAAATGTAGAGCACTCTCATCTCTTCTATTCCCCGGCGATCCAGTGCTGATACCCTGGTCTTTGTTGACACGTAGCGTAAGCCAATCTGTGGTTGCAGTGGTCACGTCCTGTATTTTGGGCATTTTGGCCTCCCATCACTGAGCATGTGACCACTTCAGCCAATCAGATGTGTTGTCCATTTTAAGAAAAGACGCGATTGCCGGAACTTCAGGAGAAGACTGTTGTTTTTATAAAATTTGTATGTTTTTTTGTTACTTTGGATAAACCCTTTAAAGAAATATTAAGAATTTTCTAAGTGGCAGGGTGACTACAAAATGAATTTTCTTCCTACCAGTGGTATTTGACTTCTATACGAGAAGGGTTTTCTGTTTTGAAACATACTAAAGTATTCCTAACCTGCTGCCACGATAGATAGAAATATAGAAAGATAGATAGATAGATAGATAGATAGATAGATAGATAGATAGATAGATAGGAAATAGATAGATAGATAGATAATAGATAAATAGACAGGAGATAGATAAATAGATAATAGATAGATAGACAGATAGATAGATAGATAGATAGATAGATAGATAGATAGATAGATATGACAATAGATAGATAGATAGATAGATAGATAGATAGATAGATAGATAGATAGATAGATAGGAGATAGATAGATAGCTAGGAGATAGATAGATAGATAGATAGATAGATAGATAGATAGATAGATAGGAGATAAATAGATAGATAGATAGATAGATAGATAGATAGATAATAGATAGATAGATAGATAGATAGATAGATAGGAGATAGATAGATAGATAGGAGATAGATAGATAGATAGATAGATAGATAGATAGATAATAGTTGGATAGATAGATAATAGATAGATAAATAGATAGGAGATAGATAGATAGATAGATGAATAGATAGATAGATAGATAGATAGATAGATAGATAGATTCATAGAAATCTTATATAAAATAGCGTCTGCTGTGTTACATGTATTCAGTGTTTAGTACATATGCGGTATTATGTCACCGTGTGTGTATATTTTATTATAATAAGATCATCTCAATGTCCGCAGTCACCATAGACATGGAGCGTACTATACAGAAAGTAGATGGAAAGTATGAAGAAAGGCAAAGGTGGATCCTCCCTGGTGAATGTCCTGTGTTTATTCCTGTCTAATAATATTGAGTATCCCTCTGTTTCTGTCGCTACCTCAGGGACACATTCTCACTGCCATCTGATAAATGGAATATGGACGTTAGAGCCATTTTTATGGCTGTTTCATTCAATGTTAAAGTCCTAATTGAGCCCTAAATTACGGAAAGCAGAAGCTGCCAGGAGCAGGCGGGTGTCGTTTGGCTCTGAGAAAGGTCACCCTGTCTGCTTCGGGAGTGTCTACGGCTGCTAATATCTTCAATACATATGAAGGACAGAACAGAACTTCCAGTTATCACTTAAAAGCACAGGAAGAACATATAACCATTAATATAGAGATGTGCTCCATCTCTATACCCTGCATGCTGCAGACTGCCCATTCATTGCAACAGGTGCCATTCCTCGCTGTATACCCTGCAGTCATTCATCTGTAGCGTCCTCCATTCATGTAATGTGTATAGTGGTGTCCCAACTCTCCCCCATGGCAGATGTCTAGTAAAAGAAGGATTAAGTTGCTGAATCTTAATATGCCCAATCCTTTATTCCTAATGAAGTCAAGAGGCCGACAGGGGTGTCTGGCAATAATTTAGGCTCCACTACCTATTGGGAACATATACTTGCTCAACCAAACCAAGCATGCATATGTCAGAACAATTACTTTTTCATGATGGGGTTAGGGAAGTTGTTAAGTACAGCGGTTTCACCTGGAATCAGTTAGCACTCTAGAATCTGCAGTAGAGATTACAGAGTAGCAGGAGCAGATCTAGGTCTATATGGGCTCTTATGCAATAGTTTTGTATGGCCCCTTTAATCCAAAGAGATAGAACTTGTCCAACAGCATTGGGTTTAACCCGTCTGTGTGTATTGTCCTTGTTTACCTGTGCTCTTGTGTCACACTGTTTGGGCTGTGCCGTTCCCATCTTCTTGGTCATCACCCTGTCCTTCTGTGCTGTGCCGGTGATGCCAAAGAAAGAAAACATCAGCTGCGTTGGCAGAGGAGGGCATCAGTGCTGCCATGCTGAAGAGCTTTGTGAGCACCATGTTCCAAGCCATTGATGCCCAGAGGGATAGAGAAACCCATGACAATTTAGGGGAAGGGGAAATGTGCAGACTTATACTTAGAGGAACTTTGAGATTCGGGTAATGGAGTGAAGGCTAGAGAGTACCACATCGTTCAGCACTTGAGGAGTAGACTGGGCAGCAGTGGGTCTGGCATCTGTTGGGTTTTGCTAGGTAATAACTACATCTCCGACTAGTAGGACAGAATGAGATTTGCCTTCCTACAAGACACATCCAGGCTAGTAGATCAAGTTTGGCTTTGACTTTTCCAATTTTTTGTTACTAGTTAGGCCATGGGTGATATCATATTGTGTTCATAGAGGACTACTGGTGGGAGACAATTCCGACTCCTCTTTTTCCACAACTGTACTCTGACTCCTTCCTAAATAACTGATAGATAGATAGATAGATAGATAGATAGGAGATAGATAGTCATAGTCAGACAGACGTCGTGAAACTCCTCGAAATCACGAAAAAAAACCCTACAGATTGAATTTCTATAGAAGTAAATATGCAAATCATCATAATTATACAATATTAATACCTGTGTAATATAATTTAAAATAATAATTTGATTTTGGATTTGGTAACTTATTTCCGACTCCACCCAAAACTGGTCCCAACTGCGATGCCTAATAGAACTTGTATGCTTGGTTCTTCACCAAGGAAGTCAATAAGAATAGAGACGGTACAAATGGCCGATGAGGTGAAATACTAGGAGGCGGGAAACTTTTTCTCTCGGAGGGATACAGCCATTATATATGTTTAAACGTCTCCTCTTTTTCGCTCCTCGCTCATGATACCATTAGACCAAGACATTCATTGCTCGGAGCTACAAATGGTTCCAGTCTCGCTTGTGATCCATTGGACACTCGGTGCTTTAACATGCGTCTTCACAATGTAGAATATTATATTCATGGAAATAAATCGCAGTTCTGACACAGGATATTGTGCCGTTTGTTCCAGGGGCAGTGTTCCCACTACATTATGGGATGTGTCGTTCTTTTACCTCCCAATTTAATGCATATTAAATACAAAAATCCATTTATTGACCTTCCTAGTACAGTGAAGGACATAGTCAAAGTTTAGTTTCCCAAATCCCTGAGACTTCTCGGTTTTCCTGTCCGTGTCTGAACACCCCCCCCCCCCTCTTGTTCGCCCCCCTCCCCGCTGCGTCCCTCAGCGTTCAGGCGTCATCTGGCGTTTGTTTTTAAAGCTGCCGCGGAGGACGGAGCTGACTGTCAGGGTGCCGTGGGCGAGAGGTGCAGATTAAAGCAGTTTTATTCCTTTTCATGTTGAAGCTGCCAGTTTGGTGACTGGAGCGAGAGAAGCGGAGGGGGAGAGACAGCGAGAGTGTGAGAAAGGGTCTGCCAGTCACACCGCAGCCAAGCCTTGTTCTTTCTGGTTATTGTACCGGCTCGCTGAGGAACGGCCCTCTGTAGACAGGTGTTTGGAGAAATGCAAGGACATGTGCAGTAAAATAGAAATTGACTGTACCAAGGCAGGGTTAAGTTGCTTGCCCCCTGGCATCAAAAAGCTTAATAGCAGGACGGAAGCTCTCTCGTGTGACAAGTGTCAAGGATCTCCAACTTCTCCATCACTAGACTTGATATCTCCGTCACATCATTTACTATCGTGTTATGGGCCATCGCCATAATATATTGCTTGTCTAGATGTGCAATTTTATATTTGCAGTTATATTTACAGACATAGTGTACAATATATGTAATATACATCATAATGAGATCCTTAAAGGGGCTGCATCACTACTGCTTCTGTCCATATTCTCTATTAGTGTATATAGATGTTAGACATTGAAGCGGCAGCTCCGGTCTTGAATTACACGGACAGCCATTTGTCTGGATGGTCTCCATTTAATGCTACTTTTCCCATGTATAGACTGGCACTGCTGACTTGGCTATAACAGGTGCAGTGGCGTAACTAGGAATGGCGGGCCCCATGACGAACTTTTGACATGCCCCCCCCCCCAACCGACACAGACGACCTCGACCGACCAGAGTATAATAATCGGAGACCCAGGGGAATCCTATTAATATTATAAATGTGAAAGTTTGTGAGTTTGTGTGTTTGGATGTTTGCATGTTCGGATGTTTGTTCCTCAATCACGGAAAAACCGCTCCACCGATTTGGCTGAAATTTTCCACAAACATAGTTAATACACCCGATTAAATAATAGGCTACTTTTTGTCACAATAGCGCACATACGTTTTTCCCAGGACCCCCACAAAACCCAAACTCACACCACTATCTCTGCAATCTCACACACTTTGGACCCCGATTTGGCTGAAATTTTCCACAAACATAGTCCCTACACTCGATTGCGCAATAGGCTACTTTTCGTCACAATAGCTCACATACGTTTTTCCCAGGACCCTTTGGATGTTCGGATGTTTGGCGGTCAATCACGCAAAAACCGCTCCACCGATTTGGCTGAAATTTTCCACAAACATAGTCCCTACACTCGATTGCGCAATAGGCTACTTTTCCTCACAATAGCGCACATACGTTTTTCCCAGGACCCTTTGGATGTTCGGATGTTTGGCGGTCAATCACTCAAAAACCGCTCCACCAATTTGGCTGAAATTTTCCACAAACATAGTTAATACACTCGATTAAACAATAGGCTACTTTTCGTCACAATAGCGCACATATGTTTGTGCCAGGACCCCCACAAAACCCAAACTCACACCACCATCTCTGCAATCTCACACACTTTGGACCATAGCAAGCCACAAAATTCATATTGCCCTCTTCAGCCTCGCCCCTAACCCCACACAATCACATATACATAGACTTTACCACTTTGCCCCTCACCTTAACGATTCTCTAGGAGGCGCTCTTTAACGCTCCGGAGCAGCCATGTTTGCCCCCACCACTCTGACAATCCGCGACACCACCCACCTATATCAATACCCCTAGGCGGTCTAATAAATGCAAAAAAAAAAAGTTTTAAAAAAGTAAAAAAAAAAATATAAAAAAAATAAATAAAAAGGATTAAAAATTCAAATCACCCCCCTTTCCCTAGAACACATATAAAAGTAGTTAAAAACTGTGAAATACATACATGTTAGGTATCTGCGCGTCCTAAATCGCCCGCTCTATAAAGCTATACAAATATTTTTCCTGTTCGGTAAACGCCGTAGCGGGAAAAATGGTCAAAAGTGCCAAACTGCCATTTTTTCACTGTTTTGATTCTGCTAAAAATTTGAATAAAAAGTGATCAAAGCAATAACATTTCCCAAAAATGGTAGAACTACAAAGTACACCCGTTCCCGCAAAAAAAGACTCCCTATACATCCCCGTACACGCACGTATAAAAAAGTTACGGCTGTCGGAATATGGCGAGTTTTCAAAAAATAATTTAACACAGTTTTGGATTTTTTTTAAGGGGTCAAAATGTAAATAAAACCATATAAATTTGGTATCCCCGGAATTGTAACGAAACACAGAATACAAGGGACATGTCATTTTGGTTGCACAGTGAACGCCGTAAAACCAAAGCCCGTAAGAAAGTCGCAGAAATGCATTTTTTCTTCAAATCCACCCCATTCTGAATTTTTTCCCTGCTTCCCAGTACATTATATAGAATAAATAATGGTGGCATCAGGAAGAAAAATTTGTCCCAGGAAAAATTAAGACCTCATATAACTCTGGGAGCGGAGACATAAAAAAGTTATGGGGTTTAGAAGGAGGGGAGTCAAAAACGAAAATCAAAAAATGCCATCGGCGGGAAAGGGTTAACTTCAAATACTTCTGTCCCAAAGTCACTATGTCACGCTTCTCACAACACCGTATATATAGCAGCTCAAATACAAATTACATTCAACACAAAAGTCTCACGTATTCTCAGAATTATAGCAAAAACAAGATACAAACTTACATTTCGTATCCCATACCATATACACAGTACGAAAACCTTAACCCCCGCCTGTATATACCCACTTCTACAATCACCGCAGACGAAGTCACGGGTACCAGCTAGTAAAAACATAAAAAACTACTGTTTTTTACCTATCCCCCGGCTCCTACGCTGTTGGCCTCCGTTGCAGTCCTTCTTCAATGACGTCGGACATCACATGACCCGGGTTCATGTGACGTCAGAGATGTCAGACAACTAGGAAGGAGGCCTGGCAGGATCGTGGAGAGGTAAGTAACAGTGTTTTTTATGTTTCTTACCTCTCCCGGGCTTCCGATAATTATACTCGGGGGTCTGCAAAGACCCCAGAGTATAATGATAGTGTTTGTGTGGCCCGCGGTGTCACTTACCGATCCCGGCCCAGCCAGGATCGGCAAGTAAATAGGGCCCGTAACGGACTATTTAAAAAAAACTAAAAAAACCGCAGTGGTAGTGGCTGTCACCGTGCCCCCTAATGTCCCGGGCCCTGTGGCAGCCGTTACCACTGCTACCACTGTAGTTACGCCACTGAACAGGTGGATGATCGCCAGGGGATACAGAGGTAAGCCAAACAGGCCTAAAGAATCCAAAATTGTCATTTCTACATTGCCCACTGGTATTGGGGCCTTTAGGCACAAATGGCTCTCCTATCCTCTGAGAGACGCCAGAACTCCATACAATCGACTTTTATAACTTAGAACGACATAACCTGTCCACTGTATATTATTGGACATTTCTGCACCTTTTCATGAACTATGATCGAGCCTTGAGAACCAGGAATATATTGGCACAGAGCAATTGTCTTGTAGACCATTTTTAACCCAAAGTGGTGGTATTCACCTAAACTGCGCTTATTTATATGAGCGTGTAATATTTGATCGAATACCTCCCCTGCATAGATATTGGTGTAAAAAAGCATCAGTGGAGTTTGGAGGGGAATCCAATTTTTACCGCGTGGTATTCGACCGATTACACCAATATCTATGCAGCAGAGGTATTCGATCAAATACTACTCGCTCATCTCTAGTCTTTATCTGGGGTTCTGTCCTGCTTCACTTTTTTCACTACTTACTCCTGTCCAATTGGTCAACCGTCAGTGCCAAGCCTGTAAATGCCATACACCATGGTATCAATGCCCGAATACAGTAATATTCATTGATTTGTTTGCCCTGCGCCCTACTTGTCCTGTTGGTCATCCTTCTGTTCTTTTGTGCCGGGTCTCTGTCTCTGACTCAGAAGAGACGGAGCAATGTCCAGGGAGGTGAAGCACAAATGCTAAGACAGCAGGGAACAGGGGGTCTGAAAATGCCATACATCATGGTATCAATGCCCTGTCGCAGAATGGAGAACGCTCACTGATGTGTAGGGGGAGGGAAGCTGCAAACTCATATCGAGGTAGTGTTGAGATGTAGCAGAGTTGTAATGGAATTGAGATGTACACTATGTAATGGCAGGGCAGCAGTGCTCTCTGGCATCTGCCTCAGTTTGCTTTCCTTGGTGCCAGTAGTAGGCTTGAGCCTGTTAGGCCTCACTGCAATTGTGGATTAAAGTACGGACCCATTCATCTCCATGGGCCCATGCACACGACAGTAGTTTTTGCGATTGTGTATCCATGCCACATACAAGGACCGCAAATTACGAAGCATGTCCATATTTGCAGCATAGACAAGTGTAGGAGACAATACAAGTCCTCTTGAAGATCCGTGATTGCGGATTACATGTGAACGTGTTTTTTTGCGGACAGTAAGTAATACTATGGTTATATGTAGGAAATATTATACATATAGGAAAAATCGTGTCCATGGTCTTCTACACAGTGTAACCGACCCAAGAGTCTAGTGACAGTAATAAGGTTCTGGGTACCACGTACCAGTGATATTTTAAGCCTGGGGCCCAGCAAATATTATTGTTGTATATCCATTTCTACAGCTGTCCACAGCAATGGCGCGACATCTAGGTAGCCCAAGATGGCAGGCTGTTAAATACTAGTCTGATTCATGGCTGTAACAATGGAACGTTTCGGACTAAGCATCTACTGCTCCATATATTAGACCGATGTCCCCTATATACCTTGTTACTCGATTGCTAATCTGATAATAGCAATCCCTTTATTACTGATGCTAATTCCTTCATATAATGCAGATGTCTCATGAAAGGTTGGTGACATTTCAGCCGTGTTTATTAAGAATGGTATTTTACACTGAACATAACTCTGCAGCCAGATGTTACATGTAAATCATTGGGGAATTCTACATTTCCATATGGAGCAGTAGTGCATTGTGTTTATGAGCCCCGTTGTTAACGGCAGGACGCGCTGTCCTTGTTGTATTTGTCGACCATTATGTATGGCATTGCTTACATCAATAGGAAATGTTTCTGAATGACTCGAGTTTTCAGCAGCTTATATAATATTCTGTATACCACCAGAATGGCAAGTTGTGCCAAAACTGTACAAATTGACGTGTTCTAGGTTGATACTGGCGGTGTTGGTGAATTGGCTGCGCAGGTTTTTATCCCAGCATGTGGACTAGGTTTTGGTAATGTGCACCCCGCTGTGACTACATCTCAGGAGGAGCTAGCCTTAAAGTATGTACACCCCACTGTGATTACATCTCAGGAGGAGATAGCCTTAAAGTATGTGCACCCCGCTGTGACTACATCTCAGGAGGAGCTAGCCTTAGAGTATGTGCACCCCGCTGTGACTACATCTCAGGAGGAGCTAGCCTTAAAGTATGTACACCCCGCCGTGACTACATCTCAGGAGGAGCTAGCCTTAAAGTATGTGCACCCCACTGTGACTACATCTCAGGAGGAGCTAGCCTTAAAGTATGTGCACCCCGCTGTGACTACATCTCAGGAGGAGCTAGCCTTAAAGTATGTACACCCCGCCGTGACTACATCTCAGGAGGAGCTAGCCTTAAAGTATGTGCACCCCGCTGTGACTACATCTCAGGAGGAGCTAGCCTTAAAGTATGTACACCCCACTGTGATTACATCTCAGGAGGAGATAGCCTTAAAGTATGTGCACCCCGCTGTGACTACATCTCAGGAGGAGATAGCCTTAAAGTATGTGCACCCCGCTGTGACTACATCTCAGGAGGAGCTAGCCTTAGAGTATGTGCACCCCGCTGTGACTACATCTCAGGAGGAGCTAGCCTTAAAGTATGTGCACCCCGCTGTGACTACATCTCAGGAGGAGCTAGCCTTAAAGTATGTACACCCCGCCGTGACTACATCTCAGGAGGAGCTAGCCTTAAAGTATGTGCTCCCCGCTGTGACTACATCTCAGGAGGAGCTAGCCTTAAAGTATGTGCACCCCGCTGTGACTACATCTCAGGAGGAGCTAGCCTTAAAGTATGTGCACCCCGCTGTGACTACATCTCAGGAGGAGCTAGCCTTAAAGTATGTGCACCCCGCTGTGACTACATCTCAGGAGGAGCTAGCCTTAAAGTATGTGCACCCCGCTGTGACTACATCTCAGGAGGAGCTAGCCTTAGAGTATGTGCACCCCGCTGTGACTACATCTCAGGAGGAGCTAGCCTTAGAGTATGTGCACCCCGCTGTGACTACATCTCAGGAGGAGCTAGCCTTAAAGTATGTACACCCCGCCGTGACTACATCTCAGGAGGAGCTAGCCTTAAAGTATGTGCACCCCACTGTGACTACATCTCAGGAGGAGCTAGCCTTAAAGTATGTACACCCCACTGTGATTACATCTCAGGAGGAGCTAGCCTTAAAGTATGTACACCCCACTGTGATTACATCTCAGGAGGAGATAGCCTTAAAGTATGTGCACCCCGCTGTGACTACATCTCAGGAGGAGCTAGCCTTAAAGTATGTGCACCCCGCTGTGACTACATCTCAGGAGGAGATAGCCTTAAAGTAGCCATGTACATTAATATTGCTCAATCATGGCAGGATGGGCCATATATTTTATGTGTACAGGGGTTTCTTGACCTACCCCAACAATGGGTGTCATAGTGAACAGGGGAGAGGAATTGGGCTGTATGTCCAATACTTTTGATTGGAAGGGAGATAAGCTGCCGTCAGAGAACAAGGGGTCCCCATCTTTAGGCACCATGTGCGTGTTAGAACCATGTGCCAAACACTTCATGCTGGCACAAGGAGTCCCCTTAGGCTCTGTAGTGTATGACTATCTTTAGGCATCATATACATGTCCTAACCATGTATACACAGCTTCATATTGGCACAAGGAGTCTCCTTAGGCTCTGACGTTTAAGCCTATCTTCATCTTGTATATGGCGGAACCATGTGAAGAAGGCTTCGTGCTAACACGCAGAGTCTCCTTAGGCTCTGTAGTGTATGGTTATCTTTAGGCATCATTTAGATAGCAGCTTCATATTGGGACAAGGAGTCTCCTTAGGCTCTGTAGTGTATGACTACCTTAAGCCATCATATACATGGCAGAACCGTATATACACAGCTTCATATTGGCACAGGGAGTCTCCTTAGGCTCTGAAGTTTAAGCCTATATATATGGCACAACCATGTGAAGAAAGCTTCATGTTAACACACAGAGTCTCCTTAGGCTCTGTATTCTCTGTCAATGCTTCTAGGGTAGAATATCTGCATTATATGACATCTGAAAGATCCATTGTATCCATAGTAAGACCTCTTTGGGTTCCCTGTTACAGCTCTTCAGCCATATGCATGAAGCCTAAAGGAGACTGTACAGTATATCTGATTGTCATTAGACTCCATTAATCTTACCCATGCTTGTCATTAGCTTTACCAGGCATGGATGAGTTGAGCATGGTAATGGATCCCTTATTGTTGTAAGGGCAGGACACGCCATAATGCGCCCAATATTTCCCTATCCTCCTTCCTATACTAGCTGTAAATGACTTGTCTTAATCTAATGTTAGTTTCATAACAGATATAACATATTCAGGAGATTTCAATGGACGCTGTGCCCATTGTGCATTATCTTTTAGTGGGGTCAACATGTTTTGCGGACTGTGCAGCTTTCTCCCCGCACTCCACCTGTCCTTATTGTTTTTTTCCTGCCCCCCTCCCTCCGTCCCTTTCTGCCCGCTCCCCCCCAGCACACTGTGTATTGTGTAGCACTTATTAGCCACAATTAAATGGACAATATGAATTTAGTGCCTTCTCCGGAGCCTTCCCCAGCTCTGCTTTGCAGCAAGATGATTAATGCAAATACATATTACTTGAGATAACCATTTAACCACTAATTTAGCCAAATTTATTACAGCAGTTAGAAGGTTTTCCATTCCAGACAGACAGAGACAAGGACACAGTAAGGGGACATGGGGCTGCTGGTGACATACTGCCCCCTCCTGGTGACATAGCAGAAGTGCCCTCCGCTTGCAGTTTTCCTCTAGAAAGATGTGAGAGACACCGATGTAATTTCATGGTTAATTATGTTCCTCTGAACATGCTGCATTATACAGTGATACCGACTACCATCCAGGCAATGAAACATCATGCTCATTAATGCCTATGTGCCCCGCCACCTATAAATCTCAATGCAAAGCCTCGCCATTAACCATTTCTTGTGCAACTCCTGCACATACTGCTTAACTTGGCCAAAATATCAGGTCTATTTATATGTTACAGCATATATATATATATATGAAGCCTGTATTAAAAAGCCCAGATCTGCATTTACAATTTTACAGTTTTCCGTTGGAAACCATCAGCAAGCATATTAAAAGACAACTTACCTGAGCTCCTATAATGCAAACCATTTGCTTGTATCAGATTACTTTACGCCACATGTTGTATATTCACATTGCACTTCCCAGAAGGCAAAACACTGGAGGAAACTGCATGAGCAGATATTGAGATAGCGAGTACAATGAATTTTATGTGCAACTGTCCTCATTCCCCATATGTGTAAATGCTGGGCTCAGCGATAAAGGAGAATTATTATACAGAAATTAGGGTAAAACGGTGGAAGGAAACTTGATCAGGAGGCCTAGTAGGTATCACCCGGAAAACCATGTCCAGCGTCTCCGGCAGCTTAGTGAGTAGTTCCGTTGTCTGGAGCTGGAGAGTTTCTAGAGCCGAGGGTGCATGTACATCGGTAAAGGTGCTGCCCCTTTTCTGTCTTTTTGGATAACCATTGGTCAAGGAATGTTTTCATCTTGTACTCGGATGTCCTTTATGTCCTCTTTCACACTATAGATGGTTTGGTTCTTATCCCTCCTGAGACGGATAGTGCCACATGAAAAGCTTTGGGAAAAATCTTTGTGTTACTCCGTCAGGCAGTGCCAAAGCTTTTTTTATTTCCGAAGCTGGTACGCCTCTCCGGATATCTCCAGCCAAGAGGGTAGATCAGCAGCAGAACCTACAGAAAACTGACACAAGGGTTCATCATTTCTTCAGTATGGTATCGAGAGGGGTGCTAGTTCTTCTTCAGGAGACCAGCTGGTGCAGGGAGTCTTAGGGCTAGTTCGCATGGGCCTAGTGAGCGCGTATTTTGGTCCTGATTTTGCGCGTCAGAATAGGACCAAAATGTTGCGGCTTCCGACAGTCGCGGCTTCCTGCTCCGGAGTAGGCCCAAATGAATGGGCCTAGTCCGGAGGGTGCTGTCACGAGGCGGACGCCGGGGCTGACTCAGCCGCGGAATCCGCCTGAAGAAAGGGCAGCTCGCTTCTTTTTTCTGTGAGCAGGAACATACCGCTCATGGGGAAAAAGTAAGCTAGCGGTCTACATAGACCTCCATTGTGAGGGGGCGGATTCTGAGGTGGTCAAAATCCGACCCTTCTTGCCCCGTGTGAACGAGCCCTTACAGGCAATGCTTCCTGGGAATATATATACAGATTCAACCGTCTCACTAATGCCACCTATGGATATCTATGCTGTAAGTCTATGTCATATCCATGATAGAGCTTTAAGACTTGACGTGGGACGCCCGAAACAGCTCTCTATTGGAGAAGACTCTGGTTTGGCTACTTTGGCTGATCTGAAGTCATGTTTTGTAGGTCTTTAATGCATTCAGTATAGTAGTGCTTATGACTTTCCTATGAAGTATATTTTTCAATATCTTTTACTTTTCTATCACACCTTTACTATCAGTCGTTCCTCTTTCTCCTTCGTTTCCAAAAACCCTGCCTCCGCTGTCTTCACATATTAACTCCCATGGTTTCAGGTCCCCCCATCACCCCACCCCATCTCTCCGACTGGGATTTTGTTCATCTGAGAGCTGTAAATTCTCTCTGACAAGATGAAAAGAAAGTGCTGTATTTTCTGGCCGGCTGGAATCCCCCAAAATGAGCCCAGGGATCAAAGCTGCACAAATACCTTCAAATAACCTCTAAGAGGCAGGCAGAGAGAGACTTTAGTGTGATAGCGGTGGAGTTTAGTGCCGTACTCCCAACCTCTACCAGTATACTGCTACCCTGTGAACGCAGTGCTATGTACACTCGGTTATTGCTAGCCCAACCTGCTGATTTTGGTGGGACTGGTAGACCACCTCGTATGCATGGGGACCTCCTGACTCTCCCCAACATCCAAGCATGACCGATCCTTTTGTTCTCAAGGGAGTTAAGCCCCGTCCGTCGTGCATGGGTATAGCGGGGAGGTTGGGAAGTGTTGTCAGAGACATGAGCGCTCGGTAGACACCACATGGCCAGTTTATACTATATGTAGAAAGAGTGCCCGTGCTATTATTCTATGCATTGAGTAATCTTCATCCAGAAATGATCTGAAGACGTATATTTTCTCTGCAGTGTTGAACAAGGGTCAGTGTGTAACCAAGTATTACCGATGGATGCAGAAGAACGGTGGCTATATCTGGGTCCAGTCTTGTGCGACCATCTCAATCAACGCTAAAAATGCCAACGAGCGAAACATCATCTGGGTCAACTACATCCTCAGGTAACGTCACCCCGTACTTCTGTCTAGGACCTAACTCACAAACTGGACAACATACAACTTCCGGAAGCCCATGGGCCACCTAGGCCTTTAGGTCTATAATATTGAACCTTTAAAGGGAACTTTGCATCTTTCAGTAGGCCCCACTCCACTGATTCTAGTACAGTTTGAGTTTTTTCTCTTGTCCCCTCCATACCTGAGCAATTGTTGCTGTTAATTTCAGGACCAAATATGCTAATTTGTCTGCCTGGTGGGCAGTCCTGAACTAGCTATACGAGCTAAGGACTGCCTACCTGACATATGAGAGCTTAATTAGCATTTTGGGTGCTGAAACTAACATCACTGATTACTCAGGAACGGAGGGGACTACAGAAAAAACTCCAACTGTGCCAGAGTCAATGCAAATGCACCCATTAAAAAGAACATTTCATGTCCTCATGAAAGTGTGGTTTTATATACCACTAGAAAGCCAATAGTGCACTGTTAGTTTTGGCACTGATTTCTCCCCACTGTCAGAAGGGTGTTCCTCATAGCTCAGTGTCATTACTGGGATGTAAGGAACACACCCCCTCCCCCTTGACAGTACTGTAACATAGCCTTGTACTGTCAGAAGGGACGTTCCTTACCGCCCTGCGATGACGTTGAGCTATGAGGAACGCCCTGCTGACAGTGGGGAGAGATCGGTGCCGTAACTAATGGCCCCGATATCGCCTTCACTGGGGTACATAGCAGTAAAGCCAACAGTGTGCTGAATTCAGTGTACTGTTGGCTTTCTAGCAGTATATAAAACCGCATGTGCCCAAGAATATGTAAGGTCCTCTTTAAGGATGCAAATAGTTCCTGAAGATGGTGAAAGGTCCTCTTTAAAGGGAGCCTGTCCCGTTGAATATGGGGTCTTATGTGTAGAGCAGAAGAAGATTCAATATAACTTGTATTTTATTCATTGACATCCCAAGACTTTCCATGCTTAGTAGTCCAATGGCTGGTCTGACTCAATTGGAGCGTTTCTATAACAGTGGGATGGATTGATGTAAAAAAGAAATACGTTTCTTATAATCCACTCATGAATGTACATGATGTAGTGCAGGTATAAAGTATATACATATAGTATATGTAGTAGAAGGAGTAGCAGAAATACAACACATATAATAATACACCTAGAGGGGAGCACACAACAATAAAATAAAGCATTCACCAAAAGAGCATCCAAACTATCCAAAGTTGAAATGCGTTGAGACAATGAATGTGACTTGTGCGCCACCTGCTGGTAATATCTGTAGAGTGCAGCAGCCAGTAGCTCCAAGTGTCTTTAGCTTGACATGCAGCCTTGTATGATATCCATCTGAATACGTGAAATATGACCAGGCACCATTGACTATACACAACTGACTAAATCATTGACTGTATTGGGGTCTGTTGGGTGTTTGTTATTTTTGTCCTGACATTGTTGGGAAAAAAAGTCAGGTTTAGGGAGTCTGCACACGGAGTTTACACTCGCTCATTCTGAACGTAAAACTCATTCAGAGTGAGCAGTGTAAAAACAGATCCCATTGACTTGAATGGGTGCCGGCATACACGCACTCCCCATTGAAATCAATGGAAGTCTTTGTAACCCATTGATTTCAATATGTAGCATGCGTATGCCGGCACCTATTGAAATCAATGGGATCTGTTTTGAAGCGCCGCCGTTACTCCGTGAGAATGGAGCCTTAGGCTGAGGGCTCGTGTGGGGTAATTGCCACAGTTTTGGCAGCAGCATTTTACAGTCCCTGCAAGGTGGATGGGATTCTAGAGAGTCCCTTCCAAACAGTGCAGAAAAATATCCGTAGCGGAAATGCCGCGATTTACAAAACCATCACGTTTTTGGAATTCGCAGCATGTCAATTATACCTATAGAAACGCAAGTGGTTTCCCTATAGGCATAATGGAAGCAGAAAGTCCACAGAGGAAACATCTGCGCACTTTCTGTAAAAAGGGATGCAGGAAAAAGCGTGTTTAGCGTTCATGCCTCCGGCACAGAGTCCAGCAGACGTCCCAGGCGAAAAAGTTCTGCAAGCAAAAAAAAATACCAAAAAAACAGATATCCATGGTCCCCATTTTAGTCACTGGTGCCCCTCAGGATCTGTTGGTGCTTGTCAAAAGATAGACCAGAAGAATGGACATCCTGACGCAGGTGTGACCTCAGCCTTAGCTAGCTAGGGGTGTGAATTACTCCCCAAATATTTTGCAAGTGTTTTTTGAGCACTACGTAATTGTATTATTTTTGGCACCTTATGGTAAAACATATAAAGGGATATCGCTAAAAATGACCTCACGTTAACAGTTGTCCCATGACAGACCTGCCAGTGGTGTTTGGGAGAGATGATGTGCCCTGACCCTATAGCTGTGACATGTCACCGTGTCTTATGACTGTGGTTTGTCAGTACACGAGCGAGTTCTTACTTTTCAGTATAGGCTTTTAATGTGTCACATTCAGGACATTTACGCCATAACTCCGCAGTCTGACACCCCTGTCTTTTGGTCATTTAGTTTGCCTGAATACAAGGACATTCCAATGGATATTGCTCAGCTGCCACATTTGCCTGAAAAGACATCAGAATCCTCAGAGACCTCCGACTCGGACTCCGACTCCAAGGACAATTCAGGTAACACAGATGTGAACGTTACAGCTAATGTCATAGTACTCGTGTTTTATTCCATGTATAGAGATAGAAACCGCAATAAAGATAGCGCATGTGAACACCTCATAGCTCCCTAAATAATTGACTATTATTATAAAAAGCACCTTGTGCACCAGTTTTCTGGCATACAAGGCTTAAAACAAAAGTTTGGTTTGCACAAGAAGAAAAATAGCAACTTTTTCTTTTTTTGTGCCACCCTCGCCACTTCCTTGCAACGATTTTTACTGAAAATCCATGTCAGCTATAAGTTGGCGTAGATTCCTTCTAGTCATGGGTGTGCCACACTAATGAAAGGGTGCGTGCCATATGAGCGCACCCTCTGCCAGTCTCTCTCCTATAGACTTCAATGTAGTTATGTAAAGTATAGACATGAAACACAGACAATAATAACTGTAAAATCCATACGCACTGAATGTTATCATTAAGGCTGAGGCCCAACATTGCGGAAACACAGCTTACGAAAAGGTTTTGCTGCAGTTTTTTGAGCCAAAGCCAAAAATGGCTACGCAAGGAATGGGATATATATAGGAAGCTTTTATATTCCTCCCTTCTGCTCAATCCACTCCTGGCTTTGGCTTGAAAAAAACGCAACAAAAAAACCTGTGTTTCCGCAATGTGGGGCCTCAGCCTAAGGGTCCATTCACACGGAGTAATGTGCCGCGTGATGTGGCACGTATACGGTGTGAGAGACTTTGCGCGCCATAAAATGGGAGCCTGGATCATATACGCTGCGTTATTTTGCGCGTATACGCTCCTAACTCCCATTGAAATGAATGGGAGCATTTTGAGCGCGTAATCTGCCATCACGTGTATGTGCCAGATTGTGCTCCACTTTCCTCCGTGTGAACGCACAACTAAGTCTACTTTTTACATATATGTATATATTTATTTATTTATTTTTAATCAATCTTTGCCAGACAACCCATGAAAATATTAAAAGTTTATGCAAAAAATAATTTTGGGATTTTTTTTTTATTTTCTTTTTTGTATATCCACAGAGGATAATGATAATCCAAAGTCAGATGGAAAGGGGAACCTGTCTGAGCAAAGCGAAGATCCCGAGCCAGACCGTAAACAGCCTGGCCAACACTCTGATCCAGAGATGAATTGTGATGAAGAAGCGAATAGCTCAAGTGATGCTTGTAGTGAGGAGAGCGAAGAAAGTGAAGACTGTGAGGTTAGGAAGGCGGCAGAGGAGATGGAGCAAGGAGGGTTAAGTGCGTTAGGGAGTATTAGTGCCCTGGGAGCCCTTGGTCCTATGCACATTAAAGTAGAGCGCTACACTGAGAGTGAATCAGACATGCGTGGACCTGAGTCCCTGAGCTCTGACAGCGCCAAAGACTCTGAAAGTGGAGAGGAGGAAGAAGAGGATGAAGAAGAGACATCAATCTGCGTCACTGGTGTTCTCGGTAGGCACCAACGGAGGAAAAGGAGGCGGAGAAAGAGTTTAGGACAGTGTGGCGGCCGCAGGAGGCGTCTGTCTGGGGGATCAAGCCCTAGTGGGATAGAGAGCACGTTGGGGGATCCTCCAAGACTGCTTCCTTCCACTCCTCCCCCAACAGGCACTTGTTCTACTTCATCTGTGCTGAAGATCAAGACAGAAATGGCAGAACCTATCAACTTTGACAATGACAGCAGTATTTGGAATTTCCCACCCAATCGAGAGATCTCACGCAATGAATCCCCTTATAGTATGACCAAGCCTCCAACGGGGGGCGAGCACTTCTCCCCCTCCCCATCCTCCTCTGCTGCTGCACCTCCAGCCCTCCATGTCTCCATACCAGACTCTGTTCTCACACCCCCAGGCGGGGCTGAGGGAGCTGGGCGCAGCAAAGCGCAGTATTCGGGATCCTCAGGGGGCTTGGGTCCTGTCAACTCAGATCCACTTTCACCTCCACTCTCTGCCTCACCTCGCGAGAAACCTCCCCAGACAGGCGGCCCATCCAATTCTCTTCTGTATGCAGGAGAGTTAGAAGCACTACAAAGGCTTCAGGCTGGCAACGTGGTCCTTCCTCTTGTGCATCGGGTTGCGGGAACCCTTGCAGCCACAGGAAGCAGTGGACAGAGGGTGTACACCACGGGCACCATTCGATATGCCCCAGCTGAGGTGACACTGGCCATGCAGGGCAACCTGCTCCCTAATGCCCACCCTGTGAACTTTGTGGATGTAAATGGACCTGGATTTGGTCTAGACCCCAAAACCCCAATGGAGATGCTGTACCACCATGTACACCGACTAAACATGTCTGGCCCTTTTGGAGGAGCGGTGACAGGTGCTGGTCTTACCCAAGTCCCTGCTGCCAGTGTCTTCACTACAGCTGAAGGAATTTTCTCCTCCCTTCCATTCCCAGTGTACAGCAATGGCATCCATGCAGCACAGACTCTAGAACGTAAAGAGGACTGAGGAAAACAAAGAGGGAGACGAACGAAAGAGAGAAGGAGGAGAAAATGGACAGACTTCAGAGAGTAGAGAAAGACGTTATATAATAATTCAGAATGTAGGTGGCTATGTACTGGTGTTAGGGGCAGCTAAACCTGGCCACCCCACGTCTCCTCCGCTGCTCCCTAATCCAAAGCCGCTAGAGGAGGAGGTGTTCCTTAAGGCTCAATCCTAATGATTAATTTCCTCCTCCGAAACGTTTTGGGACCAGTAGCCCTGTCTTCCACACCTCATTCTTAGCTGGGCTGCATATAATAGATGTTCCTCCATCAGCCCCCTTTTCTGCGGCTTTGGTTTAGCTGGCAGATGCCTCTCCTGGGGACCGCTCGCACTGTGCCCGTTGCTCCGTCACGTAGAGGAAGAAGCAACGGCTGCGTTCTGATCCTTTACAACATAAAGTATTCCAGCACTTTGACTCACACCTCAAATTCCCTGTTTTCGACCCCAGAAACCTTTATGGGCTTCTTTTACTCCTCACCCTGTCACTGCCAAAATACTGAGACATTGTTCGCGTACGTTGTAATGTTTATTTCTCAGAATGTTTGGACCTCTCCTTCTCTGCTGCTAGATCTCGGAGCCATTAACTGTTTAATTGCCAGAGGGGCAGTGCCATGCATACTGCTCTGGCAAGGAAAGAGTTGGCAGACGTGCACTACTGGATGGTGGAAGTGTCAGAAGCCTTGCATTAATCCCCAACGTTGCAAAAGGGTGTTGACTGAAACAGTCTGTACAACAGCTGTGTATTGATGTACCAAGATGCCTTGTCTTTTCAAGGGAGATGCTATGGGTGTGTATATAAAGATACTGCATCACACACACGTCACATGCAGGAAAGAGCGTTTTCCGCACCAGATTCACATACTATGATATGGATTCTCCAAACCATGGTGTTTGATGCCCAGCTGTTACTGAGGATTGTGGTGTAACCTTAAGGCATCTATGAAGGAGCAATAGATTCTTCCAGCCCTTATTAGTAGCCAAATATTGCTCCCCTCCAAAAATCTTCCAATGTTACACTGTTGCCCCAGCTAGTCATAACAAACCATAGCCAGTATTGTTAGAAAGACTCTAAGGGTAAGTTCACACATGAGTTTTTTGGACCGGAATTTCTGGCTGCGATTCCGGTTCAAAAAAACAGCGAGCCACGACTGGATGCCGGTGCAGTGCACCATTGCGGCATTCCGCTCTGGATTAGGCCCAAATGAATGGGCCTAGACGGGAGGGAGGTGTCGCAAGGCGGAGGCAGGCGGCTGAATCAGCCACTGAATCTGCCTGAACAATGGGGAGGTCGCTTCTTTTTTCGACGAGCGAGAACAAACCACTTGTGGAAAAAGGAAATGACCGTCTCCCATTGATTTCAGTGGGAGGTGTTTTTTTAGCCAGATTCTGGCGCGAATTCTGCATCAAAATCTGCCCCAAAAAACCCTGTGTGAACCTGGTCTTAAAGTGAACCTATCAGGTGATTTCTGCTGCCATATCTGAGTACAGCATATAATAGAGGAGAGAAGCGGAGTTCTGTGATATATAGGATTACATGATATAGGAGAGAAGCTGAGCTCTGGTATATAGGGTTATATGATAGAGGAGAGAAGCTGAGCTCTGTGATATATAGGGTTATATGATAGAGGAGAGAGGCTGTGCTCTGTGATATATAGGGTTATATAATTTGGAGTGAAATTTCTGAGTAAAAAGCAGAGTAAGGGTCCATCCACACGGAGTAACGTGCCACGTGACCTGGCACGTATATGGCGTGTGATATTTTAAGCGCCGTAAAAGCTCCCGTTGATTTCAATGCGAGCCTGGATTGTATACACCGCGTTATTTTGCGGCCGTGATTTTGCGGCCTCAAAATAACGCGGCATATACGATCCAGGCTCCCATTGAAATCAATGGGAGCTTTTACGGCGCTCAAAATATCACACGCCGTATACGTGCCAGGTCACGTGGCACGTTACTCCGTGTGGATGGACCCTTACTCTGCTTTTTACTCAGAAATTTCGCTCCAAATTATATAACCCTATATATCACAGAGCTCAGCCTCTCTCCTCTATCATATAACCCTATATATCACAGAGCTCAGCTTCTCTCCTCTATCATATAACCCTATATATCACAGAGCTCAGCTTCTCTCCATCTATCATATAACCCTATATATCACAGAGCTCAGCCTCTCTCCTCTATCATATAACCCTATATATCACAGAGCTCAGCTTCTCTCCTCTATCATATAGCCCTATATATCACCGAGCTCAGCTTCTCTCCCCTATCATATAACCCTATATATCACAGAGCTCAGCTTCTCTCCTCTATCATATAACCCTATATATCACAGAGCTCAGCTTCTCTCCTCTATCATATAACCCTATATATCACAGAGCTCAGCTTCTCTCCATCTATCATATAGCCCTATATATCACAGAGCTCAGCTTCTCTCCTCTGTCATATAACCCTATATATCACCGAGCTCAGCTTCTCTCCATCTATCATATAGCCCTATATATCACAGAGCTCAGCTTCTCTCCTCTATCATATAACCCTATATAACACAGAGCTCAGCTTCTCTCCTCTATCCTATAACCCTATATATCACAGAGCTCAGCTTCTCTCCATCTACATATAGCCCTATATATCACATAGCTCAGATTCTCTCCTCTATCCTATAACCCTATATATCACAGAGCACATCTTCTCTCCTCTATCATATAACCCTATATATCATAGAGCTCAGCTTCTCTCCATCTATCATATAACCCTATATATCACAGAGCTCAGCTTCTCTCCTCTATCATATAACCCTATATATCACAGAGCTCAGCTTCTCTCCTCTATCATATAACCCTATATATCACAGAGCTCAGCTTCTCTCCTCTATCCTATAACCCTATATATCACAGAGCTCAGCTTCTCTCCATCTATCATATAACCCTATATATCACAGAGCTCAGCTTCTCTCCTCTATGATATAACCATATATATCACAGAACTCAGCTTCTCTCCTCTATCCTATAACCCTATATATCCCAGAATCTGCTTCTCATCCTCTGTGATACCCTGCTCTCAGATACAGCACCATAAATCACCTTGAAGGTTTGTGTTAAGTTGTCCATACTGCAAAGACAGCTGAATCCAGAGAATTCGGAAGTGTTTACAGTAGGGTTGTCCCAACTCTTGCCCGATGTTGGGTTGGAGAAGGAACAGGCATGTTGAATTTTACATGCTCAGTCCATTTGTTCTCAGGGGAGATAGCATGCTTCCAGAGATGTCTGACCACAGGATACTCCCCTCTCCCCCTTCAGAACACATGCACACTCCAGCTTTGACATAGATGGTCTATTCTCCTTCTCCTCATGACTATTCTGAGAAGGTTAGGAGACAGTAGGCAGCTGTTGGTAGAAATTCCATGAGTTAGGTCAGAAGATGGAAGGAACAATAAGAAGGATCAGAAGCCAGAACACCTTGTCAGCAGTAATATTGGGGGTTAGATAGATAAAGCATACCTCAGATATTTCATGACTTCATTAACTTCTCTTAGACCCCAAATAAACTGTGGGAACAGCAGCGGTAAGGGGGACTGTGTAAAGCCATTGCTGGGGGAGCAATTCAGGTAGCACTAAATGGGAAGGGAGGATGCTCAGTAAATAATCCATCCGGCGCCCTGGCGTTCAAGTGACAGGATTAATAGGAATGTTCTGGATCACTGGGAAAAGTCAGGAGAGAATATGGTCCACGTAGAAACTAGATCCCTTTCCCGAGTAAATCAGATACGCTATTAACCCTTTCTTGGATGAGAACGGGGGGGGAGTCATTTTACCTTCAGTACAACTTTTTCTTTACTACCAGGGAGGCTTAGAACATGGTACTCGTAGGCGACTAAAGCCATTCTAGTGCTTCAATCCATAGCGTACATTAACAATACAAGCCAGGTTATTTGCCCAAACTAAACGATGATATGGAACCCGTGGGTTACTTTGCAGATTCCTTTTTTTGCACAAAACACTTTACTGACCCGTCATGTTTTTTGGTGTTACATGTTGCGTGTCCTCACCAGCACTGTGTTTCTCTGTTATACTTTACAGTAAATGGAGGGTTAAAAAAAAACATAAAACGACGACATAGAAGTCATTTTAACCCGCGTATTTTTTTAACCTATATGTTTTCGTTGGCTTTTGCTTCTTTCTATTCCCCCACCCGTCTTAAGGTGCTCGGACGGGTCTCGTTAGACGACTAACACGTAGAAAAAACGTTTTACCGTATTCTCAGTCGGAGAAACTCTCTGCCAAAATTTTTCGAAAAAGGCAAACGGGATTTTTTTTTTTTTTTTTTTATCAGGATGTAGTTAAGAACAAGGCAAGTTCCGGGCATTGACCATTAGAAATCTGGAGGGGAGGGGGGAGGGGAATCTGAGTCATTCAGAAACCAAAAGTGTGACGTTTCATGGAGTAATGGGTTTTTTCTTTTCTACTTCCAGTCTGTTTGGCAGCTTATCCGTGAAACATCTATTACCAGGTGTGAGACTTTGTAATGTGTTGCTTCGTGTATTAAAAAAAAAAATGAAAAAAACCACAAATCTAAAGAGGTTTAAGAAAAAAAAGAAAAAAAAAAAGAACCATTTCCGAGTGTCTTTTAGCTGTCTCATTCCAATTTCAACGTGTGTTACAATATGCAGTATATTCTAAGCTAATGTGAGTGTTTATATCTGTTGTCTTTCTCTGTGCTTTTAAAACTGTAGTCTGGGTCTGTCACGTTCTTTACTCCCTGTGTGTCAGTGAATCGGTGGTACCTGGGGGCTCGTGGATGTTTGTATAGTGGCAACGCTGCTTTCACTGTTGGTACACCCTATGGGTAACTTTGCTCTTTCCTCGTTTTCATTTTGGCTATCGCTTTTACTGTTGTGAAATTTCAGTACTCTGTCTAAATGACTGTTCTGTAATTTTTACCTATGTTTCATGTCTGTCTTTCCTACATAAAACCAGCAAAAGATCATTTTTGAAAAAAAATAAAATAAAAACGAAAATAAGAAAAGCCGCCCTGTGCGAGGGAGGGAAGGACAGCTTTTTTCTTCTTTCCCCACATAGAGATTAACATCTCTGCCGTTTCGGAGAAGACCACGCCGGAGCTGTAGAGAGGTTGATCAGTCGCATTCATTCTATCTAGAGGAGGCTCATTAATGGTGATAGAAACATTGTTGTATTTCGTACGCTTTATCTAGTCCTGTCAATCTACTTTTCCATAGGTTAGCAGTCCACGCAGGTCCTTCTCGTAAAGCCATCCAATCTATAGAAAACATTCAGTTGGTTGCCCAGTTTTCTGCATTGTAGCCTTCCATTAAGCTGTAGGGTAACCAAAGTCATCACATTATAAGGATCCCGAATCGTAATAGGGTACCCAGTAATCTAATACCCCCTTATGTCCAACAGCAGCACGATACATGATGGTGTATGCGCTAAGACATCTTGTTGTAAGGTTATGTATCTGCACTTCCGTCAGTACTGGGTTCTCCAGCTAGGAACCCTCCATTCATGGTGTGAGAAGTGGGATCTGAACCCATGTGTTGTGCTGCTGTTTGGACTAAGGGAAAACAGATTATCTACATAATCCTCCATTCCCCTTATGTCCAACAGCAGCACAACACATGGGTTCAGATCCCACTTCTCACACCATGAATGGAGGGTTCCTTGCTGGAGAACCCCGTACTGATGGAAGTGCAGATATACATAACCTTACACCAAGATGTCTTAGCGCATACACCATCATGTGATGTGCTGCTGTTTGGTCTAAGGGAAAACAGATTCTCTACATAATCCTCCATTCTTTCTATCTATTGCTGCTTTTGGATAATTTCATTAGAGGCATGCGTTGGTTCTACCTCTTATATGTAGAGAGAGGGAAATTACACTTTTTAAGCCTCCTCTGTCATGGTCCTTGGGGTCTTCTTCCATTGAAGTGGGGGGTCATCGTAACGTTGACCCTTATTCTCTGCTAGAAGATCCAGCCATAAATCCAACAGAATTTTCTAGAAATGTATCGGGTCAATAGGATGACTCCCTGCACATTCTTGGTGGTTGCGAAACACTGAAATCTCACGTCAAGAGTTTTTATGTTTTATCCTTTGTCTTCCATTCTTGTTTTCTGTTTGTTCTTCTTCCGTTTCTTTTTTTAATATTTTTTAATAAGTGTTTGTGTTGTGTCAAAGATTAAAAAAAAAATAATATTATTAATAATAATAAACTATTGAAGATTTCTGGTTATTTCAATTGAGCGAGTTTAACAGCTGCTTTCAAAATAAATTGTCTGACAATTTTCAAAAATGACAAAAAAAAGGTCATTTTTTTTGTTTTTTTTATTTGTGACGACCGTGTCTGTGTTTTTAACTATTTCTTGTAAATTAATATGAAAACTTTATGAGGTTGGTGCCACTTTGGTTTATTATTCAAATAAAAAGGGAGGGGTTAATAGGAAATAGAATAAAAATTGTACCTGTAAACCCGAGCAGTGTTACCAACTTAAACGTTTAAAAGTATATATATTAAAACGTTAAAAAAAAAAAAAATTTGCGAAAGTTATGGGTACGTTTTATTGTGTTTTGAAGACTAACTCAGTTTTAACTCAACGTGCCTCATCTGTTGTAAAAAAAAAAAAAAAAAAGATAAGAAAAACATTATTTTTCCATTAACCATCAAATTAATACGGTGCAGAAAAAAAATAAAAAATAAGCAAAAAAAAAATCTGTACATAATTTCATTTTTTTAAACAAGGTTCTTTTTATACTTTTCTAGGCCTGCTTACACACCATACATGCTGTCTTTTATGTAAATTAATTTTGGATTCATCCGGCAGGTACCATTTTCATAATAAACTTTACATTTTGGATTTGTTTGCAGTTTTGGCATCTTTTATTTCACACATTAACACCATCCTGATCAAGAAGAATCTTATTGCGGGGTCATACATGATTTTTTAGACACTCTCTTAGTTTTGGTGGTTTTATATTTTCAGCGGTAAACAGAGTTTATTTCGGGTGGAATTTAGAGGAACACGATGATTGAAAAATTATAATATTAGGAAACGGGATCACATTATGTTCCTTGTCTTGGTGCTGTTCTCTACTAGAAAGAGTGGGGAAAAAAATCTGTATTTTAGAATTTTCCAGGGTACTCATTTTATCTCTCCTTAGGCCAAGAAAACAGCAGGTACGGTCATGAGAAAAACAAACTCAACTCACTTTGAATTCTATGGGCACAATATCGGGGCATAATAATAAAAAAAATGGTTCTGAGAAGGTCTTTAAATTAGTCAGATAAAAGTCCAGACCTTTCACCATTTGGGACACATGCGGTTTAATATAGCCGACAGTGCGCTTTCCCGTTCTGTACCCCTGCTACTGACCGTCGGTAATGCCCTTCTGACAGTGAAGAGCTACTGTACCAGCACATATAGCTCTTCAGTGGGGGCACAGAATGTGAAAGCCGATAGTGCGCTGAATTCAGCGCACTGTCGGCTTTCTAGCGGTATATAAAACCGCATGTGCCCCATATGGTGAAAGGTCCTCTTTAACGAAAACTGGGCCAAAATGCGGAATCTGTGTATGAAAAATTATACACACCCTTACTGCTTCTATGGGAATTCTGAGGGTAAGTATCGCATAAATGGTTCCAATAAAACACTCTTAATTTATAATCCGCTTTGGTGACCAACGTTATAAAATCAGAGGTTTTGGAATTTTCCTAGACTGAAGCTTTCAATCTTGTGTTAACTGAATGCCAGGGAGGAAAGACATCAGCAATGAATTTACAGACGCAATTGTTGCTGTCCATCAATCTGGGAAGACCATTTCCAAACAAACTGATGCCCAGTGAGAAATATTATTCACAAGTGGGAAACATTGAAGGAATTTAACAGTCTTACCAGATTAAGAAGATGTTGCAGCAAATTCAACCCAAAATTAGAACATTCAATGCTCAGAACTATTGCAAAAAAAATAAAATAATAAGAGCTACATCTGAGACTCTACAGGCATCATAGCATGTTAAATGTTCATGATCGCACAATAAGACTAAACAGGTATGGCTTTGTTTGGAAGGATTGCCATGAAAAAGCTTCTTTCTATTGTTATGGAAACTTTTACATGGAACAAAGAGATAAACCATCCCTCAGGTGGATAAAGTAGATGAAAGTTTATTTACAAGTGAAGTTACAGCAAAAATAAGCGCTACACATAGAGATAATAGACTAAACAAAGAGATGTAGCTAAAGAGACCTCTGATAGAGAAGTCTGACAAATGTCACAAAACTGGGGTTCTTACGCCTATTTGGCAACCAGCTATCAGAACATCCTCTTACAACTGATGTCACCCCCATAGCAGAATTACTATAATTATATATCTGACTTATACTTAAAGGGGTATTCCCATCACACTTGTTCACCAACCTGCAGGCTGGGTGCTCTCTTCACTTCCTGGTTTTCTCAGCATATTGGTGGGCGGGGTTTCACTTGCTCTGCTATATGCTATGTTTGCAGTCAGTAATGAGGGATTGGTTGTAAATGAATTACCACAGTATGAAACTGACGTAGCAGAGCTGGATTTGAGTCAGTTTGTTATACATACAGAGGTATCGGACTCCCTATCTCAGCCCTTATCAGCCAAATTCAATTAAACCAACTGACGACTGGAAGAGTAGGAGATAAGAGCTCAGAAATCCCGGAGCACTCACCTCCTCCCTCCCATACCTGAGCAGCTCTGTTGCTTGTCTGTGGCAGAGACATACACAGCTCAGAGCTGCTCCCAGCACTCAGCCCCTCCCTCCCCTGAGAGCAGGCATCTACGTCACTTGCAAACAAAGCAGTTTTGATAAAGCAATGCATTTAGAAAAAGTCTTATATCCACATAAACTAGCAGTATAGATAGGATCCTTGTTATGGGACAACCCCTTTAACTCTGAAGAACATTATGTTGTCTAAGCATCAAGGCTGTTCCCTTCAAGGTGGCCCTTGTCAACTGTTTGGATTCAGTTACCTAAAAATGTTTCTGGACTCTCTACGATCCAACAAACTAGAGATGAACATTCTTCTTCATATTCCAAGGCCAAATGTGAAAATGTCAGCAATAAAGGAATTAACAGCGCACATATGAACCATGAGATTGCAATATATAAGCAAATAAGTATTAGAATAGACAATATTGATTATTTTTGTATCACTACGAAGAACAAGGACTACTTAAATTTGCAAAAAAGTAGAGTTGTTTGGCTACAACACCTTATTGGTGGAGAAAATAAAGCAAAGCATATCAGCTCAAACGCCTCGTACCAATTGTCAAGAAGGGTTGCAGAGGGGTCATGATTTGGGTGTAACATCTCTGCCTGTTCAGGTCACTGCGCCACCCGCTGCTCGCATGCGGCGGTGCAGAAGGCGTGTGCAGTTTAGTTCCTTGCTTAGAGTTTTTGGTTGCACTAGTTCTTTAATTGAATTTGCACCACACCCATCTTCTGCCCTTGTCTGCCTCTGTCCATGAAGTAGTTAAATTTTGTCTTGCCCTGTGATTGACAGCTTGCCTTCCTGTCAGGTCCAGGGCGGGTTCATCCTCCCCTATTTAGTGTTGGCTCACATTCACACTGGTGCCTGTTATTGCCTCGTGCTTGCTGGCTTTCTCTTGCTGTTTTATTACTTGTATTCTTAATCCTGACCATGACTTTTCCTATTGACTATTCTTTTGGACTTCGATTTGGCATTGCATTGCTCGACTGTTACTGAACCCTGGCTAGCTGACCTCCCTTTGTTGTTGTTTGTCTTGTCTGCGTATTGTGTGTCACATATACAGGAAGGGATTGTCTCCTAGTTGCCACCTATTACATAGGATAGGGCCTGGCAAGAGGAAGAGACAGTGGGGGCTTCAGCTTAGGGCTCACTGTCTCTTGTGCCCCTTCCTCCAGGGTTCTCCAGCAGCTACTGGGGAATTGTCATCTAGCAATTTTCTAACATTGGGATTGTTTTACAGCAAGATAATTGGGCACTTTCTAGTCATTGAGACAACCATGAATTTTCTTGTATACCAAAGTATTTCAGAGTCCAATGTGAGGCCATCCATCTAACAGCTAAGGCTTGGGTGAAACTGGGGACAAGCAACAGGACATCAATCCCAAGTACATCGATATATCTACAACAGAATGGCGGAAAAAGAAGAGTCAAAGTGTTGTAATGGCCCAAAGTCCAGACTCAACCCAATTGAAATACTGTTATGAGAACTGCGCTTAAACCTCAATAAACTGAAACAACGATGTACAGAAGAGTGGGCCAAAATCCCTCCAAATGATGTGAGAGACTGATGAAGTCATACAGAAAGCCATTACTTCATGCTACCACTGCTAGGGATTCTACAAGCTGTTGTTCCATGGAGTGAACTTTAGCGTTTCATACATGACTTTTCCATTATGGATTCATTTCTGTTAAGTAATTATAAGTAAAATGTCCTTCATCTGAGGTTCTGCTTACTTCATTTTGAGAACTTCTACAGGTGTGTTTTTTATTATGTCTTGATACCTAAAACCACATAATCCAAAAATGAAGATTGTATGAATACAGAGCAGAAGTTTCTTTTTGTTGCAGTTTTTGGAACCAAAGACAAAAGTGGTTTCCAAAGCAATGGGGAATGGAAAGGATGGACTTGGACTTCTCCTTCCTGTTGGATCCACTTTTGGCTTTGAGGCAAAAAAAAAAGCAGCAAAACCTAAAAGACTATGACTATGTGACACCTGCCTCTGGCTGTTTTATTTCTGACTTCAACAGGTTTATAATCCAGTTCACGATGGACACATAACTTGAAAAATTGGATTAGACTCTCACAAGAGCCGTGTTTTATGCTTATAATAGAGTCACGAGAGCAATAACTGGTGGATCCAATAAACCCTGACAGATCTCATTGACTTCAGATTTATGTCAAGGGTGTCTTCATTTTCAATGGTAACAACAGTGCTGCAGACTGCGCGATACTCGCTGCCAAAAATTTACAGACAAAAAGGAGAAAATAGAATTGGATGCTGGTGTGGTAAGTGGCACCACTTTGACGTTGTCCTGCTCATTGCTTTTTAATATGGGGGCAAAGAGGGGTCGGGAAACTGGAGTGAGTTATAGCTGATACGTTTCCATTCTGGTGCACAGGACCACCGGAGCCTTGTAAAAACTGTGCTGTGGATGGATTGTTTTACCGTTCATGTAGTGTCCCTGTCTGACAACCTGGTCACAAAAAATAAATCGCAGACTTTAGAAAGTTCTTGCATTCATAGTCATAAAGATTGTCACCACTAATATAATTAGGGAAAATCTTTCACCCTTTCCGGACCTCCACCCTACTATTATAGCAGATGTCGAATGATTTTTAACATGACGGACGCTCAATTCCTAGACTGGGTCATGATCATGGGCATTCCCTGTCATCCCACCAGTGGCACAAGGCTTGTATTGTGCCGTTGTTGGGACTAAGGGAAAACAGATTATCTACATAATCATCCATTAAGCATTGTGATGCCTGGGTCAATCTGATCAAGGCATCATTTTACTGGCGGTGCTTTGGCACCATCATCATACTTGTAATCGCTGTCCTCTGGAACGGATCCAGGGGCAGAAATCAGTTGCTATAATAACCGGGAGCCTATTGAAGACTCCCAGACTTGTCATCAGTTTACTTCTATTAGAGACCACACCAGGCAGCCTGTAATAGAAGTATAGGGATTTTATAAAACATTGCAATGCATTAACATTGCAGTGTATTGTATAAGTGATCAGACTGCTTAGTGTTCAACAACCCTATGGGTCTAAAAAAAAAAAAAAAAAACATAAAAATAATTAAAAAAAAGATCAGATCTAAAAAATAAATAGAATAAAACACACACACATTAGGTATTGCTATATCCATAAAAGCCAAACTTATAAAAATATTTTCCAATATGGTAGCAGGGGGAAAAAATCTAAAGAGCTAAACAGCATTTTTTGAGAAAGGGGGGGGGGGGGGGTTGGCATTTCGCCTCCCATAAAAATTGGAATAAAAAAAATCAGATATTCAACAAAATGGTATAAATAAAAAGTACATCTGGCCCCACAAAACAGATGCCTATGCAGTCCCGTACACTGGAATATAAAAATGCTATGGGTGTCAGAATATGGCGACTCCAATAAATTTTTTCAAAGTTTGAAATTTTTTAAGGTGTTAAAATCCTAACAAAAAAAACTAAATACATTTGGAATTATCATAATCGTGCCGACCCACTGAATACAGGTAACACGATATTCTGGCTGTACTGTGAATACTGTAAAAACTAATCCTAAGAGAAAGTCGTGTAAACAGTTTTTTCTAACTCCACCTCATTCAGAATTTTTTTCCAGCTACCCAGTGCATTATAAATAATATTAAATGCAAAGTACAATTTATTCTGCAAAAATTAAGCCCTCATAGGGTTTTTGGAAGACGTGGTGTAAAAAACAAAAATCGAAATATGGTTCTGGTTGGAATGTAACGCTTTTTCCCCATGCAAATTCCTGCCTCCATTGGCAATATATTGATTTATTTTACAATATGACAATGAGCAATCTGGGGCAACCATGGGGCGCTTTGTTGTTCCAAACTGCTATGCCCCGCACTGCTCTAATAGGCCCCCCTCTCTTTGAGTGCCCTAGACTGCTTATTTGCATATGGTATGTCCGTACGACGCTTTTTACCGCAAAGTGGGCATGGGATTCTCTAGAATTTCATCCACTTTGTCCGTACTTTAAAAAGCCTCAATTTTTCTTGCGGCATTTCCACGACGGGTAAATTGTGGCGTTTCCGTCCTGTGGGGCCCCGGCCTTAAAGGATTTAAATAAACAAGTTATGACCCTGGGCTTCTTTTGTCCACGAGCAGCACAAAACCGCTAGCGGAAAAAAGAAGTGAATGGGTCTCATTGAAGTCAATGGGAGGCGTTTTTTTGAGCCAGATTCTGACGCGAATTCCACATCAAAATCCAGCCCAAAACCCCCCGTATGAACCCAGCCTTAGACTACCTGATTGTCAGCTCACTCCCTCTTTCTTTTCTTTCCTGAATAATCTTCTAAGCCAGAGGTAGTAACGTATGGCTCTCCAGCTGTTGTAAAACTACAACTCCCAGCATGCATACTTGCTCTGCTGTTCTTGTAACGCCCATAGAAGTGAATGGAGCATGTTGGGAGTTGTAGTTGCACAGCAGCTGGAGGGCCGAAGGTTGCTGACCCCTGATCTAAGCTGTTGTTTGAATAAATCAAAGTTGAACTTTTATTTGGTCATACATTTGCTTTGAAAATAATTCAGGAAAGGTCAGAAAGCTGCTTAGAGACAAGCTGACAGATTTTACGATGGACACCATTCTGCAGCTTGCTATGTTCTGTGATGCATAGAAGCTGCAAAAGCCAAATGGTGCAAACTTTTTAATGAAATGCACTTAGAAATGTGATTTTTATTATTTTTTAATACAGTGATTTATTTTATTTTACAAATATATTCCGAGCCTTCTTCCATTCATATATTCTTTTCCTTTGGTCCCATTTTGTCTTATAATAAAATTAAAACTGAGTAGTATATCAGAAAACGTCTTTATGTCACAGGATCAGACAAGTCCTCATTGCCTTGTGACTGACTTAGACAACTGGCTGGAGCACCAGCAGGAAAGAAGTCATAAAATCCTATGGCCTCATCCTTTCCCTAGCAAAAATTGGAACAGATCAGCTAAAGATTAACAGCTATGTTCTGTGCTGGATTTCTACAAGTCTATTTCAGGAACTTGCAGAAAATGCCTGCAAGCCTGGCCAAGATAGGATAGCAACATAGACTAGGCAGCCAAATGCTGAGCATTCATCTCTCCGGGTCCAATGCTGGAGTGGAAGTGGTGACATTTTATTTGTGTACCGGACACCAGTGCAACCAAGAACTGACCTCCACAATGACCTATACACAAACAACATGTGACCTCAAAGCCAAAGCGGTGACCTGAGCACTAACAAAATGTCACAGTAAGGACAGAAAAGAACATTGATCGATCTGTCTGTGTTGTAACAGGGAACCTATAAGAAATTTGGTAACTTTACTATTATTGTTTTTTTTTATTCACACACTTTAACCACTTCCGGACCGCCTATAGACTATTTACGTCCGGAAAGGGGTTGCCGTGTTCTGACAGGATGTACGTCCAAGCAGAACATAGCAGGTACACAAGTTCGTGCAGCTGCTGAAACAGGGAGCCGGCTGTAACTTCACCCGGAGCTCCCAGAGAGAAGACAGGGAAGGTTTATTTCCGTCTCTGTCTTCTCAATCGCTGTGTATACAGCGCTCAATGAGTGCTGTATACACGACTATGTGTGCCGCCATGATCCAGCCGCCCTCTGATCATGTGATCCACCAGGCTCAGCATCTTACAAGAGCTGCTGGGTCCTACAGGACCCAGATCAGCTCTGTAAATTGTATATTCTACTGTACAGGAGGCTGTATTCCTCCTGCAACTGGGGCTAAATGTACCAGCCCCAGTTTCAGGGGAAATCAGCCTCCCTAACAAAGAAAAAAGTGTCTCTTGTGAGCTTACGGGGACACAATCTAGTAAAAAAAAAATTGATAGAAAAGTTTTTTTAAAAAGTAAATAAAATAATTAGGAAAATAAAATAATACACCAATAAAACGCTGATATTAAAGGTTATAGCCTCAATGACACCATACAAAATAAAAATTACCGTAACGCAGAGGAAAAACTATTTTATAAAGTTTTTCAGCGGCACTTTGTGTTATTAAATTAAAATCAAAAAAGAAAAGTGAAAACCAGACACAATTTCCCTCCGATTTTATTTAAATTTTCCCAGGATATAAAAAAAAAATTAAAACACATTCAAAAATAAAAACAACATAAAAATAAAGCCCTATGTGTCCCCGAAAAAAGACGCAGAAATTAGTTGAATGAGACATACGAGAAAAATGTTACAGCCATCAAAACCGCACATACAAAATAAACCTAAAACGTGTCTGGTCCTGGACCACAAATTGGCCCAGTACTGAAGTGGTTAAGTACATTATTTAATTTTTTTATGACAATCCCTTTAAGAATTTTGTATTCTGCAACATGCCTACAACTATATAAGCGCTGACAACTGAGGTCCACTGTAGGATGACAAGTTATACATTGTAGTCACATTTTATGTAGATTCATTCTATAGGATATTGTAAAAAGGTGTTAAAATCTGACTATAGCCTGTAATGTGTCACTATATTATGTCTACGGCAGAGAAGATGGCTTTGTGACCAGGATGTCACTGTTCATATATATCGGTATATGATTTATCTACTGGAGACATGACAGCTGGCATAAATTGTGATCGCCTACCCATCACTACGAGAAGGTAATGTATTCTCCGCTGAATATCTTATGGGAAAACCTACAATTCTATTACACTCTCTTTATGGTGTTTATATACCACAGAGTAAATTCTATACATTCATGACAATACATATAGAATAACTTAAAGCCAACCGCAAAGTATAAAATATAGCACAGGTGAATATGACAGACTCTTTAGCGTATTAACCCCATAATGACCACGGCGTGACATGTGGCATCACGAAACAAGTAGATATAAACCATGAATAATGAAAAACAAAAAACATATTGAGACAACATAGAACAAGGGGAAGAGGGGGAGGACAGGTGTACGAGACCTCTCAATATACAATAAGTATCCGAAAGTGACCATATAGACTGTAAAGCTTCAATGGCATGGTTAAGGGTGGCAGTCACAAATTCGAAGATGTGGATATGCTTCATGCTAGCCATTAGCGCGGCACCTGTGGGGGGGCACCTTCTTACACTGCAGGGCAATGAGTTTTGTCCAGGTGTCTAGGTAAGATCTGCTTGCCCAGGGCTTCTGACCATTTAACCATGTATTTGTGTGCAAGGGGAGACCAACCCTCAGAAGATGATAGGAGCCTATAAATATCAGAGATCAGGCCCTTAATGGAAGTACCAGCGTGATATAGTCTTTCAAAAGTGGTAGGAATGGAAACCCGTGGAGCTCCAAACAAGATGGTCATACAGTGAACTATCTGTTGGTAATGATACTATTTGGAAGCGGGTAAGTGCAAGTTAGAAGTAAAATAGTCAAAGTGTCTAAGCTCCAAAGTCAATGGGTTAATAAAATTAGCGATATGGAAGAGGCCCAGCCTACTCCAAGGGCGCGAACCATAGCGGCTGACATTCCCGTGGGAGGAGCGGATTATAGAGAAAAGAAACCACGGAAGAGAGCTGGGAGGCTAAAGGAAAGAGTCTAGAGCACTTAAGACAGACAACTCTGATAAAACGAGTGGGTCCCGGAAGAGGGGTGGCAGGTGAGAGGGAAAGGCGAGACCACAGAAAGGCATTGAGGTGGATCGGAGACAACCAAAGCTTCTCAATCTCAACCCATTTCATATAGGCTTGAAGCGCTGCCCAAAACGGAAGGCGGTGTAAATGAAACACCCACAGGGGTGTAACTTGAGGGGGTGCAGAGGGTGCAGTCGCACCGAGGACCTGGAGCCTTAGGGGGCCCATAAGCACTGGCATCAATATTGAGATTGCAGCTTCCATGTGGCCCAAAAACCAAGGAGACCCACAGATTCCCCTAACCACACTAAGGTGGATTAACTTCCTAAGCACTCGTAACCATCACTATCAAGAATTCACTGTAGCTATGAGGTTGGGGGCCCCGGACATAAGATTGCCACTGGCCGTCCATTACTGTGAAGGATATGCGATACCTCCAGTCTCCCTTCAGCTAATATAACCGAGCATGGAATGCGAAGTACATGTATTTTATTGATTAACTTATAATTTATGAGGAGGAATGCAAAAAAATGCAATTCAGAAATTATATAGACTGACCTTGGAGAAAATGTAACATGTTTATTCAGACTCTACAATTATGTCAAGGTTTTCTCTTTCTTTAACCAGTAATTTTTTTTCAAATGTAGATTGTACATATTTTCCTATCAGTATGTCTTTGTAGAATGGGAAGAAACCCACGCAAACACGGGGAGAACATGCAAACTCTTTGCAGATGTTGACCTTGGCAGGATTCGAACCCAGGACAACAGTGCTGGATTGCTAATCACTGAGCCACCATGATGCCCCATTGTTTAACCAGTTTTCTCTTCTTTCTTTTTTTTTTTTAAATTTATTTTTAGCCATATGGAACTGTGTGATGGATTGTGTATTTTGTGTAGCAAGCTGACATTTTTATTTGTACCATTTTGATTGCTTTGTATTACTTTTTGGGAAATAGGCACTTTTGTTAAAAAAAAATTATATGTATGTATGATGCCTCCTAAAGGTAGGAGAAAAATAGTCTTTCTTAAGGCTATTCCTACGTTTTAGGGAGAAAAAAAAATAGCATTTTAATGATTGAATGCCTTTAAATAGAAATATCATGCACATTTTGTAACTAGCTAGGATTGTGGATACAATGCCTCAACATGGTTCCCATAACCAAATATCTAACAGTATTATTTTAATGGCTTTTGGTGCCAGTACTATTCAGGTACAACTTCCAGTACAAATCGCTATAGGAAGTTATGTATCTGTAAAAAAGTTTCAAGAAACTGAGATTTCATTTAAGTCATCGTAAGAGCGGGTTCACACCAGCACCCGAACTCCGTTTTCAGGTTTCCGTCTTCTGCCAACAGAAGACGGAAACATGGCAGACAGTGACTGGCCATGAGCACCGGTGAGCATTTTGTGCTCTCCGCGGTGAAACCGTTTTTTTTAAATCAGACACATAGTCCTGCATGTCCAACTTTGTGTCCAGTTAAAAAAAAACGTTTAGCCGCAGAGAGTACAAAACGCTCACCGGCACTCACGGCTGGACACTTTTCATACCCATTCAAATGAATGGGTTTGAAAAATGACTGCAGGTTTCCGTCTCCTGTTCAGTTTCGGGCAGGAAACGGAAACCTGCATAACGGAGACTGGGCGCAAATATGAACCCGTCCTAAGAACTTTCCATGTGAAATGTGGGCTAAACCTGAGAGCAGAGTATATTAAATTGTAAGCTCTTTGCACTAAACTTCCACAGGGAGGCAGTGGCGTAACTAGGAATAGCGGGGTCCCGTGGCGAACTTTTGACCCCAACTGCCCACCCATAGTGGCCCCTGCACACAGTATTATGCCCCATAGTGGCCCCTGCACACAGTATTATGCCCCATAGTGGCCCCTGCACACAGTATTATGCCCCATAGTGGCCCCTGCACACAGTATTATGCCCCATAGTGGCCCCTGCACACAGTATTATCCCCCATAGTGACCCCTACACACAGTATTATGCCCCATGGTGGCCCCTGCACACAGTATTATGCCCCATAGTGGCCCCTACACACAGTATTATGTCCTTTAGTGGCCCCTGCACACAGTATTATCCCCCATAGTGGCCCCAACACACAGTACTATCCCCATAGTGGCCCCTGCACACAGTATTATCCCCGATAGTGCCCCCTGCACACAGTATTATGCCCCATAATGGACCCTGCACACAGTATTATGTCCCATAGTGGCCCCTGCACACAGTATTATGTCCTTTAGTGTCCCCTGCACACAGTATTATCCCCCATAGTGACCCCTGCACACAGTATTATGCCCCATAGTGGCCCCTGCACACAGTATTATGCCCCATAGTGGCCCCTGCACACAGTATTATGCCCCATAGTGGCCCCTGCACACAGTATTATGCCCCATAGTGGCCCCTGCACACACTATTATACCCCATAGTGTCCCCTGCACACAGTATTATGCCCCATGGTGGCCCCTGTACTTACTATTATTACCCATTGAAAAGACCCCCAAGTATAATAATAGTGTTTGTGGGGCCCGCGGCATCACTTACCGATCCCGGCCCCTGCCAGGATCACTAAGTAAATAGCGCACATTACCGTCTAGAGTAACTCCAGCTGTAACGGCCTATTAAAAAAACCAAAAAACACAGTGGTAGAGGCTGTCGCCGGGCCCCTAATGTCCCGGGCCTTGTGGCAGCTGCTACCCCAGTAATTACACCCTTGCAGGGAGGTATGGACTTTTTTGCAGGGAATGCCCCGAAGTAATCTCTTTTCTGCAGGGAATGCACAGTTTGCATCCCCGGAGTAATCTATATTAGCAAAGATGTGTACATGAAGACTAGGCACCATGATGCATGGAATCAGGGCAGGAACCAAGTGGAGCTTTTTGCTCAAGCATGGGAGTAGGATCCTTAATACTTTGTACACTTAGCACTGGCTGTAGACAGGAGCATTTTATGGGCATTTACCTTTTAAGAGATCAGGAATTGGTGTCTGCATGTGAGCCAAGCCGAAACAGAATGGCAGGGCAGTAGAGGGGTGCTCTGAAGCAGGATGCCGGTCAGCAGTATGGGTGATGGGCAGAATATTACACAATGGCACAAGCCACAAGCAGACCAGTGTTATGTGTAGAAATATGTGACTTACTATATATTACTGACATACCTCTTATAACAGCTCACCTGGGACATGTAGAAACGGGCATTGATGGTAATGTTAAGGGGCATTGCATAGGTTTCACATGACTGTATTTTTGACTGGTGGTCAACAACCATTTGGGAGTGTGATGCCCATGCTTTAGGCAATCTGGATAGGAGATTCCATGCAGTGGCCCGGATTTCCTGGTCCGAGTCTAGTTAGTAGACAAGACTCCTTGGATCAAGGTGATCTATGATGCTTTATTGTCCATTTTCCAGTCCAGATTGCCCTGTGTGGTTCAGACCCAAAATGCACATGTCAGTCAGGATAGATCGCTGGATTAATAAACCACCTCTAGTAACAAAAAACAGGTAATTTGTGATATTATGTATAACAAAAAAAGGCCCATTAAAGTCAATGGAAGGTATTTAATAACCTATCTGCACCAGTTTGCTGGCATAGATGGGTCAAAATATGACATCTTTTGCTTACACCATGATCCATATTGTTCATTCTGCACCTTAGCCCATAACTCATAACATAAAGCTGCCATGAGGTATACGTGAAATCCATGCTAGTTTGTTGGCACAAGCCCGGGTGAAGAGGAGGGCCCCTTTTTTGATTGCAGCCGTCAAGTATAACTATGATATTATGAAAGGGTTAAACATGCTGGATCTGAGCATCTGCCATTCCCAGCATAGTAGACAGCTAGACTTTCACACCCAAAGACAAAATATCTGCCATAGTAAATAGACTGGTAAATATGGTCACAGGATTAGAACTATAATCAGCTAATGTAATAACTTTATACTGTGCAATGTATTCATTGCTATTCATAGGCACACCACTAGGGGGCAGCAGTAGCCATAGAATGTAACACTATACTATAAACCTCCTGCGCTTTCTCTATGTAGTAACCCTGACTAGATATAGACCCCAATGCATTTACTCTTGATAAGAACACATGGAATTTATATACAATCCTACTATCCTAGTACCTCCTTATTCTGAAGATGGTTACATCTCGTGCCGTGTTACGTCATGACTTCTCCTCTGCAGTTCCTACTTCTGAAAGGAGAACTTGCGACATCTCCCTCATCACTATTGTATCATGCAGAAAGCGATTCTGTGGTTGGCCACAATTATCGTTCTATAGTTGCTCAAAGGTGACATTCAGAACCAAAATGATAATGTCTCGTGTGAAATTTAATAATAAAAAATTAGGATTAAGCGATCGGGATCAGGAAAGATCGGATCCTGATTGACGATCGAGCAAATCTCATGATCGGGATCAGCTGGAAAATTATTGGAAATTGGATTTTGAAATCTCAAGATCCCTACTGTATATATAATATACAATTAGGAATGAGCGATCGGGAAAGATCAGATCCCGATCAAGCAAATTTTACGATCGCGATCGGCTGGAAAATTATCGGAAATTGGATTTTAAAATCGATCCTGAAATCTCAAGATTGGCTCAACCGCGCAAATAATTGTTCACGAATAACCTTTCCATGAAAGAATATTCCCAGAAAGATCATTTGTGTAAAAGTCGATTATTGTTTTAATTCACTTATTTCTGAGCTGTTGTAACAATTTGTCAGTGTTAGGGTGCATTCACACTGAGTAAACGCTAGCTTATTCTGAACGTAAAACACGTTCAGAATAAGCGGCGTCTAAAGCAGCTCCATTCATTTCTATGGGAGCGGGGATACGAGCGCTCCCCATAGAAATGAATGGGCTGCTTCTTTCACTCCGTGCAGTCCCATTGAAGTGAATGGGGAGTGCCGGCGTATACGGCAAGCTCTGCTCATGCCGGAGCGTACACGCCGGCACTCCCCATTCACTTCAATGGGACTGCACGGAGTGAAAGAAGCAGCCCATTCATTTCTATGGGGAGCGCTCGTATCCCCGCTCCCATAGAAATGAATGGAGCTGCTTTAGACGCCGCTTATTCTGAACGTGTTTTACGTTCAGAATAAGCTAGCGTTTACTCAGTGTGAATGCACCCTTAAAGGGGCTCTATCAGCAAAATTATGCTTTAAGAGCCCCACATATGTGTGAATAGCCTTTAAAAAGGCCATTCAGGCACCGCAAATGTTATTTTAAACCTCCCCCCGTTTTAAAATAAAACCATAAAAACATACCGTATATACTCGAATATAAGCCGATTTTTTTCAGCACAGTTTTGTGCTGAAAAAGCCCCCCTCGGCTTATACTCGAGTCAAGCAAAAAATAATTTTATTTATATTTATTTATTTATTTATTTATTTGGGGGGGGGGGGGGCGGTCTATGACCAGCCTCAATAGTAATGTATAGAATTTCCCATAAAATAGTGAAAAAAAAAAAAAGCTTTAAAAAAAATATAATAAAAAAAACCAAATAAAAGTTCTAAATCACTCCTTTCCCTAGAATACATATAAAAGTAGAAAATGACTGTGAAACACAAACACATTAGGTATCCCTGTGTCTGACAGTGCCTGATCTACTGAATATAGGGGATCTGCAGAGCTCCTGTGCCATCAGGAAGGGGTTAATAGGAGCACTGCAGATACCCTATATACAGCCAGGCTGAATTCCAAGTGGGGGGAAAAAAAACAGTCCTCAAGCTCAGGGAAGGGGCAGACAGACAACCAAAACACCCCCTCCCCTTCCCCAGCAACTACTGCACCCAAAAACTACAACCATTTTAATTTTTGAAATTTTCCAGTGGCTGCTGCATTTCGGGTCGGCTTATACTCGACTATATACGATATTTGTAAATCATACCTATAGTGCACGGTGGGCGGTCCTCCACGGTCCAACTTCATCTTGCTGTCATGCCTTCCCCTTCTTTTTTCTTCCAGCGACGCTCTCCTGTCCTGGTTCTTCCCCGCCTTGATCTTCTGTTCTTCCGGCGGGTTGTATTCAAATCCCGCGCGTGCGCAGTAGTGCTCGCGAACTTCTTCATTCTGGAAGAAATGAAGATGAAGGCCCACTTTTTAGCCTATTAGAAGGTGGTACAATTTTGGGAACATATAGGATATGCACAAAAAATTGCAAGCTGGCATAAATCCAATAATACATTCACCCCTATAAAAAATAAAAGGTAATCTAAGTATAGTGTTTAAGGGGTTCTCTCAGCAAGACAAGCGGGATCCATATTCCTTATGAAGCTTTATGAACATCAAGAATTGTGCAGGAATGGTTTGAGGAACATAAAGAGTTGACTGTCACCACTCGGCCTCCAAATCTAAGTTCAAATCTGTGGGACCTGCTTTAAAAAACAAGTGTGATTCATGGAGGTCCCACCTTTGAAGTCGTTCACATCTTGCAACTACATTCACATCTGCACCAGTCTCTGTTGAAGACTCCATTGCAGTGTCCACCTGAAAATCCGCGGAGGAAAAAGTCCTGCACATATGTTTTCCTCCACCGGATTCCGTTTTAATAGGATGAATACCCAATGAACCCCATTAAGTGTCAATGGGGTCCATTGGACTGTTACCACTATTTTAGCAGTCCATTTCTCAGTTGTCCTCTGATGGACCAGAACAAGTGAGGCGCATTGCAAGTGTGAATATAGCGTCATAGAGTCTAGAGGATCTGCTACTGACATCATGATGTCCACTGGATACCACCGGACATCTTCAGAGGTCTTGTTAAGTTCATGTCTTGACAGGCCAGTGCAGTCTTGGCAGAAAATTTATCAGATATCAGGGATAAATATGGTAAAAAATATGGCGTCTGTGCATCAACACCAGAACACCATATACAAATACAAATTGTGGACCTGTGGATGTCTTTTCACTATAGCAGATTGATAGATGGCGAAGTGGAGAGGAGCCTGGCACGTCATATATACATTATTATAATCTCTATATGTCTATCCCAATCTTATTATTATGTCAGTCAGAAGAACTTTCCCTTTGGTTCTCTGCTCATTTTCTCGTCTTAGACTTTGTTGCCACCATGCGGACTGGTGACATTATTCCGAAGTACAAAACATCTTTCTGAATAAATATTCCATTCATGACAGATGGCGGGGATTAGGGGTAGTATTACCGTAGTCTGTCAGCCATCATTCTATGGGCCTATACTGTGCCTCATCTCATATATAAGCCCACACATCTTCATCCCACAATCTGAAAGAGAAAAACCTTATGGCTTTCTGTATACTGAGTATCTGTGAGGTGTTTAGTACACCCCAGAAAGACACGAATATTCTGAGAGGAAAGGGAACTCCATTCAGGGCTTCTTCCCATCTGCGCTTATAGGCCCTGCACAAGTTTCCTGATATGTCCACCTGTTTTTTTTATGGACTCCGCAAAATACGTAAAACCAGAACCGCCTTGACACATGGTGACATTTTTATTATTATTTAGATTTCAAATAGGTTATAAAATCTTTACTAGAAAATTGAGACATGGCCGCCGTTCCATGCCCTTTCCTCTCACTCAGAATAATAGACCAGGCCTATGGGAGCGCCAACTCGCCCACATACAGGTTCATACGTTTTGTGAAAAGAAATGGTATTCTTCAACTACTACTGTATGGACTTGACTTCTTTACATGAGGGTTTCTGTCATTTATTTACTCAAAGGCTGCATTTACCTCACTCGAGGTACAAAGAGCATGAGCTATATACATATACATCATATACATATACACACATAGACTACTAGTGATATAGCGGCTGATCCTACCCTATCTATCTACAGGGCTAGGTAAATATCTAGGATTCTGGTGACAGACTCCCCTTAAGGGGGAGTTTTTTGGTCAGGACTTTGAGGCCATATCCACCTCAAAATCCTGACCAAAAGACGGCTCCCATTTAAATCAATGGGAGCCGCTCAGGAGCTTTTGCCGGGAACCGGCTTGTTCTGGCTCCCGGATAAAGAAGCGACATGCTCATTCCTTAGGCTGTTTTGCCTCGTGATTTGGCCTGATGACACTCCCTCCTCCGGGCTAGGCCCATTCATTGAGCATAATCCGGAGCGGAGAGCGCGGAGGCAGAGGCTGCTTCAGATTCCGATCCAAAAAACCCCGTGTGAACTTACCCTAAGAGATAGCTTTGAACACGGCTGGCGTTCTTAAAGGAGTTGTCCAGGTTAAGTTTAATTAGGCGCACCAGGCCTCTCCCCCTGTCCTTGGTGCTCTAGTGTCTCCCAGCATGATCACCATGATTAAGAAGCTAAAGCTTTGAAACGCATAGGTGTTTCCCTTTGTGTGTCTCGTCTCGTGCTGTTAACTACCATTATGTCTCTGTAACGCTAGGTTCGAAACCTGTCAGTTCGGTCCGGCCGTGAGCGGTGGAGAGCGTTTTATGCCGAAACCGGTTTTTTAAAAATCGGACAAAGAATACTGCATGTCCGACTGTGTCCAGTTTAAAAAAACGGTTTCGCAGCGGAAAGCATAAAACGCTCACCGCCGCACATCTTTCAAACCCATTCAACCCTGTTTTGTGCAGGAAACGGAAACCTGCAGAACGGAGACCGGGCGCAGATGTGAACGAGCCCTTAGTCTTCTCATCCATACATTTTGTATTTTTGTATCTGGTGCAACCCTTATGGATTTTTACCAATTTTATTAAAAGCTAATTTTTAATTTTAACCTGGACCATGTGTTGCTGGACTTTGTCTTTTTTCATGTGTAACCCGGCATCATGGATCATATTAAGTACTGAGAAAGGAACTGAGAAATTGGCTTAGATGTTTTTTTTTTCCTCAGATCAGTCACACGAAACACTAGAACGTCATGTGAGTTCATCCATTAGTATATATGGGGCAGTGCGCTGGTTGTAAATACAGCGGCTAGCTCACGGCCATTAAATCCGGTCATGTGAATGAGCACTAAACCAGTGCTGTCCACTACATTATTCTATTCTTTTTGTGGTATAGGCACATACCAGACAACTATAGGCCTTGTCTGCTAACGAAAGACTAAAGACACATATAGAGAGTATGCGCTTACTCGTCTATGGCCCCATGTGAATGAGGTTTAATAATGCTATGCCACTATTAGAAAAAAGTGCTAGGTCCTTAATGGGTTAATCTTTATATCACAGTAAAACTATGTTTATTGCCCACAGAAAACAGCCCATTGTACTCGGAGCAGAGCGAGGTCGGTCATGTGATGAAGCGTTGGAGTGTCAGCAAGGAAGGCGGAAATAAAAGACTACTGAGGAGCCTTGGCAGCGCTACGAATAGTTTGGTGTCGCCGCATCTATATTAACAAGTGGACGCACCTGGTGTCGGGTATATACTGAAAGAAAGTTGATGGGGTTCTGGCTAATCCCATCCACACATTGCAAAAAAGATATCCGCAGCAGACATATGATTTCAAAAAACATTGCGTTTTTGTAAATCGCAGCATGTCAATTATACGTACGGAAACGCTGTCTGAAAAATGCCATCATAAAATACAACTTGCGGATTGCACATTTTATTCTGTAAATTCCATACACATTCCATAGAAATCATAAAGAGACAATTAAATTTTCTTCCACGTCACGGTCGGATATAAATAGACGGGTGATTAAAGTAGGTCAGAATCACTAGATTTGCACAACAATGTGGACATGTTCTGGCCCGCAGACATGTCTTTTGGTCAGTGACCGTACCAGTCGCTGTAACGTTTTTCGTCATCGTTTCAGCTGTGGTTATATTTTACAGTGTATTCACAATAGTTTCTTCTGCTTTGCAGTCTTTAAATATTCTGTACCAAAAAAATAACAACGTGTCAAGTCAGCTCTCAGGCCATGCATGAAGGTGAAATGAGATACTTAAAGGGGTATTCCGGTGTTATATAGTGATGGCATGATGCTAGGATTTGCATCGGTTTGTGGTCCAAACTATGGGACCTCCACTGATGCTGAGAATGAGGGGGGCTGCATCCCCTTCTAAGCCACATACAGTCCAACTCAGCAGGTCCTTGCACAACCAGTGGCTAGGGAATCGGGAAACTGTAAAGTGAACGCAGCATCACATCAGCATGCAGGCTCTTCATACTTTTGGGTTGGTGGACCCCAACTTCTTATACAGTGATGTTATATTCCATTGCTTCACACAATGGGGCAACCCATTGATACAAAGAATAAAGCTCACGGACAGTCCTGGGATACTGATGGGAGCAGTTTTTGAAGACCCTTCTTCTCACCAGTCCATGCAGTGTCCTTGAATGGGCAGAAACCTGAGTTCATTATTAAATTCACGCTCCAGCCATTGAAGTGGTCTTTGCATTCTCTGTGTGGTTAGACAGCCCAGGCCTAAAGCAAAGGACATATGTATTGATCTCGTATCCTCCCTTTTCCCTAGTTTCCACAAACTCCAGCATTTCCTTAGGAGCTCATTAGATGTCCTCCGCGGTGGGATCCTGCCTGGACTCTGCATGAAGAAGAAGGAAGAAGGTAATCACTTAAGATCAGCAGGGGAATAAAAATTCTCCAAAACTTGGTAGACTTATTGTCCCATTCACTGTGTTACCACCTACTTGGTTACCCTGTTTCCCCGAAAATAAGTCATCCCCCAAAAGTAAGACATAGCAGAGGTTTTGTTGAATTGCCTAATATAAGGCACCCCCCGAAAGTAAGACATCTCCCATTAATATTTCTGCGCAAAGATTGTATGAAGAAAAATATTGCAGCCGGCTGAACACTGTGCGTGAAGTTCCGAGTGCACAGGTATGCCGGCTTTTGCGCCGCTGCGATACGTTGTATTCACTGTTCCTGATGCTGTACCAGTAGGATGAGCTGGGAGATACCCGCTGTGCATAAACTAAGCATCGTATGCGGCGCGGAGTCCACTCTCCCAGCTCATCCCACAGAAGCAGGAACAGTGAATACAACATACGGGATCACAGCAGCGGCTGCAATGTTTTTCTTCATACAGTCTTTGCGCAGCAAGCACATGTAAGCGTAGCGCAGTGGTGGCAGCAACACACAAAAATAAAATAAGATATCCCCTGAAAATAAGACATAGCATAAGTTTAGGACCAAAATTTAATATAAGACACTGTCTTATTTTAGGGGAAACACGGTAGTAGGCTCTAATCTGCAATAACATTATTGGGGCCAATATCTTTGGAATGGCTGAACAGATTTTGATAAAGAAAACACCAAAATGCTCAGAGTGACTGGTACTACCAAGCATTATAATTAGAGATGAGCGAACACTGTTCGGATCAGCCATTCCGAACAGCACGCTCCCATCGAAATAAATGGAAGCACCTGGCACGGCGACCGGCAGTCGGCAAAGTCAGCGTCACAGGTGCTTCCATTCATTTCTATGGGAGCGTGCTGTTCGGAACGGCTGATCCAAACAGTGTTCGCTCATCTCGAATTATAATGCCGCATATGCAACACATCTGCTGGAAGAATGCTTGTTTGGCTGTCAGCTACTGTATATCCCATACACATGCATGCTCGGCCTGGCCAAGTATGCGTGTGTTCTGATAGGTACTAGGGAATAAGACCTCTCTGAGAAAGGATTGATAATGCTGAAGTTCAATACCTATGATCACTATATTAACCTGCTCTGTATTAGGGGACACCACCGCACTGAAACCAGTAATAGATGAGACTATACTGTACCGCTATTGTATTTTACTGTCTGGGTGAGATTATATATATATATATATATATATATATATATATATATATATATATATATATATATATACAACTGTATTTCCAATAAAGAGCCAAATACAGTGAATAAAGACGAAGGTTTATTCATACATTGTGGTCAAGTTGTGTTCTTTTAGCAAAAACAGCATTGTGATTGTAACGTGTAAGTAAACCCTATAGAAGCAAATTATATACTGTACCCACAAGAAAGGGAAGGAGAGTGGAAGGGTGGGGGAGGGGTGCACAATGCGTGACAAGTTCTGTATGCAGCACTAATACATATATTAGTGAATGGAAGGGCTTATAGTTCCACAAAAGCTGTGTTTTCGTTGCAGAGTTTGCTTTAATTTTTTGGGCCAAAGCCAAGAGAGTCTTCAAAGGGAATAGGAAATCTAAAGGAAGTTCTTATAGTTCTCCCTTCTACTAAATACACTCCCGACATTGGCAATGCGTATCCTCAGCCTGGTATTCCAGTTAGAAAAAGTAGATAAGCGGAAATAATCTTAATGGTGGGGGTCCAGCCCACAGTCACACTAGCAGGGGTCCAGTTCCCAATCTGGAGTGGCAGGTGTACGACACCATTCATTCTCTAGGAGACTTCTGGAGAGTCACAAAGAGATTAAAGGAGTGGCTGTGCATACTAATTATTTGGGGGTACAAGGGACCCCCAATTCTTGCAATCGGTTCCCATGGCTGGACCCCCACCAATTAGCAAATTTCCCTTAATTCTGTGTATAGGGATAAACTGTTGTAAGTAGAATACCCTTTTAAATACACACACAAAAGATTATCTATAGGTCTAGTTCAGGATGGGAATATGGAGTTAGTCCATGAAACCTATATGTGAATATCTGAGCACAATAACTGCAGGGTCAGGAGCATCGGTTTAACCCCTAGTGTTCCACTGCAAAGTCCTGATGATATGAAGGAATAGGTGAGCAGGCGCCCATAAAATCATACGAAACTATGTAAGGTAAAGTGTCCTGACTATGGGAAAGCGAGTGACCTATAGAGAGTCCACTCAGGGGGGCGGTGTGACCTCCGATAAGGACAGCTTCCTGCCCGCTTAATCACCAAACAACTTGTGATAAAACCTACAGACTGTGGCCCCTCCCATGCTATACTGAGAGGCACGTACACAGTGTCACACACGTACACAGTCACAGAGTCCTGCACATGTCTCCACTGACAAGGAAATGAATGTATACACAGCTACACATCTGTCCCGGGATGCAAACACAACGCCACATTTATCTCATCTGCTTCTACCGCACTAACACAAGGTGAGAAAGTGATAAAAAGCAAATCGAAATCTATCCAAGAAGAGATACACTCAGGATTTTGCTGGATACAAACAAATATATAACATCCTATACTAATATCCTTTATAATCTGTCCTTTGTTCCGTCGTATGATATTCCAGATTATCCAGCGATCTGTTGCTGGATTATCAGAGTTTCTGAATTACTAGAAAACAGATTACAGAAATTTCTATACGGTCAAGTATAGAGATCCATGTAATATGCCGCTTTAGTAGCTACCCTATAGAGTGATACAGTAACTATATTACAGAATACTTAGCAATCCCTTCACATATACCATTGTATAATAGCACTGCCATGGACAGGACTGGACTCCACTCCTGTAAATGACAGATCTGCAGCGTATAAAAAGAGGGATTGTCTGCAGCTCAGCACAGGGAATTTCCAAGAATATTATACAGTGCCTGGAGAAACCTTCACCTTGTAAGGTGGAATTCAGCCCCGTCACATTCACACGCACTCACCACTTAATCTTTTGAACCTTTGCTTGGCTGCGGCTCGCTCTTTGGCATCAAAATACCAGACGGTCAAAGCATACCTGTGAGAGGGACAGGAATACGAGTTACATAGGGAACGCCGTGCCAGTCACCAGTTATAGCCTGTCTGTCACTATGCACTTACCTGGTGGCATAAGAGGGCTGCACCTCATGGGGGTTGCGGCGGTCAGACCAGAAAAGAAGCAACCGGTCAAAGAGGGGCTCCACGTCAGCTACACGTGAACCGCCATCAGGGAAAATGCGCAGTACTCCACCATGGACCTAGAGGAAAAGAAGGTGGATAGGTTACTGAGAGTCATATGTACAGTAATACAATGAGATCCAATGTAGATAGATAAATGATAGATAGATAGATAGATAGATAGATAGATAGATAGATAGATAGGAGATAGATAGATAGATAGATAGATAGATAGATAGATAGATGATAGATAGATAGGAGATAGATAGGAGATAGATAGATAGATAGATAGATAGATAGATAGATAGATAGATAGATGTTAGATAGATAGATAGATAGATAGATAGATGTTAGATAGATAGATAGATAGATAGATAGATAGATAGATAGATAGATAGGAGATAGATAGATAGATAGATGTTAGATAGATAGGAGATAGATAGATAGATAGATAGATAGATAGATAGATAGATAGATAGATATGGGACAGATAGATAGATAGATAGATAGATAGATAGATATATAAATAGGAGATAGATAGATAGATAGATAGATAGATAGATAGATAGATAGGAGATAGATAGATAGATATATAAATAGGAGATAGATAGATAGATAGATAGATAGATGTTAGATAGATAGATAGATAGATAGATAGATAGATAGGAGATGGAAAGCTAGGCAATTGAAACAGAAGATGGATAGATAGATAGATAGATAGATAGATAGATAGATAGATAGATAGATAGATAAATTAAAAATAGATGACATCTGGTTTCTCACCTTTGCATCCCAATTCTTGTTCAGATAGTAAATGCAGGTGATGCAGCGCCCGTCTCCGGTAGGGTTATCTACATGCCGCACATAGCCGGCCCCATTACCAGGGTAACAAGCCACCATAGCCTGTAGAATAACACATTATCTATGAGGTTTTACTGCATTTTATAGATATAAATAGTTCAGGATTTCACATATGGCTGACATGGTGTAGACTTCTCTCTGTGACATCACCCTGAGAAGTAACCATTACAACTTCTTACTTATTGGAAAACCCAGACATGTCTCAAAGCCCACATGGACATTAAACCTGGTGCCAGTGTGCCATACCAGGCTCGGTGAATAACTGTATGGAGGGGTTTTAGTATCCTCTTAATTGACTATATTGCAGATATCAGGTGCTTAGGGGGTTAAAACACAAAGTCGGCCCAAGGTTGTCTTGTATTACTTTCACCGTCCTTAAAGGGACATTCCTAGAACTGTAAAGGAGACACGGCAAGGTCTGAGCTCTGTGTTGGATTAGAGTTGTGCGGTATTTATGGTGTCTATGCCGATACTCATCAATCACATACTGATAGGATAATCCGGTATTTACAATGGGGACAGTGACTGATATGAGTAATGTTTGTACAACACTATGGAATATGTTGCCGATATATGAATAAAATAATTGATATTGAGAATTAAAAAGCAGGAACATTAATGTAAGGTTAGAATGTGGGAGACCCTAAAAGAGTCATAGGTCTCTGCTGTATCAATAGGTGTCAAATGCCCTTGGGGCGCTGTTTCTCCAGTTGGCATAGAGTCTTACATGCAATGGGCAGATCAGTAACCATAAGTGACAGCGGACCCTACAAGGGTGGCAGAGACCCATACCAATGTACATGCTATATGGAGGTGGATGGGCTCAAATTGATAACCAGGACCCCCAAAAGACATACTTATAGGGGACGTAGATTGTGAGCCCTTGGGACAGCAAATGACGACAATGTCACTGCAGCGCTGCGGAATATGTTGGTGCCATATAACCAATAAGTATATTATATATATATATATATATATATATATATATATATATATATATATATATATACCAGCAGTAGGGCCTACCACAGTAAAGGCGGCATAATAAAGAACGAACAGATGGAAGACGGTATTGGGGGTCAATGGAGGGACAGATTTTGGAAGTTTTATAAGAAAAACTTCGGGTAAGTCTTCCTGCACACGACCAGGATGGATCGTACACGGATTGGTATCCATCTCACGTCCATGTTTTTCACTGACCCAAACATTGTAGGAATGGACTGGGATGCAAAAACGGACAGGTGTATGAATATAAATGACGTGTGTGTACAAGGCTTTAGATGTGTAGGATACGCAATTACAAACCTGTCATTGTGGATAATGTAAGCCAACATGCCACAGTGGTGTGCATGAAGCCTTAGCGTGGAAAAAAGTTACCGTACATGGCAAGGATGAATTTATGGACACTTGACCAATGTGTGACCCAAAAAAAATCCCACCCCATGACAGATGGTCCCAGACAGGGCTGATCCAGCCAGTACGAGAGCAGGGGGTCTCACCTTGGACCTCTCCTTCACATAGTACTGGCCCAATCGGTTGCCACACAACACCACCAGCCGGTCGATTACGGAGAGAACTAGTCCAATGGCCTCACATCCTTCCTCCGTGCCCGCAATCCATGTGATTTTGTCCCCTCGCAGGTGCCTTTTGGAGACTCCTTGAAGTTGCCCAGCCAGCTGGCCATCCTTCAGAGCCCCGTCCTTGTGCAAACGTCTGACCTGCTCCAGGACTTGGTCACCAAGTTCTTCTCCCAAGACGTCATCCACGTAACAGTAACCACAGGAGAGCAAGCGGGGCGCAATGTGCTCTAGTGCCAGCTTCTCCAGGTCCAGAGAGGGGCTAGGTTTAAGGGGCATTGCTTGGCAGGGCTCTAAGACTTCAGAAGTGCTTGGAGAACATTGCGCCACCATAGAGATAGCAGATGAAGGAACTTAGAAGGGTGACATCTGACATGTCTCCAGGATGTGACCAGTGAAGCAGCACCCGCACCCCATGGAAGGCCAGTTACAAGGGAATCTGGTCCTTAGAGGCGCTGTCAGATGCTGGTGCACATATCACTCCGCGCAGCGCTACTGTAAGCCTCTATGTATGGAGCACCAGCTACGTGTCTCTATAGGCATAGCCAGCCCCCGCTCGCTCCAGCCTTATACACCTCTCTACGTGCGGGATGAGTGGTTTCCTCTGGCTGGGCGTGGCTTACGTCGCGATTTAAAGCCAATCAAAGTCTTATGGTCGGAGCCAATCAAAGGACACGAAGGGCGTGGTCTAGACCTCATACGGGGCTGGTACGTCAGCACGTGCTCGAAGGACACACGAAGCGGAGCGATCATTGGCTGAGCTGATAGTGGGCGTGGTCTGGTAACCAGGAGACCGCTTGGTAGTGGGCGTGTCATCCGCCATTGAGGAATCTTGGTTCAGCATGTAGCCTCGTACTGTGTAGTGCTGAGTAGTAAACAGAGCAGGGAGGAGGGAGGAAGGTGTGTGCTGAGGAGGGGGCGAGAAGCGGGGGAGGGAGGGAAGGAAGGTGTGTGCTGAGGAGGGGGCGAGGAGCGGGGGAGGGAGGGAAGGTGTGTGCTGAGGAGGGGGCGAGGAGCGGGGCATGGAGGGAGGGAAGGTGTGTGCTGAGGAGGGGGCGAGGAGCGAGGCATGGAGGGAGGGAAGGTGTGTGCTGAGGAGCGGGGGAGGGAAGGAAGGTGTGTGCTGAGGAGGAGCGGGGGAGGGAGGGAAGGTGTGTGCTGAGGAGCGGGGGAGGGAGGGAAGGAAGGTGTGTGCTGAGGAGGGGGCGAGAAGCGGGGGAGGGAGGGAAGGAAGGTGTGTGCTGAGGAGGGGGCGAGGAGCGGGGGAGGGAGGGAAGGTGTGTGCTGAGGAGGGGGCGAGGAGCGAGGGAGGGAGGGAAGGTGTGTGCTGAGGAGGGAGCGGGGGAGGGAGGGAAGGTGTGTGCTGAGGAGGGGGCGAGGAGCGGGGCATGGAGGGAGGGAAGGTGTGTGCTGAGGAGGGGGCGAGGAGCGAGGCATGGAGGGAGGGAAGGTGTGTGCTGAGGAGCGGGGGAGGGAAGGAAGGTGTGTGCTGAGGAGGAGCGGGGGAGGGAGGGAAGGTGTGTGCTGAGGAGGGGGGCGAGGAGCGGGGAGGGAGGGAAGGAAGGTGTGTGCTGAGGAGGGAGCGGGGGAGGGAAGGAAGGTGTGTGCTGAGGAGGGGGCGAGGAGCGGGGGAGGGAGGGAAGGTGTGTGCTGAGGAGGGGGCGAGGAGGGAGGGAAGGTGTGTGCTGAGGAGGGGGCGAGGAGCGGGGCATGGAGGGAAGGAAGGTGTGTGCTGAGGAGGGGGCGAGGAGCGGGGGGAGGGAGGGAAGGTGTGTGCTGAGGAGGGGGCGAGGAGCGGGGAAGGGAGGGAGGGAAGGTGTGTGCTGAGGAGGGAGCGAGGAGCGGGGCATGGAGGGAAGGAAGGTGTGTGCTGAGGAGGGGGCGAGGAGCGAGGCATGGAGGGAGGGAAGGTGTGTGCTGAGGAGGGGGCGAGGAGCGAGGCATGGAGGGAGGGAAGGTGTGTGCTGAGGAGCGGGGGAGGGAAGGAAGGTGTGTGCTGAGGATGGGGGCGAGGAGCGGGGCATGGAGGGAAGGTGTGTGCTGAGGAGGGGGCGAGGAGCGGGGCATGGAGGGAAGGAAGGTGTGTGCTGAGGAGGGGGCGAGGAGCGGGGGAGGGAGGGAAGGTGTGTGCTGAGGAGGGGGCGGGGGAGGGAGGGAAGGTGTGTGCTGAGGAGGGGGCGAGGAGCGGGGCATGGAGGGAAGGAAGGTGTGTGCTGAGGAGGGGGCCAGGAGCGGGGGAGGGAGGGAGGGAAGGTGTGTGCTGAGGAGGGGGGCGAGGAGCGAGGCATGGAGGGGAGGGAAGGTGTGTGCTGAGGAGGGGGCGAGGAGCGGGGGAGGGAGGGAAGGAAGGTGTGTGCTGAGGAGGGGGCCGAGGAGCGGGGCATGGAGGGAAGGAAGGTGTGTGCTGAGGAGGGGGCGAGGAGCGGGGGGAGGGAAGGAAGGTGTGTGCTGAGGGGGGGGGGGCGAGGAGCGAGGGAGGGAGGGAAGGTGTGTGCTGAGGAGGGGGGCGAGGAGCGGGGCATGGAGGGAGGGAAGGTGTGTGCTGAGGAGGGGGCGAGGAGCGAGGGAGGGAGGGAAGGTGTGTGCTGAGGAGGGGGCGAGGAGCGGGGGAGGGAGGGAAGGTGTGTGCTGAGGAGGGGGCGAGGAGCGGGGGAGGGAGGGAAGGTGTGTGCTGAGGAGGGGGCGAGGAGCGGGGCATGGAGGGAGGGAAGGTGTGTGCTGAGGAGGGGGCGAGGAGCGGGGGAGGGAGGGAAGGTGTGTGCTGAGAAGGGGGCGAGGAGCGGGGGAGGGAGGGAAGGTGTGTGCTGAGGAGGGGGCGAGGAGCGGGGGAGGGAGGGAGGGAAGGTGTGTGCTGAGGAGGGGGCGAGGAGCGGGGCATGGAGGGAGGGAAGGTGTGTGCTGAGGAGGGGGCGAGGAGCGGGGCATGGAGGGAGGGAAGGTGTGTGCTGAGGAGGGGGCGAGGAGCGGGGGAGGGAAGGAAGGTGTGTGCTGAGGAGGGGGCGAGGAGCGGGGGAGGGAAGGAAGGTGTGTGCTGAGGAGGGGGCGAGGAGCGGGGCATGGAGGGAGGGAAGGTGTGTGCTGAGGAGGGGGCGAGGAGCGGGGGAGGGAAGGAAGGTGTGTGCTGAGGAGCGGGGGCATGGAGGGAAGGAAGGTGTGTGCTGAGGAGGGGGCGAGGAGCGGGGCATGGAGGGAGGGAAGGTGTGCTGCTGAGGAGGAGACGAAGAGCGGGGCATGGAGGGAGGGAAGGTGTGTGCTGAGGAGGGGGCGAGGAGCGGGGCATGGAGGGAGGGAAGGTGTGTGCTGAGGAGGGGGCGAGGAGCGGGGCATGGAGGGAGGGAAGGTGTGTGCTGAGGAGGGGGCGAGGAGCTGGGCATGGAGGGAGGGAAGGTGTGTGCTGAGGATGGGGCGAGGAGCGGGGGAGGGAGGGAAGGTGTGTGCTGAGGAGGGGGCGAGGAGCGGGGCATGGAGGGAAGGAAGGTGTGTGCTGAGGAGGGGGCGAGGAGCGGGGGAGGGAGGGAAGGTGTGTGCTGAGGAGGGGGCGGGGGAGGGAGGGAAGGTGTGTGCTGAGGAGGGGGCGAGGAGCGGGGCATGGAGGGAAGGAAGATGTGTGCTGAGGAGGGGGCCAGGAGCGGGGGAGGGAGGGAAGGAAGGTGTGTGCTGAGGAGGGGCCGAGGAGCGGGGCATGGAGGGAAGGAAGGTGTGTGCTGAGGAGGGGGCGAGGAGCGGGGGAGGGAAGGAAGGTGTGTGCTGAGGGGGGGGGGCGAGGAGCGAGGGAGGGAGGGAAGGTGTGTGCTGAGGAGGGGGCGAGGAGCGGGGGAGGGAGGGAAGGTGTGTGCTGAGGAGGGGGCGAGGAGCGGGGCATGGAGGGAGGGAAGGTGTGTGCTGAGGAGGGGGCGAGGAGCGGGGGAGGGAGGGAAGGTGTGTGCTGAGGAGGGGGCGAGGAGCGGGGGAGGGAGGGAAGGTGTGTGCTGAGGAGGGGGCGAGGAGCGGGGCATGGAGGGAGGGAAGGTGTGTGCTGAGGAGGGGGCGAGGAGCGGGGCATGGAGGGAGGGAAGGTGTGTGCTGAGGAGGGGGCGAGGAGCGGGGGAGGGAGGGAAGGTGTGTGCTGAGGAAAGGGCGAGGAGCGGGGCATGGAGGGAGGGAAGGTGTGTGCTGAGGAGGGGGGCGAGGAGCGGGGGAGGGAAGGAAGGTGTGTGCTGAGGAGGGGGCGAGGAGCGGGGGAGGGAAGGAAGGTGTGTGCTGAGGAGGGGGCGAGGAGCGGGGCATGGAGGGAGGGAAGGTGTGTGCTGAGGAGGGGGCGAGGAGCGGGGGAGGGAAGGAAGGTGTGTGCTGAGGAGCGGGGCATGGAGGGAAGGAAGGTGTGTGCTGAGGAGGGGGCGAGGAGCGGGGCATGGAGGGAGGGAAGGTGTGTGCTGAGGAGGAGACGAGGAGCGGGGCATGGAGGGAGGGAAGGTGTGTGCTGAGGAGGGGGCGAGGAGCGGGGCATGGAGGGAGGGAAGGTGTGTGCTGAGGAGCGGGGCATGGAGGGAGGGAAGGTGTGTGCTGAGGAGGGGGCGAGGAGCTGGGCATGGAGGGAGGGAAGGTGTGTGCTGAGGATGGGGCGAGGAGCGGGGGAGGGAGGGAAGGTGTGTGCTGAGGAGGGGGCGAGGAGCGGGGGAGGGAAAGTGTGTGCTGAGAAGGGGGCGAGGAGCGGAGCATGGAGGGAGGGAAGGTGTGTGCTGAGGAGCGGGGCATGGAGGGAGGGAAGGTGTGTGCTGAGGAGGGGGCGAGGAGCGGGGCATGGAGGGAAGGAAGGTGTGTGCTGAGGAGGGGGCGAGGAGCGGGGCATGGAGGGAAGGAAGGTGTGTGCTGAGGAGGGGGCGAGGAGCGGGGCATGGAGGGAGGGAAGGTGTGTGCTGAGGAGGGGGCGAGGAGCGGGGCATGGAGGGAAGGAAGGTGTGTGCTGAGGAGGGGGCGAGGAGCGGGGCATGGAGGGAAGGAAGGTGTGTGCTGAGGAGGGGGCGAGGAGCGGGGGAGGGAGGGAAGGTGTGTGCTGAGGAGGGGGCGAGGAGCGGGGCATGGAGGGAGGGAAGGTGTGTGCTGAGGAGGGGGCGAGGAGCGGGGCATGGAGGGAAGGAAGGTGTGTGCTGAGGAGGGGGCGAGGAGCGGGGGAGGGAGGGAAGGTGTGTGCGGGGGAGGGAAGGAAGGTGTGTGCTGAGAAGGGGGCGAGGAGCGGGGCATGGAGGGAAGGAAGGTGTGTGCTGAGGAGGGGGCGAGGAGCGGGGCATGGAGGGAAGGAAGGTGTGTGCTGAGGAGCGGGGCGTGGAGGGAAGGAAGGTGTGTGCTGAGGAGGGGGCGAGGAGCGGGGCATGGAGGGAGGGAAGGTGTGTGCTGAGGAGGGGGCGAGGAGCGGGGCATGGAGGGAAGGAAGGTGTGTGCTGAGGTGGGGGCGAGGAGCGGGGGAGGGAGGGAAGGTGTGTGCTGAGGAGCGGGGGAGGGAGGGAAAGTGTGTGCTGAGGAGGGGGCGAGGAGCGGGGCATGGAGGGAAGGAAGGTGTGTGCTGTGGAGGGGGGCGAGGAGCAGGGGAGGGAGGGAAGGAAGGTGTGTGCTGAGGAGGGGGCGAGGAGCGGGGGAAGGAGGGAAGGTGTGTGCTGAGGAGGGGGCGAGGAGCGGGGGAGGGAGGGAAGTTGTGTGCTGAGGAGGGGGCGAGGAGCGGGGCATGGAGGGAAGGAAGGTGTGTGCTGAGGAGCGGGGGAGGGAGGGAAAGAAGGTGTGTGCTGAGGAGGGGGCGAGGAGCGGGGGAGGGAGGGAAGGTGTGTGCTGAGGAGCGGGGGAGGGAGGGAAGGTGTGTGCTGAGGAGCGGGGCATGGAGGGAAGGAAGGTGTGTGCTGAGGAGGGGGCGAGGAGCGGGGCATGGAGGGAAGGTGTGTGCTGAGGAGGGGGCGAGGAGCGGGGCATGGAGGGAGGGAAGGTGTGTGCTGAGGAGGGGGCGAGGAGCGGGGCATGGAGGGAGGGAAGGTGTGTGCTGAGGAGGGGGCGAGGAGCGGGGCATGGAGGGAGGGAAGGTGTGTGCTGAGGAGGGAGCGAGGAGCTGGGCATGGAGGGAGGGAAGGTGTGTGCTGAGGATGGGGCGAGGAGCGGGGGAGGGAGGGAAGGTGTGTGCTGAGGAGGGGGCGAGGAGCGGGGGAGGGAGGGAAGGTGTGTGCTGAGGAGGGGGCGAGGAGCGGGGCATGGAGGGAAGGAAGGTGTGTGCTGAGGAGGGGGCGAGGAGCGGGGCATGGAGGGAGGGAAGGTGTGTGCTGAGCAGGGGGCGAGGAGCGGGGCATGGAGGGAGGGAAGGTGTGTGCTGAGGAGGGGGCGAGGAGCGGGGCATGGAGGGAAGGAAGGTGTGTGCTGAGGAGGGGGCGAGGAGCGGGGCATGGAGGGAAGGAAGGTGTGTGCTGAGGAGGGGGCGAGGAGCGGGGCATGGAGGGAGGGAAGGTGTGTGCTGAGGAGGGGGCGAGGAGCGGGGCATGGAGGGAAGGAAGGTGTGTGCTGAGGAGGGGGGCGAGGAGCGGGGCATGGAGGGAAGGAAGGTGTGTGCTGAGGAGGGGGCGAGGAGCGGGGGAGGGAGGGAAGGTGTGTGCTGAGGAGGGGGCGAGGAGCGGGGCATGGAGGGAGGGAAGGTGTGTGCTGAGGAGGGGGCGAGGAGCGGGGCATGGAGGAAGGGAAGGTGTGTGCTGAGGAGGGGGCGAGGGGCGGGGCATGGAGGGAAGGAAGGTGTGTGCTGAGGAGGGGGCGGGGGAGGGAGGGGAAGGTGTGTGCTGAGGAGCGGGGGAGGGAAGGAAGGTGTGTGCTGAGGAGGGGGCGAGGAGCGGGGCATGGAGGGAAGGAAGGTGTGTGCTGAGGAGGGGGCGAGGAGCGGGGCATGGAGGGAAGGAAGGTGTGTGCTGAGGAGGGGGCGAGGAGCGGGGCATGGAGGGAAGGAAGGTGTGTGCTGAGGAGGGTGCGAGGAGCGGGGCATGGAGGGAAGGTGTGTGCTGAGGAGGGGGCGAGGAGCGGGGCATGGAGGGAGGGAAGGTGTGTGCTGAGGAGGGGGCGAGGAGCGGGGGAGGGACGGAAGGTGTTTGCTGAGGAGGGGGGCGAGGAGCGGGGCATGGAGGGAAGGAAGGTGTGTGCTGAGGAGGGGGGCGAGGAGCGGGGCATGGAGGGAAGGAAGGTGTGTGCTGAGGAGGGGGCAAGGAGCTGGGCATGGAGGGAAGGAAGGTGTTTGCTGAGGAGGGGGGCGAGGAGCGGGGGAGGGAGGGAAGGTGTGTGCTGAGGAGGGGGCGAGGAGCGGGGCATGGAGGGAAGGTGTGTGCTGAGGAGGGGGCGAGGAGCGGGGCATGGAGGGAATGAAGGTGTGTGCTGAGAAGGGGGCGAGGTGCGGGGCATGGAGGGAGGGAAGGTGTGTGCTGAGGAGGGAGCGAGGAGCGGGGCATGGAGGGAGGGAAGGTGTGTGCTGAGGAGGGGGCGAGGAGCGGGGCATGGAGGGAGGGAAGGTGTGTGCTGAGGAGGGGGCGAGGAGCGGGGGAGGGAGGGAAGGTGTGTGCTGAGGAGCGGGGGAGGGAAGGAAGGTGTGTGCTGAGGAGGGGGCGAGGAGCGGGGCATGGAGGGAAGGAAGGTGTGTGCTGAGGAGGGGGCGAGGAGCGGGGCATGGAGGGAAGGTGTGTGCTGAGGAGGGGGCGAGGAGCGGGGCATGGAGGGAAGGAAGGTGTGTGCTGAGGAGGGGGCGAGGAGCGGGGCATGGAGGGAAGGTGTGTGCTGAGGAGGGGGCGAGGAGCGGGGCATGGAGGGAAGGAAGGTGTGTGCTGAGGAGGGGGCGAGGAGCAGGGGAGGGAAGGAAGGTGTTTGCTGAGGAGGGGGCGAGGAGCGGGGCATGGAGGGGAAGGAAGGTGTGTGCTGAGGAGGGGGCGAGGAGCGGGGCATGGAGGGAAGGAAGGTGTGTGCTGAGGAGGGGGCAAGGAGCTGGGCATGGAGGGAAGGAAGGTGTTTGCTGAGGAGGGGGCGAGGTGCGGGGGAGGGAGGGAAGGTGTGTGCTGAGGAGGGGGCGAGGAGCGGGGCATGGAGGGAAGGAAGGTGTGTGCTGAGGAGGGGGCGAGGAGCGGGGCATGGAGGAAAGGAAGGTGTGTGCTGAGGAGGGGGCGAGGAGCGGGGCATGGAGGGAAGGAAGGTGTGTGCTGAGGAGCGGGGCATGGAGGGAGGGAAGGTGTGTGCTGAGGAGGGGGCGAGGAGCGGGGCATGGAGGGAAGGAAGGTGTGTGCTGAGGAGGGGGCGAGGAGTGGGGCATGGAGGGAAAGAAGGTGTGTGCTGAGGAGGGGGCGAGGAGCGGGGCATGGAGGGAGGGAAGGTGTGTGCTGAGGAGGGGGCGAGGAGCGGGGCATGGAGGGAAGGAAGGTGTGTGCTGAGGAGGGGGCGAGGAGCGGGGCATGGAGGGAAGGAAGGTGTGTGCTGAGGAGGGGGCGAGGAGCGGGGGAGGGAGGGAAGGTGTGTGCTGAGGAGGGGGCGAGGAGTGGGGCATGGAGCGAGGGAAGGTGTGTGCTGAGGAGGGGGCGAGGAGCGAGGCATGGAGGGAAGGAAGGTGTGTGCTGAGGAGGGGGTGAGGAGCGGGGCATGGAGGGAGGGAAGGTGTGTGCTGAGGAGGGGGCGAGGAGCGGGGCATGGAGGGAGGGAAGGTGTGTGCTGAGGAGGGGGCGAGGAGCGGGGCATGGAGGGAGGGAAGGTGTGTGCTGAGGAGGGGGCGAGGAGCTGGGCATGGAGGGAGGGAAGGTGTGTGCTGAGGATGGGGCGAGGAGCGGGGGAGGGAGGGAAGGTGTGTGCTGAGGAGGGGGCGAGGAGCGGGGCATGGAGGGAAGGTGTGTGCTGAGGAGGGGGCGAGGAGCGGGGCATGGAGGGAGGGAAGGTGTGTGCTGAGGAGGGGGCAAGGAGCGGGGCATGGAGGGAGGGAAGGTGTGTGCTGAGGAGGGGGCGAGGAGTGGGGCATGGAGGGAGGGAAGGTGTGTGCTGAGGAGGGGGCGAGGAGCTGGGCATGGAGGGAGGTAAGGTGTGTGCTGAGGATGGGGAGAGGAGCGGGGGAGGGAGGGAAGGTGTGTGCTGAGGTGGGGGCGAGGAGCGGGGCATGGTGGGAAGGAAGGTGTGTGCTGAGGGGGGGGCGAGGAGCGGGGGAGGGAGGGAAGGTGTGTGCTGAGTAGGGGGCGAGGAGCGGGGCATGGAGGGAAGGAAGGTGTGTGCTGAGGAGGGGGCGAGGAGCGGGGCATGGTGGGAAGGAAGGTGTGTGCTGAGGAGGGGGCGAGGAGCGGGGCATGGAGGGAAGGAAGGTGTGTGCTGAGGAGGGGGCGAGGAGCGGGGCATGGAGGGAGGGAAGGTGTGTGCTGAGGAGGGGGCGAGGAGCGGGGGAGGGAAGGTGTGTGCTGAGGAGGGGGCGAGGAGCGGGGCATGGAGGGAGGGAAGGTGTATGCTGAGGAGGGGCCGCGGAGCGGGGGAGGGAGGGAAGGAAGGTGTGTGCTGAGGAGGGGGCGAGGAGCGGGGGAGGGAGGGAAGGTGTGTGCTGAGGAGGGGGCGAGGAGCGGGGCATGGAGGGAGGGAAGGTGTGTGCTGAGGAGGGAGCGGGGAGGGAGGGAAGGTGTGTGCTGAGGAGGGGGCGAGGAGCGGGGCATGGAGGGAAGGAAGGTGTGTGCTGAGGAGGGGGCGAGGAGCGGGGGAGGGAGGGAAGGTGTGTGCTGAGGAGGGGGCGAGGAGCGGGGCATGGAGGTAGGGAAGGTGTGTGCTGAGGAGGGGGCGAGGAGCGGGGCATGGAGGGAGGGAAGGTGTGTGCTGAGGAGGGGGCGAGGAGCGGGGGAGGGAGGGAAGATGTGTGCTGAGGAAAGGGCGAGGAGCGGGGCATGGAGGGAGGGAAGGTGTGTGCTGAGGATGGGGGCGAGGAGCGGGGGAGGGAGGGAAGGAAGGTGTGTGCTGAGGAGGGGGCGAGGAGCGGGGGAGGGAGGGAAGGAAGGTGTGTGCTGAGGAGGGGGCGAGGAGCGGGGCATGGAGGGAGGGAAGGTGTGTGCTGAGGAGGGGGCGAGGAGCGGGGGAGGGAAGGAAGGTGTGTGCTGAGGAGGGGGGCGAGGAGCGGGGCATGGAGGGAAGGAAGGTGTGTGCTGAGGAGGGGGCGAGGAGCGGGGCATGGAGGGAGGGAAGGTGTGTGCTGAGGAGGGGGCGAGGAGCGGGGCATGGAGGGAGGGAAGGTATGTGCTGAGGAGGGGGCGAGGAGCGGGGCATGGAGGGAGGGAAGGTGTGTGCTGAGGAGGGGGCGAGGAGCTGGACATGGAGGGAGGGAAGGTGTGTGCTGAGGATGGGGCGAGGAGCGGGGGAGGGAGGGAAGGTGTGTGCTGAGGAGGGGGCGAGGAGCGGGGCATGGAGGGAAGGAAGGTGTGTGCTGAGGAGGGGGCGAGGAGCGGGGGAGGGAAGGTGTGTGCTGAGGAGGGGGCGAGGAGCGGGGCATGGAGGGAAGGAAGGTGTGTGCTGAGGAGGGGGCGAGGAGCGGGGCATGGAGGGAGGGAAGGTGTGTGCTGAGGAGGGGGCGAGGAGCGGGGCATGGAGGGAAGGAAGGTGTGTGCTGAGGAGGGGGGCGAGGAGCGGGGCATGGAGGGAAGGAAGATGTGTGCTGAGGAGGGGGCGAGGAGCGGGGCATGGAGGGAGGGAAGGTGTGTGCTGAGGAGGGGGCGAGGAGCGGGGCATGGAGGGAAGGAAGGTGTGTGCTGAGGAGGGGGCGAGGAGCGGGGCATGGAGGGAAGGAAGGTGTGTGCTAAGGAGGGGGCGAGGAGCGGGGGAGGGAGGGAAGGTGTGTGCTGAGGAGGGGGGCGAGGAGCGGGGCATGGAGGGAGGGAAGGTGTGTGCTGAGGAGGGGGCGAGGGGCGGGGCATGGAGGGAAGGAAGGTGTGTGCTGAGGAAGGGGGCGAGGAGCGGGGGAGGGAGGGAAGGTGTGTGCTGAGGAGCGGGGAGGGAAGGAAGGTGTGTGCTGAGGAGGGGGCGAGGGGCGGGGCATGGAGGGAAGGAAGGTGTGTGCTGAGGAGGGGGCGAGGGGCGGGGCATGGAGGGAAGGAAGGTGTGTGCTGAGGAGGGGGCGAGGAGCGGGGGAGGGAGGGAAGGAAGGTGTGTGCTGAGGAGGGGGCGAGGAGCGGGGGAGGGAGGGAAGGTGTGTGCTGAGGAGGGGGCGAGGAGTGGGGGAGGGAGGGAAGTTGTGTGCTGAGGAGGGGGCGAGGGAGCGGGGCATGGAGAGAAGGAAGGTGTGTGCTGAGGAGGGGGCGAAGAGCGGGGGAGGGAGGGAAAGAAGGTGTGTGCTGAGGAGGGGGCGAGGAGCGGGGGGAGGGAGGGAAGGTGTGTGCTGAGGAGCGGGGGAGGGAGGGAAGGTGTGTGCTGAGGAGCGGGGCATGGAGGGAAGGAAGGTGTGTGCTGAGGAGGGGGCGAGGAGCGGGGCATGGAGGGAAGGTGTGTGCTGAGGAGGGGGCGAGGAGCGGGGCATGGAGGGAGGGAAGGTGTGTGCTGAGGAGGGGGCGAGGAGAGGGGGCATGGAGGGAGGGAAGGTGTGTGCTGAGGGAGGGGGCGAGGAGCGGGGCATGGAGGGAGGAAAGGTGTGTGCTGAGGAGGGGGCGAGGAGCTGGGCATGGAGGGAGGGAAGGTGTGTGCTGAGGATGGGGCGAGGAGCGGGGGAGGGAGGGAAGGTGTGTGCTGAGGAGGGGGCGAGGAGCGGGGCATGGAGGGAAGGAAGGTGTGTGCTGAGGAGGGGGCGAGGAGCGGGGGAGGGAGGGAAGGTGTGTGCTGAGGAGGGGGCGAGGAGCGGGGCATGGAGGGAGGGAAGGTGTGTGCTGAGGAGGGGGCGAGGAGCGGGGCATGGAGGGAAGGAAGGTGTGTGCTGAGGAGGGGGCGAGGAGCGGGGCATGGAGGGAAGGAAGGTGTGTGCTGAGGAGGGGGCGAGGAGCGGGGGAGGGAGGGAAGGTGTGTGCTGATGAGGGGGCGAGGAGCGGGGCATGGAGGGAGGGAAGGTGTGTGCTGAGGAGGGGGCGAGGAGCGGGGCATGGAGGGAAGGAAGGTGTGTGCTGAGGAGGGGGCGAGGAGCGGGGGAGGGAGGGAAGGTGTGTGCGGGGGAGGGAAGGAAGGTGTGTGCTGAGGAGGGGGCGAGGAGCGGGGCATGGAGGGAAGGAAGGTGTGTGCTGAGGAGGGGGCGAGGAGCGGGGCATGGAGGGAAGGAAGGTGTGTGCTGAGGAGCGGGGCGTGGAGGGAAGGAAGGTGTGTGCTGAGGAGGGGGCGAGGAGCGGGGCATGGAGGGAGGGAAGGTGTGTGCTGCGGAGGGGGCGAGGAGCGGGGCATGGAGGGAAGGAAGGTGTGTGCTGAGGAGCGGGGGAGGGAGGGAAGGTGTGTGCTGAGGAGGCGGGGGAGGGAGGGAAAGTGTGTGCTGAGGAGGGGGGCGAGGAGCGGGGCATGGAGGGAGGGAAGGAAGGTGTGTGCTGTGGAGGGGGCGAGGAGCAGGGGAGGGAGGGAAGGAAGGTGTGTGCTGAGGAGGGGGCGAGGAGCGGGGGGAAGGAGGGAAGGTGTGTGCTGAGGAGGGGGGCGAGGAGCGGGGGAGGGAGGGAAGTTGTGTGCTGAGGAGGGGGCGAGGAGCGGGGCATGGAGGGAAGGAAGGTGTGTGCTGAGGAGGGGGCGAGGAGCGGGGGAGGGAGGGAAAGAAGGTGTGTGCTGAGGAGGGGGGGCGAGGAGCGGGGGAGGGAGGGAAGGTGTGTGCTGAGGAGCGGGGGAGGGAGGGAAGGTGTGTGCTGAGGAGCGGGGCATGGAGGGAAGGAAGGTGTGTGCTGAGGAGGGGGGCGAGGAGCGGGGCATGGAGGGAAGGTGTGTGCTGAGGAGGGGGCGAGGAGCGGGGCATGGAGGGAGGGAAGGTGTGTGCTGAGGAGGGGGGCGAGGAGCGGGGCATGGAGGGAGGGAAGGTGTGTGCTGAGGAGGGGGCGAGGAGCGGGGCATGGAGGGAGGGAAGGTGTGTGCTGAGGATGGGGCGAGGAGCGGAGGAGGGAGGGAAGGTGTGTGCTGAGGAGGGGGCGAGGAGCGGGGCATGGAGGGAAGGAAGGTGTGTGCTGAGGAGGGGGCGAGGAGCGGGGGAGGGAGGGAAGGTGTGTGCTGAGGAGGGGGCGAGGAGCGGGGCATGGAGGGAAGGAAGGTGTGTGCTGAGGAGGGGGCGAGGAGCGGGGCATGGAGGGAGGGAAGGTGTGTGCTGAGCAGGGGGCGAGGAGCGGGGCATGGAGGGAGGGAAGGTGTGTGCTGAGGAGGGGGCGAGGAGCGGGGCATGGAGGGAAGGAAGGTGTGTGCTGAGGAGGGGGGCGAGGAGCGGGGCATGGACGGAAGGAAGGTGTGTGCTGAGGAGGGGGCGAGGAGCGGGGCATGGAGGGAGGGAAGGTGTGTGCTGAGGAGGGGGCGAGGAGCGGGGCATGGAGGGAAGGAAGGTGTGTGCTGAGGAGGGGGCGAGGAGCGGGCATGGAGGGAAGGGAAGGTGTGTGCTGAGGAGGGGGCGAGGAGCGGGGGAGGGAGGGAAGGTGTGTGCTGAGGAGGGGGCGAGGAGCGGGGCATGGAGGGAGGAAGGTGTGTGCTGAGGAGGGGGCGAGGAGCGGGGCATGGAGGGAGGGAAGGTGTGTGCTGAGGAGGGGGCGAGGAGCGGGGCATGGAGGGAAGGAAGGTGTGTGCTGAGGAGGGGGCGGGGGAGGGAGGGAAGGGTGTGTGCTGAGGAGCGGGGGAGGGAAGGAAGGTGTGTGCTGAGGAGGGGGCGAGGAGCGGGGGCATGGAGGGAAGGAAGGTGTGTGCTGAGGAGGGGGCGAGGAGCGGGGCATGGAGGGAAGGAAGGTGTGTGCTGAGGAGGGGGCGAGGAGCGGGGCATGGAGGGAAGGAAGGGTGTGTGCTGAGGAGGGTGCGAGGAGCGGGGCATGGAGGGAAGGTGTGTGCTGTGGAGGGGGCGAGGAGCGGGGCATGGAGGGAGGGAAGGTGTGTGCTGAGGAGGGGGCGAGGAGCGGGGGAGGGAAGGAAGGTGTTTGCTGAGGAGGGGGCGAGGAGCGGGGCATGGAGGGAAGGAAGGTGTGTGCTGAGGAGGGGGCGAGGAGCGGGGCATGGAGGGAAGGAAGGTGTGTGCTGAGGAGGGGGCAAGGAGCTGGGCATGGAGGGAAGGAAGGTGTTTGCTGAGGAGGGGGCGAGGAGCGGGGGAGGGAGGGAAGGTGTGTGCTGAGGGAGGGGGCGAGGAGCGGGGCATGGAGGGAAGGTGTGTGCTGAGGAGGGGGCGAGGAGCGGGGCATGGAGGGAATGAAGGTGTGTGCTGAGGAGGGGGCGAGGTGCGGGGCATGGAGGGAGGGAAGGTGTGTGCTGAGGAGGGAGCGAGGAGCGGGTCATGGAGGGAGGGAAGGTGTGTGCTGAGGAGGGGGCGAGGAGCGGGGCATGGAGGGAGGGAAGGTGTGTGCTGAGGAGGGGGCGAGGAGCGGGGGAGGGAGGGAAGGTGTGTGCTGAGGAGCGGGGGAGGGAAGGAAGGTGTGTGCTGAGGAGGGGGCGAGGAGCGGGGCATGGAGGGAAGGAAGGTGTGTGCTGAGGAGGGGGCGAGGAGCGGGGCATGGAGGGAAGGTGTGTGCTGAGGAGGGGGCGAGGAGCGGGGCATGGAGGGAAGGAAGGTGTGTGCTGAGGAGGGGGCGAGGAGCGGGGCATGGAGGGAAGGTGTGTGCTGAGGAGGGGGCGAGGAGCGGGGCATGGAGGGAGGGAAGGTGTGTGCTGAGGAGGGGGCGAGGAGCAGGGGAGGGAAGGAAGGTGTTTGCTGAGGAGGGGGCGAGGAGCGGGGCATGGAGGGAAGGAAGGTGTGTGCTGAGAAGGGGGCAAGGAGCTGGGCATGGAGGGAAGGAAGGTGTTTGCTGAGGAGGGGGCGAGGAGCGGGGGGAGGGAGGGAAGGTGTGTGCTGAGGAGGGGGCGAGGAGCGGGGCATGGAGGGAAGGAAGGTGTGTGCTGAGGAGGGGGCGAGGAGCGGGGCATGGAGGAAAGGAAGGTGTGTGCTGAGGAGGGGGCGAGGAGCGGGGCATGGAGGGAAGGAAGGTGTGTGCTGAGGAGCGGGGCATGGAGGGAGGGAAGGTGTGTGCTGAGGAGGGGGCGAGGAGCGGGGCATGGAGGGAAGGAAGGTGTGTGCTGAGGAGGGGGGCGAGGAGTGGGGCATGGAGGGAAAGAAGGTGTGTGCTGAGGAGGGGGCGAGGAGCGGGGCATGGAGGGAGGGAAGGTGTGTGCTGAGGAGGGGGCGAGGAGCGGGGCATGGAGGGAAGGAAGGTGTGTGCTGAGGAGGGGGCGAGGAGCGGGGCATGGAGGGAAGGAAGGTGTGTGCTGAGGAGGGGGCGAGGAGCGGGGGAGGGAGGGAAGGTGTGTGCTGAGGAGGGGGCGAGGAGTGGGGCATGGAGCGAGGAAGGTGTGTGCTGAGGAGGGGGCGAGGAGCGAGGCATGGAGGGGAAGGAAGGTGTGTGCTGAGGAGGGGGTGAGGAGCGGGGCATGGAGGGAGGGAAGGTGTGTGCTGAGGAGGGGGCGAGGAGCGGGGCATGGAGGGAGAGAAGGTGTGTGCTGAGGAGGGGGCGAGGAGCGGGGCATGGAGGGAGGGAAGGTGTGTGCTGAGGAGGGGGCGAGGAGCTGGGCATGGAGGGAGGGAAGGTGTGTGCTGAGGATGGGGCGAGGAGCGGGGGAGGGAGGGAAGGTGTGCTGAGGAGGGGGCGAGGAGCGGGGCATGGAGGGAAGGTGTGTGCTGAGGAGGGGGGCGAGGAGCGGGGCATGGAGGGAGGGAAGGTGTGTGCTGAGGAGGGGGCAAGGAGCGGGGCATGGAGGGAGGGAAGGTGTGTGCTGAGGAGGGGGCGAGGAGTGGGGCATGGAGGGAGGGAAGGTGTGTGCTGAGGAGGGGGGCGAGGAGCTGGGCATGGAGGGGAGGGAAGGTGTGTGCTGAGGATGGGGCGAGGAGCGGGGGGAGGGAGGGAAGGTGTGTGCTGAGGAGGGGGCGAGGAGCGGGCATGGTGGGAAGGAAGGTGTGTGCTGAGGGGGGGGGCGAGGAGCGGGGGAGGGAGGGAAGGTGTGTGCTGAGTAGGGGGCGAGGAGCGGGGCATGGAGGGAAGGAAGGTGTGTGCTGAGGAGGGGGCGAGGAGCGGGGGCATGGTGGGAAGGAAGGTGTGTGCTGAGGAGGGGGCGAGGAGCGGGGCATGGAGGGAAGGAAGGTGTGTGCTGAGGAGGGGGCGAGGAGCGGGGCATGGAGGGAGGGAAGGTGTGTGCTGAGGAGGGGGCGAGGAGCGGGGGAGGGAGGGAAGGTGTGTGCTGAGGAGGGGGCGAGGAGCGGGGCATGGAGGGAGGGAAGGTGTATGCTGAGGAGGGGCCGAGGAGCGGGGGAGGGAGGGAAGGAAGGTGTGTGCTGAGGAGGGGGCGAGGAGCGGGGGAGGGAGGGAAGGTGTGTGCTGAGGAGGGGGGCGAGGAGCGGGGGAGGGAGGGAAGGAAGGTGTGTGCTGAGGAGGGAGCGGGGGAGGGAAGGAAGGTGTGTGCTGAGGAGGGGGCGAGGAGCGGGGGAGGGAGGGAAGGTGTGTGCTGAGGAGGGGGGCGAGGAGCGGGGGAGGGAGGGAAGGAAGGTGTGTGCTGAGGAGGGAGCGGGGGGAGGGAAGGAAGGTGTGTGCTGAGGAGGGGGCGAGGAGCGGGGGAGGGAGGGAAGGTGTGTGCTGAGGAGGGGGCGAGGAGGGGAGGGAAGGTGTGTGCTGAGGAGGGGGCGAGGAGCGGGGCATGGAGTGAAGGAAGGTGTGTGCTGAGGAGGGGGCGAGGAGCGGGGGAGGGAGGGAAGGTGTGTGCTGAGGAGGGGGCGAGGAGCGGGGAAGGGAGGGAGGGAAGGTGTGTGCTGAGGAGGGGGCGAGGAGCGGGGCATGGAGGGAAGGAAGGTGTGTGCTGAGGAGGGGGCGAGGAGCGAGGCATGGAGGGAGGGAAGGTGTGTGCTGAGGAGGGGGCGAGGAGCGAGGCATGGAGGGAGGGAAGGTGTGTGCTGAGGAGCGGGGGAGGTAAGGAAGGTGTGTGCTGAGGAGGGGGCGAGGAGCGGGGCATGGAGGGAAGGTGTGTGCTGAGGAGGGGGCGAGGAGCGGGGCATGGAGGGAAGGAAGGTGTGTGCTGAGGAGGGGGCGAGGAGCGGGGGAGGGAGGGAAGGTGTGTGCTGAGGAGGGGGCGGGGGAGGGAGGGAAGGTGTGTGCTGAGGAGGGGGGCGAGGAGCGGGGCATGGAGGGAAGGAAGGTGTGTGCTGAGGAGGGGGCCAGGAGCGGGGGAGGGAGGGAAGGAAGGTGTGTGCTGAGGAGGGGGCGAGGAGCGAGGCATGGAAGGAGGGAAGGTGTGTGCTGAGGAGGGGGCGAGGAGCGGGGGAGGGAGGGAAGGAAGGTGTGTGCTGAGGAGGGGCCGAGGAGCGGGGCATGGAGGGAAGGAAGGTGTGTGCTGAGGAGGGGGCGAGGAGCGGGGGAGGGAAGGAAGGTGTGTGCTGAGGGGGGGGGGGCGAGGAGCGAGGGATGGAAGGTGTGTGCTGAGGAGGGGGCGAGGAGCGGGGCATGGAGGGAGGGAAGGTGTGTGCTGAGGAGGGGGCGAGGAGCGAGGGAGGGAGGGAAGGTGTGTGCTGAGGAAGGGGCGAGGAGCGGGGGAGGGAGGGAGGGAAGGTGTGTGCTGAGGAGGGGGGCGAGGAGCGGGGGGAGGGAGGGAAGGTGTGTGCTGAGGAGGAGGGCGAGGAGCGGGGCATGGAGGGAGGGAAGGTGTGTGCTGAGGAGGGGGCGAGGAGCGGGGCATGGAGGGAGGGAAGGTGTGTGCTGAGAAGGGGGCGAGGAGCGGGGAAGGGAGGGAAGGTGTGTGCTGAGGAGGGGGCGAGGAGCGGGGGAGGGAGGGAGGGAAGGTGTGTGCTGAGGAGGGGGCGAGGTCTGAGGAGGGGGCGAGGAGCGGGGCATGGAGGGAGGAAGGTGTGTGCTGAGGAGGGGGCGAGGAGCGGGGCATGGAGGGAGGGAAGGTGTGTGCTGAGGAGGGGGCGAGGAGCGGGGGAGGGAAGGAAGGTGTGTGCTGAGGAGGGGGCGAGGAGCGGGGGAGGGAAGGAAGGTGTGTGCTGAGGAGGGGGCGAGGAGCGGGGCATGGAGGGAAGGAAGGTGTGTGCTGAGGAGGGGGCGAGGAGCGGGGGAGGGAAGGAAGGTGTGTGCTGAGGAGCGGGGCATGGAGGGAAGGAAGGTGTGTGCTGAGGAGGGGGCGAGGAGCGGGGCATGGAGGGAGGGAAGGTGTGTGCTGAGGAGGAGACGAGGAGCGGGGCATGGAGGGAGGGAAGGTGTGTGCTGAGGAGGGGGCGAGGAGCGGGGCATGGAGGGAGGGAAGGTGTGTGCTGAGGAGGGGGCGAGGAGCGGGGCATGGAGGGAGGGAAGGTGTGTGCTGAGGAGGGGGCGAGGAGCTGGGCATGGAGGGAGGGAAGGTGTGTGCTGAGGATGGGGCGAGGAGCGGGGGAGGGAGGGAAGGTGTGTGCTGAGGAGGGGGCGAGGAGCGGGGCATGGAGGGAAGGAAGGTGTGTGCTGAGGAGGGGGCGAGGAGCGGGGGAGGGAGGGAAGGTGTGTGCTGAGGAGGGGGCGGGGGGAGGGAGGGAAGGTGTGTGCTGAGGAGGGGGGCGAGGAGCGGGGCATGGAGGGAAGGAAGGTGTGTGCTGAGGAGGGGGCCAGGAGCGGGGGAGGGAGGGAAGGAAGGTGTGTGCTGAGGAGGGGGCGAGGAGCGAGGCATGGAGGGAGGGAAGGTGTGTGCTGAGGAGGGGGGCGAGGAGCGGGGGAGGGAGGGAAGGAAGGTGTGTGCTGAGGAGGGGCCGAGGAGCGGGGCATGGAGGGAAGGAAGGTGTGTGCTGAGGAGGGGGCGAGGAGCGGGGGAGGGAAGGAAGGTGTGTGCTGAGGGGGGGGGGCGAGGAGCGAGGGAGGGAGGGAAGGTGTGTGCTGAGGAGGGGGCGAGGAGCGGGGGAGGGAGGGAAGGTGTGTGCTGAGGAGGGGGCGAGGAGCGGGGCATGGAGGGAGGGAAGGTGTGTGCTGAGGAGGGGGCGAGGAGCGGGGGAGGGAGGGAGGAAGGTGTGTGCTGAGGAGGGGGCGAGAAGCGGGGGAGGGAGGGAAGGTGTGTGCTGAGGAGGGGGCGAGAAGCGGGGCATGGAGGGAGGGAAGGTGTGTGCTGAGGAGGGGGGCGAGGAGCGGGGCATGGAGGGAGGGAAGGTGTGTGCTGAGGAGGGGGCGAGGAGCGGGGGAGGGAGGGAAGGTGTGTGCTGAGGAAAGGGCGAGGAGCGGGGCATGGAGGGAGGGAAGGTGTGTGCTGAGGAGGGGGCGAGGAGCGGGGGAGGGAAGGAAGGTGTGTGCTGAGGAGGGGGCGAGGAGCGGGGAAGGGAAGGAAGGTGTGTGCTGAGGAGGGGGCGAGGAGCGGGGCATGGAGGGAGGGAAGGTGTGTGCTGAGGAGGGGGCGAGGAGCGGGGAGGGAAGGAAGGTGTGTGCTGAGGAGCGGGGCATGGAGGGAAGGAAGGTGTGTGCTGAGGAGGGGGCGAGGAGCGGGGCATGGAGGGAGGGAAGGTGTGTGCTGAGGAGGAGACGAGGAGCGGGGCATGGAGGGAGGGAAGGTGTGTGCTGAGGAGGGGGCGAGGAGCGGGGCATGGAGCGAGGGAAGGTGTGTGCTGAGGAGCGGGGCATGGAGGAGGGAAGGTGTGTGCTGAGGAGGGGGCGAGGAGCTGGGCATGGAGGGAGGGAAGGTGTGTGCTGAGGATGGGGCGAGGAGCGGGGGAGGGGAGGGAAGGTGTGTGCTGAGGAGGGGGCGAGGAGCGGGGGAGGGAAGGTGTGTGCTGAGAAGGGGGCGAGGAGCGGAGCATGGAGGGAGGGAAGGTGTGTGCTGAGGAGGGGGCGAGGAGCGGGGCATGGAGGGAGGGAAGGTGTGTGCTGAGGAGGGGCGAGGAGCGGGGCATGGAGGGAAGGAAGGTGTGTGCTGAGGAGGGGGCGAGGAGCGAGGCATGGAGGGAGGGAAGGTGTGTGCTGAGGAGGGGGCGAGGAGCGAGGCATGGAGGGAGGGAAGGTGTGTGCTGAGGAGCGGGGGAGGGAAGGAAGGTGTGTGCTGAGGAGGGGGCGAGGAGCGGGGCATGGAGGGAAGGTGTGTGCTGAGGAGGGGGCGAGGAGCGGGGCATGGAGGGAAGGAAGGTGTGTGCTGAGGAGGGGGCGAGGAGCGGGGGAGGGAGGGAAGGTGTGTGCTGAGGAGGGGGCGGGGGAGGGAGGGAAGGTGTGTGCTGAGGAGGGGGCGAGGAGCGGGGCATGGAGGGAAGGAAGGTGTGTGCTGAGGAGGGGGCCAGGAGCGGGGGAGGGAGGGAAGGAAGGTGTGTGCTGAGGAGGGGGCGAGGAGCGAGGCATGGAAGGAGGGAAGGTGTGTGCTGAGGAGGGGGCGAGGAGCGGGGGAGGGAGGGAAGGAAGGTGTGTGCTGAGGAGGGGCCGAGGAGCGGGGCATGGAGGGAAGGAAGGTGTGTGCTGAGGAGGGGGCGAGGAGCGGGGGAGGGAAGGAAGGTGTGTGCTGAGGGGGGGGGGCGAGGAGCGAGGGATGGAAGGTGTGTGCTGAGGAGGGGGCGAGGAGCGGGGCATGGAGGGAGGGAAGGTGTGTGCTGAGGAGGGGGCGAGGAGCGAGGGAGGGAGGGAAGGTGTGTGCTGAGGAGGGGGCGAGGAGCGGGGGAGGGAGGGAGGGAAGGTGTGTGCTGAGGAGGGGGGCGAGGAGCGGGGGAGGGAGGGAAGGTGTGTGCTGAGGAGGGGGGCGAGGAGCGGGGCATGGAGGGAGGGAAGGTGTGTGCTGAGGAGGGGGCGAGGAGCGGGGCATGGAGGGAGGGAAGGTGTGTGCTGAGAAGGGGGCGAGGAGCGGGGAAGGGAGGGAAGGTGTGTGCTGAGGAGGGGGGCGAGGAGCGGGGGAGGAGGGAGGGAAGGGTGTGTGCTGAGGAGGGGGCGAGGAGCGGGGCATGGAGAGAGGGAAGTGTGTGTGCTGAGGAGGGGGCGAGGAGCGGGGCATGGAGGGAGGGAAGGTGTGTGCTGAGGAGGGGGCGAGGAGCGGGGGAGGGAAGGAAGGTGTGTGCTGAGGAGGGGGCCGAGGAGCGGGGGAGGGAAGGAAGGTGTGTGCTGAGGAGGGGGCGAGGAGCGGGGCATGGAGGGAGGGAAGGTGTGTGCTGAGGAGGGGGCGAGGAGCGGGGGAGGGAAGGAAGGTGTGTGCTGAGGAGCGGGGCATGGAGGAAGGAAGGTGTGTGCTGAGGAGGGGGGCGAGAGAAGCGGGGCATGGAGGGAGGGAAGGTGTGTGCTGAGGAGGAGACGAGGAGCGGGGCATGGAGGGAGGGAAGGTGTGTGCTGAGGAGGGGGCGAGGAGCGGGGCATGGAGGAGGGAAGGTGTGTGCTGAGGAGGGGGCGAGGAGCGGGGCATGGAGGGAGGGAAGGTGTGTGCTGAGGAGGGGGCGAGGAGCTGGGCATGGAGGGAGGGAAGGTGTGTGCTGAGGATGGGGCGAGGAGCGGGGGAGGGAGGGAAGGTGTGTGCTGAGGAGGGGGCGAGGAGCGGGGCATGGAGGGAAGGAAGGTGTGTGCTGAGGAGGGGGGCGAGGAGCGGGGCATGGAGGGAGGGAAGGTGTGTGCTGAGGAGGGGGGCGGGGAGGGAGGGAAGGTGTGTGCTGAGGAGGGGGCGAGGAGCGGGGCATGGAGGGAAGGAAGGTGTGTGCTGAGGAGGGGGCCAGGAGCGGGGGAGGGAGGGAAGGAAGGTGTGTGCTGAGGAGGGGGCGAGGAGCGAGGCATGGAGGGAGGAAGGTGTGTGCTGAGGAAGGGGCGAGGAGCGGGGGAGGGAGGGAAGGAAGGGTGTGTGCTGAGGAGGGGCCGAGGAGCGGGGCATGGAGGGAAGGAAGGTGTGTGCTGAGGAGGGGGCGAGGAACGGGGGAGGGAAGGAAGGTGTGTGCTGAGGGGGGGGGGCGAGGAGCGAGGGAGGGAGGGAAAGGTGTGTGCTGAGGAGGGGGGCGAGGAGCGGGGGAGGGAGGAAGGTGTGTGCTGAGGAGGGGGCGAGGAGCGGGGCATGGAGGGAGGGAAGGTGTGTGCTGAGGAGGGGGGCGAGGAGCGGGGGAGGAGGGAGGGAAGGTGTGTGCTGAGGAGGGGGCGAGAAGCGGGGGAGGGAGGGAAGGTGTGTGCTGAGGAGGGGGGCGAGAAGCGGGGCATGGAGGGAGGGAAGGTGTGTGCTGAGGAGGGGGCGAGGAGCGGGGCATGGAGGGAGGGAAGGTGTGTGCTGAGGAGGGGGCGAGGAGCGGGGGAGGGAGGGAAGGTGTGTGCTGAGGAAAGGGCGAGGAGCGGGGCATGGAGGGAGGGAAGGTGTGTGCTGAGGAGGGGGCGAGGAGCGGGGGAGGGAAGGAAGGTGTGTGCTGAGGAGGGGGCGAGGAGCGGGGGAGGGAAGGAAGGTGTGTGCTGAGGAGGGGGCGAGGAGCGGGGCATGGAGGGAGGGAAGGTGTGTGCTGAGGAGGGGGCGAGGAGCGGGGGAGGGAAGGAAGGTGTGTGCTGAGGAGCGGGGCATGGAGGGAAGGAAGGTGTGTGCTGAGGAGGGGGCGAGGAGCGGGGCATGGAGGGAGGGAAGGTGTGTGCTGAGGAGGAGACGAGGAGCGGGGCATGGAGGGAGGGAAGGTGTGTGCTGAGGAGGGGGCGAGGAGCGGGGCATGGAGCGAGGGAAGGTGTGTGCTGAGGAGCGGGGCATGGAGGGAGGGAAGGTGTGTGCTGAGGAGGGGGCGAGGAGCTGGGCATGGAGGGAGGGAAGGTGTGTGCTGAGGATGGGGCGAGGAGCGGGGGAGGGAGGGAAGGTGTGTGCTGAGGAGGGGGCGAGGAGCGGGGGAGGGAAGGTGTGTGCTGAGAAGGGGGCGAGGAGCGGAGCATGGAGGGAGGGAAGGTGTGTGCTGAGGAGGGGGCGAGGAGCGGGGCATGGAGGGAGGGAAGGTGTGTGCTGAGGAGGGGGCGAGGAGCGGGGCATGGAGGGAAGGAAGGTGTGTGCTGAGGAGGGGGCGAGGAGCGGGGCATGGAGGGAAGGAAGGTGTGTGCTGAGGAGGGGGCGAGGAGCGGGGCATGGAGGGAGGGAAGGTGTGTGCTGAGGAGGGGGCGAGGAGCGGGGCATGGAGGGAAGGAAGGTGTGTGCTGAGGAAGGGGGCGAGGAGCGGGGCATGGAGGGAAGGAAGGTGTGTGCTGAGGAGGGGGCGAGGAGCGGGGGAGGGAGGGAAGGTGTGTGCTGAGGAGGGGGCGAGGAGCGGGGCATGGAGGGAGGGAAGGTGTGTGCTGAGGAGGGGGCGAGGAGCGGGGCATGGAGGGAAAGAAGGTGTGTGCTGAGGAGGGGGCGAGGAGCGGGGGAGGGAGGGAAGGTGTGTGCGGGGGAGGGAAGGAAGGTGTGTGCTGAGGAGGGGGCGAGGAGCGGGGCATGGAGGGAAGGAAGGTGTGTGCTGAGGAGGGGGCGAGGAGCGGGGCATGGAGGGAAGGAAGGTGTGTGCTGAGGAGCGGGGCGTGGAGGGAAGGAAGGTGTGTGCTGAGGAGGGGGCGAGGAGCGGGGCATGGAGGGAGGGAAGGTGTGTGCTGAGGAGGGGGCGAGGAGCGGGGCATGGAGGGAAGGAAGGTGTGTGCTGAGGTGGGGGCGAGGAGCGGGGGAGGGAGGGAAGGTGTGTGCTGAGGAGCGGGGGAGGGAGGGAAAGTGTGTGCTGAGGGGGGGGCGAGGAGCGGGGCATGGAGGGAGGGAAGGAAGGTGTGTGCTGTGGAGGGGGCGAGGAGCAGGGGAGGGAGGGAAGGAAGGTGTGTGCTGAGGAGGGGGCGAGGAGCGGGGGAAGGAGGGAAGGTGTGTGCTGAGGAGGGGGCGAGGAGCGGGGGAGGGAGGGAAGTTGTGTGCTGAGGAGGGGGCGAGGAGCGGGGCATGGAGGGAAGGAAGGTGTGTGCTGAGGAGGGGGCGAGGAGCGGGGGAGGGAGGGAAAGAAGGTGTGTGCTGAGGAGGGGGCGAGGAGCGGGGGAGGGAGGGAAGGTGTGTGCTGAGGAGCGGGGGAGGGAGGGAAGGTGTGTGCTGAGGAGCGGGGCATGGAGGGAAGGAAGGTGTGTGCTGAGGAGGGGGCGAGGAGCGGGGCATGGAGGGAAGGTGTGTGCTGAGGAGGGGGCGAGGAGCGGGGCATGGAGGGAGGGAAGGTGTGTGCTGAGGAGGGGGGCGAGGAGCGGGGCATGGAGGGAGGGAAGGTGTGTGCTGAGGAGGGGGCGAGGAGCGGGGCATGGAGGGAGGGAAGGTGTGTGCTGAGGAGGGAGCGAGGAGCTGGGCATGGAGGGAGGGAAGGTGTGTGCTGAGGATGGGGCGAGGAGCGGGGGAGGGAGGGAAGGTGTGTGCTGAGGAGGGGGCGAGGAGCGGGGGAGGGAGGGAAGGTGTGTGCTGAGGAGGGGGCGAGGAGCGGGGCATGGAGGGAAGGAAGGTGTGTGCTGAGGAGGGGGCGAGGAGCGGGGCATGGAGGGAGGGAAGGTGTGTGCTGAGCAGGGGGCGAGGAGCGGGGCATGGAGGGAGGGAAGGTGTGTGCTGAGGAGGGGGCGAGGAGCGGGGCATGGAGGGAAGGAAGGTGTGTGCTGAGGAGGGGGCGAGGAGCGGGGCATGGAGGGAAGGAAGGTGTGTGCTGAGGAGGGGGCGAGGAGCGGGGCATGGAGGGAGGGAAGGTGTGTGCTGAGGAGGGGGCGAGGAGCGGGGCATGGAGGGAAGGAAGGTGTGTGCTGAGGAGGGGGCGAGGAGCGGGGCATGGAGGGAAGGAAGGTGTGTGCTGAGGAGGGGGCGAGGAGCGGGGGAGGGAGGGAAGGTGTGTGCTGAGGAGGGGGCGAGGAGCGGGGCATGGAGGGAGGGAAGGTGTGTGCTGAGGAGGGGGCGAGGAGCGGGGCATGGAGGGAGGGAAGGTGTGTGCTGAGGAGGGGGCGAGGGGCGGGGCATGGAGGGAAGGAAGGTGTGTGCTGAGGAGGGGGCGGGGGAGGGAGGGAAGGTGTGTGCTGAGGAGCGGGGGAGGGAAGGAAGGTGTGTGCTGAGGAGGGGGGCGAGGAGCGGGGCATGGAGGGAAGGAAGGTGTGTGCTGAGGAGGGGGCGAGGAGCGGGGCATGGAGGGAAGGAAGGTTGTGTGCTGAGGAGGGGGCAAGGAGCGGGGCATGGAGGGAAGGAAGGTGTGTGCTGAGGAGGGTGCGAGGAGCGGGGCATGGGAGGGAAGGTGTGTGCTGAGGAGGGGGCGAGGAGCGGGGCATGGAGGGAGGGAAGGTGTGTGCTGAGGAGGGGGCGAGGAGCGGGGGAGGGACGGAAGGTGTTTGCTGAGGAGGGGGCGAGGAGCGGGGCATGGAGGGAAGGAAGGTGTGTGCTGAGGAGGGGGCGAGGAGCGGGGCATGGAGGGAAGGAAGGTGTGTGCTGAAGAGGGGGCAAGGAGCTGGGCATGGAGGGAAGGAAGGTGTTTGCTGAGGAGGGGGCGAGGAGCGGGGGAGGGAGGGAAGGTGTGTGCTGAGGAGGGGGCGAGGAGCGGGGCATGGAGGGAAGGTGTGTGCTGAGGAGGGGGCGAGGAGCGGGGCATGGAGGGAATGAAGGTGTGTGCTGAGAAGGGGGCGAGGTGCGGGGCATGGAGGGAGGGAAGGTGTGTGCTGAGGAGGGAGCGAGGAGCGGGGCATGGAGGGAGGGAAGGTGTGTGCTGAGGAGGGGGGCGAGGAGCGGGGCATGGAGGGAGGGAAGGTGTGTGCTGAGGAGGGGGCGAGGAGCGGGGGAGGGAGGGAAGGTGTGTGCTGAGGAGCGGGGGAGGGAAGGAAGGTGTGTGCTGAGGAGGGGGGCGAGGAGCGGGGCATGGAGGGAAGGAAGGTGTGTGCTGAGGAGGGGGCGAGGAGCGGGGCATGGAAAGAAGGTGTGTGTGCTGAGGAGGGGGCGAGGAGCGGGGCATGGAGGGAAGGAAGGTGTGTGCTGAGGAGGGGGCGAGGAGCGGGGCATGGAGGGAAGGTGTGTGCTGAGGAGGGGGCGAGGAGCGGGCATGGAGGGAAGGAAGGTGTGTGCTGAGGAGGGGGCGAGGAGCAGGGGAGGGAAGGAAGGTGTTTGCTGAGGAGGGGGCGAGGAGCGGGGCATGGAGGGAAGGAAGGTGTGTGCTGAGGAGGGGGCGAGGAGCGGGGCATGGAGGGAAGGAAGGTGTGTGCTGAGGAGGGGGCAAGGAGCTGGGCATGGAGGGAAGGAAGGTGTTTGCTGAGGAGGGGGCGAGGTGCGGGGGAGGGAGGGAAGGTGTGTGCTGAGGAGGGGGCGAGGAGCGGGGCATGGAGGGAAGGAAGGTGTGTGCTGAGGAGGGGGCGAGGAGCGGGGCATGGAGGAAAGGAAGGTGTGTGCTGAGGAGGGGGCGAGGAGCGGGGCATGGAGGGAAGGAAGGTGTGTGCTGAGGAGCGGGGCATGGAGGGAGGGAAGGTGTGTGCTGAGGAGGGGGCGAGGAGCGGGGCATGGAGGGAAGGAAGGTGTGTGCTGAGGAGGGGGCGAGGAGTGGGGCATGGAGGGAAAGAAGGTGTGTGCTGAGGAGGGGGCGAGGAGCGGGCATGGAGGGAGGGAAGGTGTGTGCTGAGGAGGGGGCGAGGAGCGGGGCATGGAGGGAAGGAAGGTGTGTGCTGAGGAGGGGGGCGAGGAGCGGGGCATGGAGGGAAGGAAGGTGTGTGCTGAGGAGGGGGCGAGGAGCGGGGGAGGGAGGGAAGGTGTGTGCTGAGGATGGTGGCGAGGAGTGGGGCATGGAGCGAGGGGAAGGTGTGTGCTGAGGAGGGGGCGAGGAGCGAGGCATGGAGGGAAGGAAGGTGTGTGCTGAGGAGGGGGTGAGGAGCGGGGCATGGAGGGAGGGAAGGTGTGTGCTGAGGAGGGGGCGAGGAGCGGGGCATGGAGGGAGGGAAGGTGTGTGCTGAGGAGGGGGCGAGGAGCGGGGCATGGAGGGAGGGAAGGTGTGTGCTGAGGAGGGGGCGAGGAGCTGGGCATGGAGGGAGGGAAGGTGTGTGCTGAGGATGGGGCGAGGAGCGGGGGAGGGAGGGAAGGTGTGTGCTGAGGAGGGGGGCGAGGAGCGGGGCATGGAGGGAAGGTGTGTGCTGAGGAGGGGCGAGGAGCGGGGCATGGAGGGAGGGAAGGTGTGTGCTGAGGAGGGGGCAAGGAGCGGGGCATGGAGGGAGGGAAGGTGTGTGCTGAGGAGGGGGCGAGGAGTGGGGCATGGAGGGAGGGAAGGTGTGTGCTGAGGAGGGGGCGAGGAGCTGGGCATGGAGGGAGGTAAGGTGTGTGCTGAGGATGGGGGAGAGGAGCGGGGGAGGGAGGGAAGGTGTGTGCTGAGGTGGGGGCGAGGAGCGGGGCATGGTGGGAAGGAAGGTGTGTGCTGAGGGGGGGGCGAGGAGCGGGGGAGGGAGGGAAGGGTGTGTGCTGAGTAGGGGGCGAGGAGCGGGGCATGGAGGGAAGGAAGGTGTGTGCTGAGGAGGGGGCGAGGAGCGGGGCATGGTGGGAAGGAAGGTGTGTGCTGATGAGGGGGCGAGGAGCGGGGCATGGAGGGAAGGAAGGTGTGTGCTGAGGAGGGGGCGAGGAGCGGGGCATGGAGGGAGGGAAGGTGTGTGCTGAGGAGGGGGCGAGGAGCGGGGGAGGGAAGGTGTGTGCTGAGGAGGGGGCGAGGAGCGGGGCATGGAGGGAGGGAAGGTGTATGCTGAGGAGGGGCCGCGGAGCGGGGGAGGGAGGGAAGGAAGGTGTGTGCTGAGGAGGGGGGCGAGGAGCGGGGCATGGAGGGAGGGAAGGTGTGTGCTGAGGAGGGGGGCGAGGAGCGGGGCATGGAGGGAGGGAAGGTGTGTGCTGAGGAGGGGGCGAGGAGCGGGGAGGGAGGGAAGGTGTGTGCTGAGGAGGGGGGCGAGGAGCGGGGCATGGAGGGAAGGAAGGTGTGTGCTGAGGAGGGGGCGAGGAGCGGGGGGAGGGAAGGAAGGTGTGTGCTGAGGAGGGGCGAGGAGCGGGGCATGGAGGTAGGGAAGGTGTGTGCTGAGGAGGGGGCGAGGAGCGGGGCATGGAGGGAGGGAAGGTGTGTGCTGAGGAGGGGGCGAGGAGCGGGGCATGGAGGGAGGAAGGTGTGTGCTGAGGAGGGGGCGAGGAGCGGGGGAGGGAAGGAAGGTGTGTGCTGAGGAGGGGGCGAGGAGCGGGGGAGGGGAAGGAAGGTGTGTGCTGAGGAGGGGGGCGAGGAGCGGGGCATGGGAGGGAGGGAAGGTGTGTGCTGAGGAGGGGGCGAGGAGCGGGGGAGGGAAGGAAGGTGTGTGCTGAGGAGCGGGGGCATGGAGGGAAGGAAGGTGTGTGCTGAGGAGGGGGCGAGAAGCGGGGCATGGAGGGAGGGAAGGTGTGTGCTGAGGAGGAGACGAGGAGCGGGGCATGGAGGGAGGGAAGGTGTGTGCTGAGGAGGGGGCGAGGAGCGGGGCATGGAGGGAGGGAAGGTATGTGCTGAGGAGGGGGCGAGGAGCGGGGCATGGAGGGAGGGAAGGTGTGTGCTGAGGAGGGGGCGAGGAGCTGGACATGGAGGGAGGGAAGGTGTGTGCTGAGGATGGGGCGAGGAGCGGGGGAGGGAGGGAAGGTGTGTGCTGAGGAGGGGGCGAGGAGCGGGGCATGGAGGGAAGGAAGGTGTGTGCTGAGGAGGGGGCGAGGAGCGGGGGAGGAAGGTGTGTGCTGAGGAGGGGGCGAGGAGCGGGGCATGGAGGGAAGGAAGGTGTGTGCTGAGGAGGGGGCGAGGAGCGGGGCATGGAGGGAGGGAAGGTGTGTGCTGAGGAGGGGGCGAGGAGCGGGGCATGGAGGGAAGGAAGGTGTGTGCTGAGGAGGGGGCGAGGAGCGGGGCATGGAGGGAAGGAAGGTGTGTGCTGAGGAGGGGGCGAGGAGCGGGGCATGGAGGGGAGGGAAGGTGTGTGCTGAGGAGGGGGCGAGGAGCGGGGCATGGAGGGAAGGAAGGTGTGTGCTGAGGAGGGGGCGAGGAGCGGGGCATGGAGGGAAGGAAGGTGTGTGCTAAGGAGGGGGCGAGGAGCGGGGGAGGGAGGGAAGGTGTGTGCTGAGGAGGGGGCGAGGAGCGGGGCATGGAGGGAGGGAAGGTGTGTGCTGAGGAGGGGGCGAGGGGCGGGGCATGGAGGGAAGGAAGGTGTGTGCTGAGGAGGGGGCGAGGAGCGGGGGAGGGAGGGAAGGTGTGTGCTGAGGAGCGGGGGAGGGAAGGAAGGTGTGTGCTGAGGAGGGGGCGAGGGGCGGGCATGGAGGGAAGGAAGGTGTGTGCTGAGGAGGGGGCGAGGGGCGGGGCATGGAGGGAAGGAAGGTGTGTGCTGAGGAGGGGGCGAGGAGCGGGGGAGGGAGGGAAGGAAGGTGTGTGCTGAGGAGGGGGCGAGGAGCGGGGGAGGGAGGGAAGGTGTGTGCTGAGGAGGGGGGCGAGGAGTGGGGGAGGGAGGGAAGTTGTGTGCTGAGGAGGGGGCGAGGAGCGGGGCATGGAGAGAAGGAAGGTGTGTGCTGAGGAGGGGGCGAAGAGCGGGGGAGGGAGGGAAAGAAGGTGTGTGCTGAGGAGGGGGCGAGGAGCGGGGGAGGGAGGGAAGGTGTTGTGCTGAGGAGCGGGGGAGGGAGGGGAAGGTGTGTGCTGAGGAGCGGGGCATGGAGGGAAGGAAGGTGTGTGCTGAGGAGGGGGCGAGGAGCGGGGCATGGAGGGAAGGTGTGTGCTGAGGAGGGGGCGAGGAGCGGGGCATGGAGGGAGGGAAGGTGTGTGCTGAGGAGGGGGCGAGGAGAGGGGCATGGAGGGAGGGAAGGTGTGTGCTGAGGAGGGGGCGAGGAGCGGGGCATGGAGGGAGGAAAGGTGTGTGCTGAGGAGGGGGCGAGGAGCTGGGCATGGAGGGAGGGAAGGTGTGTGCTGAGGATGGGGCGAGGAGCGGGGGGAGGGAGGGAAGGTGTGTGCTGAGGAGGGGGCGAGGAGCGGGGCATGGAGGGAAGGAAGGTGTGTGCTGAGGAGGGGGCGAGGAGCGGGGGGAGGGAGGGAAGGTGTGTGCTGAGGAGGGGGCGAGGAGCGGGGCATGGAGGGAGGGAAGGTGTGTGCTGAGGAGGGGGCGAGGAGCGGGGCATGGAGGGAAGGAAGGTGTGTGCTGAGGAGGGGGCGAGGAGCGGGGCATGGAGGGAAGGAAGGTGTGTGGCTGAGGAGGGGGCGAGGAGCGGGGGAGGGAGGGAAGGTGTGTGCTGATGAGGGGGCGAGGAGCGGGGCATGGAGGGAGGGAAGGTGTGTGCTGAGGAGGGGCGAGGAGCGGGGCATGGAGGGAAGGAAGGTGTGTGCTGAGGAGGGGGCGAGGAGCGGGGGAGGGAGGGAAGGTGTGTGCGGGGGAGGGAAGGAAGGTGTGTGCTGAGGAGGGGGGCGAGGAGCGGGGCATGGAGGGAAGGAAGGTGTGTGCTGAGGAGGGGGCGAGGAGCGGGGCATGGAGGGAAGGAAGGTGTGTGCTGAGGAGCGGGGCGTGGAGGGAAGGAAGGTGTGTGCTGAGGAGGGGGCGAGGAGCGGGGCATGGAGGGAGGGAAGGTGTGTGCTGCGGAGGGGCGAGGAGCGGGGCATGGAGGGAAGGAAGGTGTGTGCTGAGGAGCGGGGGAGGGAGGGAAGGTGTGTGCTGAGGAGCGGGGGAGGGAGGGAAAGTGTGTGCTGAGGAGGGGGCGAGGAGCGGGGCATGGAGGGAGGGAAGGAAGGTGTGTGCTGTGGAGGGGGCGAGGAGCAGGGGAGGGAGGGAAGGAAGGTGTGTGCTGAGGAGGGGGGCGAGGAGCGGGGGAAGGAGGGAAGGTGTGTGCTGAGGAGGGGGCGAGGAGCGGGGAGGGAGGGAAGTTGTGTGCTGAGGAGGGGGCGAGGAGCGGGGCATGGAGGGAAGGAAGGTGTGTGCTGAGGAGGGGGCGAGGAGCGGGGGAGGGAGGGAAAGAAGGTGTGTGCTGAGGAGGGGGGCGAGGAGGGCGGGGGGAGGGAGGGAAGGTGTGTGCTGAGGAGCGGGGGAGGGAGGGAAGGTGTGTGCTGAGGAGCGGGGCATGGGGAAGGAAGGTGTGTGCTGAGGAGGGGGCGAGGAGCGGGGCATGGAGGGAAGGTGTGTGCTGAGGAGGGGGGCGAGGAGCGGGGCATGGAGGGAGGGAAGGTGTGTGCTGAGGAGGGGGCGAGGAGCGGGGCATGGAGGGAGGGAAGGTGTGTGCTGAGGAGGGGGCGAGGAGCGGGGCATGGAGGGAGGGAAGGTGTGTGCTGAGGATGGGGCGAGGAGCGGAGGAGGGAGGGAAGGTGTGTGCTGAGGAGGGGGCGAGGAGCGGGGCATGGAGGGAAGGAAGGTGTGTGCTGAGGAGGGGGCGAGGAGCGGGGGAGGAGGGAAGGTGTGTGCTGAGGAGGGGGCGAGGAGCGGGGCATGGAGGGAAGGAAGGTGTGTGCTGAGGAGGGGGCGAGGAGCGGGGCATGGAGGGAGGGAGGAAGGTGTGTGCTGAGCAGGGGGCGAGGAGCGGGGCATGGAGGGAGGGAAGGTGTGTGCTGAGGATGGGGGCGAGGAGCGGGCATGGAGGGAAGGAAGGTGTGTGCTGAGGAGGGGGCGAGGAGCGGGGCATGGAGGGAAGGAAGGTGTGTGCTGAGGAGGGGGCGAGGAGCGGGGGAGGGAGGGAAGGGTGTGTGCTGAGGAGGGGGCGAGGAGCGGGGCATGGAGGGAGGGAAGGTGTGTGCTGAGGAGGGGGCGAGGAGCGGGGCATGGAGGGAGGGAAGGTGTGTGCTGAGGAGGGGGCGAGGAGCGGGGCATGGAGGGAAGGAAGGTGTGTGCTGAGGAGGGGGCGGGGGAGGGAGGGAAGGTGTGTGCTGAGGAGCGGGGGAGGGAAGGAAGGTGTGTGCTGAGGAGGGGGCGAGGAGCGGGGCATGGAGGGAAGGAAGGTGTGTGCTGAGGAGGGGGCGAGGAGCGGGGCATGGAGGGAAGGAAGGTGTGTGCTGAGGAGGGGGCGAGGAGCGGGGCATGGAGGGAAGGAAGGTGTGTGCTGAGGAGGGTGCGAGGAGCGGGGCATGGAGGGAAGGTGTGTGCTGTGGAGGGGGCGAGGAGCGGGGCATGGAGGGAGGGAAGGTGTGTGCTGAGGAGGGGGCGAGGAGCGGGGGAGGGAAGGAAGGTGTTTGCTGAGGAGGGGGCGAGGAGCGGGGCATGGAGGGGAAGGAAGGTGTGTGCTGAGGAGGGGGCGAGGAGCGGGGCATGGAGGGAAGGAAGGTGTGTGCTGAGGAGGGGGCAAGGAGCTGGGCATGGAGGGAAGGAAGGTGTTTGCTGAGGAGGGGGCGAGGAGCGGGGGAGGGAGGGAAGGTGTGTGCTGAGGAGGGGGCGAGGAGCGGGGCATGGAGGGAAGGTGTGTGCTGAGGAGGGGGCGAGGAGCGGGGCATGGAGGGAATGAAGGTGTGTGCTGAGGAGGGGGCGAGGTGCGGGGCATGGAGGGAGGGAAGGTGTGTGCTGAGGAGGGAGCGAGGAGCGGGTCATGGAGGGAGGGAAGGTGTGTGCTGAGGAGGGGGCGAGGAGCGGGGCATGGAGGGAGGGAAGGTGTGTGCTGAGGAGGGGGGCGAGGAGCGGGGGAGGGAGGGAAGGTGTGTGCTGAGGAGCGGGGGAGGGAAGGAAGGTGTGTGCTGAGGAGGGGGCGAGGAGCGGGGCATGGAGGGAAGGAAGGTGTGTGCTGAGGAGGGGGCGAGGAGCGGGGCATGGAGGGAAGGTGTGTGCTGAGGAGGGGGCGAGGAGCGGGGCATGGAGGGAAGGAAGGTGTGTGCTGAGGAGGGGGCGAGGAGCGGGGCATGGAGGGAAGGTGTGTGCTGAGGAGGGGGCGAGGAGCGGGGCATGGAGGGAGGGAAGGTGTGTGCTGAGGAGGGGGCGAGGAGCAGGGGAGGGAAGGAAGGTGTTTGCTGAGGAGGGGGCGAGGAGCGGGGCATGGAGGAAGGAAGGTGTGTGCTGAGAAGGGGGCAAGGAGCTGGGCATGGAGGGAAGGAAGGTGTTTGCTGAGGAGGGGGCGAGGAGCGGGGGGAGGGAGGGAAGGTGTGTGCTGAGGAGGGGCGAGGAGCGGGGCATGGAGGGAAGGAAGGTGTGTGCTGAGGAGGGGGCGAGGAGCGGGGCATGGAGGAAAGGAAGTTGTGTGCTGAGGAGGGGGCGAGGAGCGGGGCATGGAGGGAAGGAAGGTGTGTGCTGAGGAGCGGGGCATGGAGGGAGGGAAGGTGTGTGCTGAGGAGGGGGCGAGGAGCGGGGCATGGAGGGAAGGAAGGTGTGTGCTGAGGAGGGGGCGAGGAGTGGGGCATGGAGGGAAAGAAGGTGTGTGCTGAGGAGGGGGCGAGGAGCGGGGCATGGAGGGAGGGAAGGTGTGTGCTGAGGAGGGGGCGAGGAGCGGGGCATGGAGGGAAGGAAGGTGTGTGCTGAGGAGGGGGCGAGGAGCGGGGCATGGAGGGAAGGAAGGTGTGTGCTGAGGAGGGGGCGAGGAGCGGGGGAGGGAGGGAAGGTGTGTGCTGAGGAGGGGGCGAGGAGTGGGGCATGGAGCGAGGGAAGGTGTGTGCTGAGGAGGGGGCGAGGAGCGAGGCATGGAGGGAAGGAAGGTGTGTGCTGAGGAGGGGGTGAGGAGCGGGCATGGAGGGAGGAAGGTGTGTGCTGAGGAGGGGGCGAGGAGCGGGGCATGGAGGGAGGGAAGGTGTGTGCTGAGGAGGGGGCGAGGAGCGGGGCATGGAGGGAGGGAAGGTGTGTGCTGAGGAGGGGGCGAGGAGCTGGGCATGGAGGGAGGGAAGGTGTGTGCTGAGGATGGGGCGAGGAGCGGGGGAGGGAGGGAAGGTGTGCTGAGGAGGGGGCGAGGAGCGGGGCATGGAGGGAAGGTGTGTGCTGAGGAGGGGGCGAGGAGCGGGGCATGGAGGGAGGGAAGGTGTGTGCTGAGGAGGGGGCAAGGAGCGGGCATGGAGGGAGGGAAGGTGTGTGCTGAGGAGGGGGCGAGGAGTGGGGCATGGAGGGAGGGAAGGTGTGTGCTGAGGAGGGGGCGAGGAGCTGGGCATGGAGGGAGGGAAGGTGTGTGCTGAGGATGGGGCGAGGAGCGGGGGAGGGAGGGAAGGTGTGTGCTGAGGAGGGGGCGAGGAGCGGGGCATGGTGGGAAGGAAGGTGTGTGCTGAGGGGGGGGCGAGGAGCGGGGGAGGAGGGAAGGTGTGTGCTGAGTAGGGGGCGAGGAGCGGGGCATGGAGGGAAGGAAGGTGTGTGCTGAGGAGGGGGCGAGGAGCGGGGCATGGTGGGAAGGAAGGTGTGTGCTGAGGAGGGGGCGAGGGAGCGGGGCATGGAGGGAAGGAAGGTGTGTGCTGAGGAGGGGGGCGAGGAGCGGGGCATGGAGGGAGGGAAGGTGTGTGCTGAGGAGGGGGCGAGGAGCGGGGGAGGGAGGGAAGGTGTGTGCTGAGGAGGGGGCGAGGAGCGGGGCATGGAGGGAGGAAGGTGTATGCTGAGGAGGGGCCGAGGAGCGGGGGAGGGAGGGAAGGAAGGTGTGTGCTGAGGAGGGGGCGAGGAGCGGGGGGAGGGAGGGAAGGTGTTGTGCTGAGGAGGGGGCGAGGAGCGGGGAGGGAGGGAAGGAAGGTGTGTGCTGAGGAGGGAGCGGGGGAGGGAAGGAAGGTGTGTGCTGAGGAGGGGGCCGAGGAGCGGGGGAGGGAGGGGAAGGTGTGTGCTGAGGAGGGGGCGAGGAGCGGGGGAGGGAGGGAAGGAAGGTGTGTGCTGAGGAGGGAGCGGGGGAGGGAAGGAAGGTGTGTGCTGAGGAGGGGGCGAGGAGCGGGGGGGAGGGAGGGAAGGTGTGTGCTGAGGAGGGGGCGAGGAGGGAGGGAAGGTGTGTGCTGAGGAGGGGGCGAGGAGCGGGGCATGGAGTGAAGGAAGGTGTGTGCTGAGGAGGGGCGAGGAGCGGGGGAGGGAGGGAAGGTGTGTGCTGAGGAGGGGGCGAGGAGCGGGGAAGGGAGGGAGGAAGGTGTGTGCTGAGGAGGGGGCGAGGAGCGGGGCATGGAGGGAAGGAAGGTGTGTGCTGAGGAGGGGGCGAGGAGCGAGGCATGGAGGGAGGGAAGGTGTGTGCTGAGGAGGGGGCGAGGAGCGAGGCATGGAGGGAGGGAAGGTGTGTGCTGAGGAGCGGGGGAGGGAAGGAAGGTGTGTGCTGAGGAGGGGGCGAGGAGCGGGGCATGGAGGGAAGGTGTGTGCTGAGGAGGGGGCGAGGAGCGGGGCATGGAGGGAAGGAAGGTGTGTGCTGAGGAGGGGGCGAGGAGCGGGGGAGGGAGGAAGGTGTGTGCTGAGGAGGGGGCCAGGAGCGGGGGAGGGAGGGAAGGAAGGTGTGTGCTGAGGAGGGGGCGAGGAGCGAGGCATGGAAGGAGGGAAGGTGTGTGCTGAGGAGGGGGCGAGGAGCGGGGGAGGGAGGGAAGGAAGGTGTGTGCTGAGGAGGGGCCGAGGAGCGGGGCATGGAGGGAAGGAAGGTGTGTGCTGAGGAGGGGGCGAGGAGCGGGGGAGGGAAGGAAGGTGTGTGCTGAGGGGGGGGGGGCGAGGAGCGAGGGATGGAAGGTGTGTGCTGAGGAGGGGGTGGGCGAGGAGCGGGGCATGGAGGGAGGGAAGGTGTGTGCTGAGGAGGGGCGAGGAGCGAGGGAGGGAGGGAAGGTGTGTGCTGAGGAGGGGGCGAGGAGCGGGGGAGGGAGGGAGGGAAGGTGTGTGCTGAGGAGGGGGCGAGGAGCGGGGGAGGGAGGGAAGGTTGTGTGCTGAGGAGGGGGGCGAGGAGCGGGGCATGGAGGGAGGGAAGGTGTGTGCTGAGGAGGGGGCGAGGAGCGGGGCATGGAGGGAGGGAAGGTGTGTGCTGAGAAGGGGGCGAGGAGCGGGGAAGGGAGGGAAGGTGTGTGCTGAGGAGGGGGGCGAGGAGCGGGGGAGGGAGGGAGGAAGGTGTGTGCTGAGGAGGGGGCGAGGAGCGGGGCATGGAGGGAGGGAAGGTGTGTGCTGAGGAGGGGGCGAGGAGCGGGGCATGGAGGGAGGGAAGGTGTGTGCTGAGGAGGGGGCAAGGAGCGGGGGAGGGAAGGAAGGTGTGTGCTGAGGAGGGGGCGAGGAGCGGGGGAGGGAAGGAAGGTGTGTGCTGAGGAGGGGGCGAGGAGCGGGGCATGGAGGGAGGGAAGGTGTGTGCTGAGGAGGGGGCGAGGAGCGGGGGAGGGAAGGAAGGTGTGTGCTGAGGAGCGGGGCATGGAGGCAAGGGAAGGTGTGTGCTGAGGAGGGGGCGAGGAGCGGGGCATGGAGGGAGGGAAGGTGTGTGCTGAGGAGGAGACGAGGAGCGGGGCATGGAGGGAGGGAAGGTGTGTGCTGAGGAGGGGGCGAGGAGCGGGGCATGGAGGGAGGGAAGGTGTGTGCTGAGGAGGGGGCGAGGAGCGGGGCATGGAGGGAGGGAAGGTGTGTGCTGAGGAGGGGGCGAGGAGCTGGGCATGGAGGGAGGGAAGGTGTGTGCTGAGGATGGGGCGAGGAGCGGGGGGAGGGAGGGAAGGTGTGTGCTGAGGAGGGGGCGAGGAGCGGGGCATGGAGGGAAGGAAGGTGTGTGCTGAGGAGGGGGGCGAGGAGCGGGGGAGGGAGGAAGGTGTGTGCTGAGGAGGGGGCGGGGGAGGGAGGGAAGGTGTGTGCTGAGGAGGGGGCGAGGAGCGGGGCATGGAGGGAAGGAAGGTGTGTGCTGAGGAGGGGGCCAGGAGCGGGGGAGGGAGGGAAGGAAGGTGTGTGCTGAGGAGGGGGCGAGGAGCGAGGCATGGAGGGAGGGAAGGTGTGTGCTGAGGAGGGGGCGAGGAGCGGGGGAGGGTGGAAGGAAGGTGTGTGCTGAGGAGGGGCCGAGGAGCGGGGCATGGAGGGAAGGAAGGTGTGTGCTGAGGAGGGGGCGAGGAGCGGGGGAGGGAAGGAAGGTGTGTGCTCGAGGGGGGGGGGAGGCGAGGAGCCGAGGGAGGGAGGGAAGGTGTGTGCTGAGGAGGGGGCGAGGAGCGGCGGGAGGGAGGGAAGGTGTGTGCTGAGGAGGGGGCGAGGAGCGGGGCATGGAGGGAGGGAAGGTGTGTGCTGAGGAGGGGGCGAGGAGCGGGGGAGGGAGGGAGGGAAGGTGTGTGCTGAGGGAGGGGGCGAGAAGCGGGGGAGGGAGGGAAGGTGTGTGCTGAGGAGGGGGCGAGAAGCGGGCATGGAGGGAGGGAAGGTGTGTGCTGAGGAGGGGGCGAGGAGCGGGGCATGGAGGGAGGGAAGGTGTGTGCTGAGGAGGGGGGCGAGGAAGCGGGGGAGGGAGGGAAGGTGTGTGCTGAGGAAAGGGGGCGAGGAGCGGGGCATGGAGGGAGGGAAGGTGTGTGCTGAGGAGGGGGCGAGGAGCGGGGGAGGGAAGGAAGGTGTGTGCTGAGGAGGGGGCGAGGAGCGGGGGAGGGAAGGAAGGTGTGTGCTGAGGAGGGGGCGAGGAGCGGGGCATGGAGGGAGGGAAGGTGTGTGTGCTGAGGAGGGGGCGAGGAGCGGGGGAGGGAAGGAAGGTGTGTGCTGAGGAGCGGGGCATGGAGGGAAGGAAGGTGTGTGCTGAGGAGGGGGCGAGGAGCGGGGCATGGAGGGAGGGAAGGTGTGTGCTGAGGAGGAGACGAGGAGCGGGGCATGGAGGGAGGGAAGGTGTGTGCTGAGGAGGGGGGCGAGGAGCGGGGGCATGGAGCGAGGGAAGGTGTGTGCTGAGGAGCGGGGCATGGAGGGAGGGAAGGTGTGTGCTGAGGAGGGGGCGAGGAGCTGGGCATGGAGGGAGGGAAGGTGTGTGCTGAGGATGGGGCGAGGAGCGGGGGAGGGAGGGAAGGTGTGTGCTGAGGAGGGGGCGAGGAGCGGGGGAGGGAAGGTGTGTGCTGAGAAGGGGGCGAGGAGCGGAGCATGGAGGGAGGGAAGGTGTGTGCTGAGGAGGGGGCGAGGAGCGGGGCATGGAGGGAGGGAAGGTGTGTGCTGAGGAGGGGGCGAGGAGCGGGGCATGGAGGGAAGGAAGGTGTGTGCTGAGGAGGGGGCGAGGAGCGGGGCATGGAGGGAAGGAAGGTGTGTGCTGAGGAGGGGGCGAGGAGCGGGGCATGGAGGGAGGGAAGGTGTGTGCTGAGGAGGGGGGCGAGGAGCGGGGCATGGAGGGAAGGAAGGTGTGTGCTGAGGAGGGGGCGAGGAGCGGGGCATGGAGGGAAGGAAGGTGTGTGCTGAGGAGGGGGGCGAGGAGCGGGGGAGGGAGGGAAGGTGTGTGCTGAGGAGGGGGCGAGGAGCGGGGCATGGAGGGAGGGAAGGTGTGTGCTGAGGAGGGGGCGAGGAGCGGGGCATGGAGGGAAAGAAGGTGTGTGCTGAGGAGGGGGCGAGGAGCGGGGGGAGGGAGGGAAGGTGTGTGCGGGGGAGGGAAGGAAGGTGTGTGCTGAGGAGGGGGCGAGGAGCGGGGCATGGAGGGAAGGAAGGTGTGTGCTGAGGAGGGGGCGAGGAGCGGGGCATGGAGGGAAGGAAGGTGTGTGCTGAGGAGCGGGGCGTGGAGGGAAGGAAGGTGTGTGCTGAGGAGGGGGCGAGGAGCGGGGCATGGAGGGAGGGAAGGTGTGTGCTGAGGAGGGGGCGAGGAGCGGGGCATGGAGGGAAGGAAGGTGTGTGCTGAGGTGGGGGGCGAGGAGCGGGGGAGGGAGGGAAGGTGTGTGCTGAGGAGCGGGGGAGGGAGGGAAAGTGTGTGCTGAGGGGGGGGGCGAGGAGCGGGCATGGAGGGAGGGAAGGAAGGTGTGTGCTGTGGAGGGGCGAGGAGCAGGGGAGGGAGGGAAGGAAGGTGTGTGCTGAGGAGGGGGCGAGGAGCGGGGGAAGGAGGGAAGGTGTGTGCTGAGGAGGGGGGCGAGGAGCGGGGGAGGGAGGGAAGTTGTGTGCTGAGGAGGGGGCGAGGAGCGGGGCATGGAGGGAAGGAAGGTGTGTGCTGAGGAGGGGGGCGAGGAGCGGGGGAGGGAGGGAAAGAAGGTGTGTGCTGAGGAGGGGGCGAGGAGCGGGGGAGGGAGGGAAGGTGTGTGCTGAGGAGCGGGGGAGGGAGGGAAGGTGTGTGCTGAGGAGCGGGGCATGGAGGGAAGGAAGGTGTGTGCTGAGGAGGGGGCGAGGAGCGGGGCATGGAGGGAAGGTGTGTGCTGAGGAGGGGGCGAGGAGCGGGGCATGGAGGGAGGGAAGGTGTGTGCTGAGGAGGGGGCGAGGAGCGGGGCATGGAGGGAGGGAAGGTGTGTGCTGAGGAGGGGGCGAGGAGCGGGGCATGGAGGGAGGGAAGGTGTGTGCTGAGGAGGGAGCGAGGAGCTGGGCATGGAGGGAGGGAAGGTGTGTGCTGAGGATGGGGCGAGGAGCGGGGGAGGGAGGGAAGGTGTGTGCTGAGGAGGGGGCGAGGAGCGGGGGAGGGAGGGAAGGTGTGTGCTGAGGAGGGGGCGAGGAGCGGGGCATGGAGGGAAGGAAGGTGTGTGCTGAGGAGGGGGCGAGGAGCGGGGCATGGAGGGAGGGAAGGTGTGTGCTGAGCAGGGGGCGAGGAGCGGGGCATGGAGGGAGGGAAGGTGTGTGCTGAGGAGGGGGCGAGGAGCGGGGCATGGAGGGAAGGAAGGTGTGTGCTGAGGAGGGGGGCGAGGAGCGGGGCATGGAGGGAAGGAAGGTGTGTGCTGAGGAGGGGGCGAGGAGCGGGGCATGGAGGGAGGGAAGGTGTGTGCTGAGGAGGGGGCGAGGAGCGGGGCATGGAGGGAAGGAAGGTGTGTGCTGAGGAGGGGGCGAGGAGCGGGGCATGGAGGGAAGGAAGGTGTGTGCTGAGGAGGGGGCGAGGAGCGGGGGAGGGAGGGAAGGTGTGTGCTGAGGAGGGGGCGAGGAGCGGGGCATGGAGGGAGGGAAGGTGTGTGCTGAGGAGGGGGCGAGGAGCGGGGCATGGAGGGAGGGAAGGTGTGTGCTGAGGAGGGGCGAGGGGCGGGGCATGGAGGGAAGAAAGGTGTGTGCTGAGGAGGGGGCGGGGGAGGGAGGGAAGGTGTGTGCTGAGGAGCGGGGAGGGAAGGAAGGTGTGTGCTGAGGAGGGGGCGAGGAGCGGGGCATGGAGGGAAGGAAGGTGTGTGCTGAGGAGGGGGCGAGGAGCGGGGCATGGAGGGAAGGAAGGTGTGTGCTGAGGAGGGGGCGAGGAGCGGGGCATGGAGGGAAGGAAGGTGTGTGCTGAGGAGGGTGCGAGGAGCGGGGCATGGAGGAAAGGTGTGTGCTGAGGAGGGGGCGAGGAGCGGGGCATGGAGGGAGGGAAGGTGTGTGCTGAGGAGGGGGCGAGGAGCGGGGGAGGGACGGAAGGTGTTTGCTGAGGAGGGGGCGAGGAGTGGGGCATGGAGGGAAGGAAGGTGTGTGCTGAGGAGGGGGCGAGGAGCGGGGCATGGAGGGAAGGAAGGTGTGTGCTGAGGAGGGGGCAAGGAGCTGGGCATGGAGGGAAGGAAGGTGTTTGCTGAGGAGGGGGCGAGGAGCGGGGGAGGGAGGGAAGGTGTGTGCTGAGGAGGGGGCGAGGAGCGGGGCATGGAGGGAAGGTGTGTGCTGAGGAGGGGGCGAGGAGCGGGGCATGGAGGAATGAAGGTGTGTGCTGAGGAGGGGGCGAGGTGCGGGGCATGGAGGGAGGGAAGGTGTGTGCTGAGGAGGGAGCGAGGAGCGGGGCATGGAGGGAGGGAAGGTGTGTGCTGAGGAGGGGGCGAGGAGCGGGGCATGGAGGGAGGGAAGGTGTGTGCTGAGGAGGGGGCGAGGAGCGGGGGAGGGAGGGAAGGTGTGTGCTGAGGAGCGGGGGAGGAGCGGGGCATGGAGGGAAGGAAGGTGTGTGCTGAGGAGGGGGGGCGAGGAGCGGGGCATGGAGGGAAGGAAGGTGTGTGCTGAGGAGGGGGCGAGGAGCGGGGGAGGGAGGGAAGAAAGGTGTGTGCTGAGGAGGGGGCGAGGAGCGGGGGAGGGAGGGAAGGTGTGTGCTGAGGAGGGGGCGAGGAGCGGGGGAGGGAGGGAAGGAAGGTGTGTGCTGAGGAGGGGGCGAGGAGCGGGGGGAGGGGAGGGAAGGAAGGTGTGTGCTGAGGAGGGGGCGAGGAGCGGGGCATGGAGGGAGGGAAGGTGTGTGCTGAGGAGGGGGCGAGGAGCGGGGGAGGGAGGGAAGGTGTGTGCTGAGGAGGGGGCGAGGAGCGGGGCATGGAGGGAGGGAAGGTGTGTGCTGAGGAGGGGGCGAGGAGCGAGGCATGGAGGGAGGGAAGGTGTGTGCTGAGGAGCGGGGGAGGGAAGGAAGGTGTGTGCTGAGGAGGAGCGGGGGAGGGAGGGAAGGTGTGTGCTGAGGAGGGGGCGAGGAGCGGGGGAGGGAGGGAAGGAAGGTGTGTGCTGAGGAGGGAGCGGGGGAGGGAAGGAAGGTGTGTGCTGAGGAGGGGGCGAGGAGCGGGGGAGGGAGGGAAGGTGTGTGCTGAGGAGGGGGGCGAGGAGGGAGGGAAGGTGTGTGCTGAGGAGGGGGCGAGGGAGCGGGGCATGGAGGGAAGGAAGGTGTGTGCTGAGGAGGGGGCGAGGAGCGGGGGAGGGAGGGAAGGTGTGTGCTGAGGAGGGGGCGAGGAGCGGGGAAGGGAGGGAGGGAAGGTGTGTGCTGAGGAGGGGGGCGAGGAGCGGGGCATGGAAGGAAGGAAGGTGTGTGCTGAGGAGGGGGGCGAGGAGCGAGGCATGGAGGGAGGGAAGGTGTGTGCTGAGGAGGGGGCGAGGAGCGAGGCATGGAGGGAGGGAAGGTGTGTGCTGAGGAGCGGGGGAGGGAAGGAAGGTGTGTGCTGAGGAGGGGGCGAGGAGCGGGGCATGGAGGGAAGGTGTGTGCTGAGGAGGGGGCGAGGAGCGGGGCATGTCGGAAGGAAGGTGTGTGCTGAGGAGGGGGGCGAGGAGCGGGGGAGGGAGGGAAGGTGTGTGCTGAGGAGGGGGCGGGGGAGGGAGGGAAGGTGTGTGCTGAGGAGGGGGGCGAGGAGCGGGGCATGGAGGGAAGGAAGGTGTGTGCTGAGGAGGGGGCCAGGAGCGGGGGAGGGAGGGAGGGAAGGTGTGTGCTGAGGAGGGGGCGAGGAGCGAAGCATGGAGGGAGGGAAGGTGTGTGCTGAGGAGGGGGCGAGGAGCGGGGGAGGGAGGGAAGGAAGGTGTGTGCTGAGGAGGGGCCGAGGAGCGGGGCATGGAGGGAAGGAAGGTGTGTGCTGAGGAGGGGGCGAGGAGCGGGGGAGGGAAGGAAGGTGTGTGCTGAGGGGGGGGGGGGCGAGGAGCGAGGGAGGGAGGGAAGGTGTGTGCTGAGGAGGGGGCGAGGAGCGGGGCATGGAGGGAGGGAAGGTGTGTGCTGAGGAGGGGGCGAGGAGCGAGGGAGGGAGGGAAGGTGTGTGCTGAGGAGGGGGCGAGGAGCGGGGGAGGGAGGGAAGGTGTGTGCTGAGGAGGGGGCGAGGAGCGGGGGAGGGAGGGAAGGTGTGTGCTGAGGAGGGGGCGAGGAGCGGGGCATGGAGGGAGGGAAGGTGTGTGCTGAGGAGGGGGAGGAGCGGGGCATGGAGGGAGGGAAGGTGTGTGCTGAGAAGGGGGCGAGGAGCGGGGGAGGGAGGGAAGGTGTGTGCTGAGGAGGGGGCGAGGAGCGGGGGAGGGAGGGAGGGAAGGTGTGTGCTGAGGAGGGGGCGAGGAGCGGGGCATGGAGGGAGGGAAGGTGTGTGCTGAGGAGGGGGCGAGGAGCGGGGCATGGAGGGAGGGAAGGTGTGTGCTGAGGAGGGGGCGAGGAGCGGGGGAGGGAAGGAAGGTGTGTGCTGAGGAGGGGGGAGCGAGGAGCGGGGGAGGGAAGGAAGGTGTGTGCTGAGGAGGGGGCGAGGAGCGTGGCATGGAGGGAGGGAAGGTGTGTGCTGAGGAGGGGGCGAGGAGCGGGGGAGGGAAGGAAGGTGTGTGCTGAGGAGCGGGGCATGGAGGGAAGGAAGGTGTGTGCTGAGGAGCGGGGCATGGAGGGAGGGAAGGTGTGTGCTGAGGAGGAGACGAGGAGCGGGGCATGGAGGGAGGGAAGGTGTGTGCTGAGGAGGGGGCGAGGAGCGGGGCATGGAGGGAGGGAAGGTGTGTGCTGAGGAGGGGGCGAGGAGCGGGGCATGGAGGGAGGGAAGGTGTGTGCTGAGGAGGGGGCGAGGAGCTGGGCATGGAGGGAGGGAAGGTGTTGTGCTGAGGATGGGGCGAGGAGCGGGGGAGGGAGGGAAGGTGTGTGCTGAGGAGGGGGCGAGGAGCGGGGCATGGAGGGAAGGAAGGTGTGTGCTGAGGAGGGGGCGAGGAGCGGGGGAGGGAGGGAAGGTGTGTGCTGAGGAGGGGGCGGGGGAGGGAGGGAAGGTCGTGTGCTGAGGAGGGGGCGAGGAGGCGGGGCATGGAGGGAAGGAAGGTGTGTGCTGAGGAGGGGGCCAGGAGCGGGGGAGGGAGGGAAGGAAGGTGTGTGCTGAGGAGGGGGCGAGGAGCGAGGCATGGAGGGAGGGAAGGTGTGTGCTGAGGAGGGGGCGAGGAGCGGGGGAGGGAGGGAAGGAAGGTGTGTGCTGAGGAGGGGGCCGAGGAGCGGGGCATGGAGGGAAGGAAGGTGTGTGCTGAGGAGGGGGCGAGGAGCGGGGGAGGGAAGGAAGGTGTGTGCTGAGGGGGGGGGCGAGGAGCGAGGGAGGGAGGGAAGGTGTGTGCTGAGGAGGAGGCGAGGAGCGGGGGAGGGAGGGAAGGTGTGTGCTGAGGAGGGGGCGAGGAGCGGGGCATGGAGGGAGGGAAGGTGTGTGCTGAGGAGGGGGCGAGGAGCGGGGGAGGGAGGGAGGGAAGGTGTGTGCTGAGGAGGGGGCGAGGAGCGGGGGAGGGAGGAAGGGAAGGTGTGTGCTGAGGAGGGGGCGAGGAGCGGGGCATGGAGGGAGGGAAGGTGTGTGCTGAGGAGGGGGCGAGGAGCGGGGCATGGAGGGAGGGAAGGTGTGTGCTGAGGAGGGGGCGAGGAGCGGGGGAGGGAGGGAAGGTGTGTGCTGAGGAAAGGGCGAGGAGCGGGGCATGGAGGGAGGGAAGTTGTGTGCTGAGGAGGGGGCGAGGAGCGGGGGGAGGGAAGGAAGGTGTGTGCTGAGGAGGGGGCGAGGAGCGGGGGAGGGAAGGAAGGTGTGTGCTGAGGAGGGGGCGAGGTGCGGGGCATGGAGGGAGGGAAGGTGTGTGCTGAGGAGGGGGCGAGGAGCGGGGGAGGGAAGGAAGGTGTGTGCTGAGGAGCGGGGCATGGAGGGAAGGAAGGTGTGTGCTGAGGAGGGGGCGAGAGGAGCGGGGCATGGAGGGAGGGAAGGTGTGTGCTGAGGAGGAGACGAGGAGCGGGGCATGGAGGGAGGGAAGGTGTGTGCTGAGGAGGGGGGCGAGGAGCGGGGCATGGAGGGAGGGAAGGTGTGTGCTGAGGAGCGGGGCATGGAGGAGGGAAGGTGTGTGCTGAGGAGGGGGCGAGGAGCTGGGCATGAAGGGAGGGAAGGTGTGTGCTGAGGATGGGGCGAGGAGCGGGGGAGGGAGGGAAGGTGTGTGCTGAGGAGGGGGCGAGGAGCGGGGGAGGGAAGGTGTGTGCTGAGAAGGGGGCGAGGAGCGGAGCATGGAGGGAGGGAAGGTGTGTGCTGAGGAGGGGGCGAGGAGCGGGGCATGGAGGGAGGGAAGGTGTGTGCTGAGGAGGGGGCGAGGAGCGGGGCATGGAGGGAAGGAAGGTGTGTGCTGAGGAGGGGGCGAGGAGCGGGGCATGGAGGGAAGGAAGGTGTGTGCTGAGGAGGGGGCGAGGAGCGGGGCATGGAGAAAGGGAAGGTGTGTGCTGAGGAGGGGGCGAGGAGCGGGGCATGGAGGGAGGGAAGGTGTGTGCTGAGGAGGGGGCGAGGAGCGGGGGAGGGAAGGAAGGTGTGTGCTGAGGAGGGGGCGAGGAGCGGGGGAGGGAAGGAAGGTGTGTGCTGAGGAGGGGGCGAGGAGCGGGGCATGGAGGGAGGGAAGGTGTGTGCTGAGGAGGGGGCGAGGAGCGGGGGAGGGAAGGAAGGTGTGTGCTGAGGAGCGGGGCATGGAGGGAAGGAAGGTGTGTGCTGAGGAGGGGGCGAGGAGCGGGGCATGGAGGGAGGGAAGGTGTGTGCTGAGGAGGAGACGAGGAGCGGGGCATGGAGGGAGGGAAGGTGTGTGCTGAGGAGGGGGCGAGGAGCGGGGCATGGAGGGAGGGAAGGTGTGTGCTGAGGAGCGGGGGCATGGAGGAGGGAAGGTGTGTGCTGAGGAGGGGGCGAGGAGCTGGGCATGGAGGGAGGGAAGGTGTGTGCTGAGGATGGGGCGAGGAGCGGGGGAGGGAGGGAAGGTGTGTGCTGAGGAGGGGGCGAGGAGCGGGGGAGGGAAGGTGTGTGCTGAGAAGGGGGCGAGGAGCGGAGCATGGAGGGAGGGAAGGTGTGTGCTGAGGAGGGGGGCGAGGAGCGGGGAATGGAGGGAGGGAAGGTGTTGTGCTGAGGAGGGGGCGAGGAGCGGGGCATGGAGGGAAGGAAGGTGTGTGCTGAGGAGGGGGCGAGGAGCGGGGCATGGAGGGAAGGAAGGTGTGTGCTGAGGAGGGGGCGAGGAGCGGGGCATGGAGGGAGGGAAGGTGTGTGCTGAGGAGGGGGCGAGGAGCGGGGCATGGAGGGAAGGAAGGTGTGTGCTGAGGAGGGGGCGAGGAGCGGGGCATGGAGGGAAGGAAGGTGTGTGCTGAGGAGGGGGCGAGGAGCGGGGGAGGGAGGGAAGGTGTGTGCTGAGGAGGGGGCGAGGAGCGGGGCATGGAGGGAGGGAAGGTGTGTGCTGAGGAGGGGGCGAGGAGCGGGGCATGGAGGGAAGGAAGGTGTGTGCTGAGGAGGGGGCGAGGAGCGGGGGAGGGAGGGAAGGTGTGTGCGGGGGAGGGAAGGAAGGTGTGTGCTGAGGAGGGGGCGAGGAGCGGGGCATGGAGGGAAGGAAGGTGTGTGCTGAGGAGGGGGGCGAGGAGCGGGGCATGGAGGGAAGGAAGGTGTGTGCTGAGGAGCGGGGCGTGGAGGGAAGGAAGGTGTGTGCTGAGGAGGGGGCGAGGAGCGGGGCATGGAGGGAGGGAAGGTGTGTGCTGAGGAGGGGGCGAGGAGCGGGGCATGGAGGGAAGGAAGGTGTGTGCTGAGGTGGGGGCGAGGAGCGGGGGAGGGAGGGAAGGTGTGTGCTGAGGAGCGGGGGAGGGAGGGAAAGTGTGTGCTGAGGAGGGGGCGAGGAGCGGGCATGGAGGGAGGGAAGGAAGGTGTGTGCTGTGGAGGGGGCGAGGAGCAGGGGAGGGAGGGAAGGAAGGTGTGTGCTGAGGAGGGGGCGAGGAGCGGGGGAAGGAGGGAAGTGTGTGCTGAGGAGGGGGCGAGGAGCGGGGGCATGGAGGGAAGGAAGGTGTGTGCTGAGGAGGGGGCGAGGAGCGGGGCATGGAGGGAAGGAAGGTGTGTGCTGAGGAGGGGGCGAGGAGCGGGGCATGGAGGAAAGGAAGGTGTGTGCTGAGGAGGGTGCGAGGAGCGGGGCATGGAGGAAAGGTGTGTGCTGAGGAGGGGGCGAGGAGCGGGGCATGGAGGGAGGGAAGGTGTGTGCTGAGGAGGGGGCGAGGAGCGGGGGGAGGGACGGAAGGTGTTTGCTGAGGAGGGGGCGAGGAGCGGGGCATGGAGGGAAGGAAGGTGTGTGCTGAGGAGGGGGCGAGGAGCGGGGCATGGAGGGAAGGAAGGTGTGTGCTGAGGAGGGGGCAAGGAGCTGGGCATGGAGGGAAGGAAGGTGTTTTCTGAGGAGGGGGCGAGGAGCGGGGGAGGGAGGGAAGGTGTGTGCTGAGGAGGAGGCGAGGAGCGGGGCATGGAGGGAAGGTGTGTGCTGAGGAGGGGGCGAGGAGCGGGGCATGGAGGGAATGAAGGTGTGTGCTGAGGAGGGGGCGAGGTGCGGGGCATGGAGGGAGGGAAGGTGTGTGCTGAGGAGGGAGCGAGGAGCGGGGCATGGAGGGAGGGAAGGTGTGTGCTGAGGAAGGGGGCGAGGAGCGGGGCATGGAGGGAGGGAAGGTGTGTGCTGAGGAGGGGGCGAGGAGCGGGGGAGGGAGGGAAGGTGTGTGCTGAGGAGCGGGGGAGGAGCGGGGCATGGAGGGAAGGAAGGTGTGTGCTGAGGAGGGGGCGAGGAGCGGGGCATGGAGGGAGGGAAGGTGTGTGCTGAGGAGGGGGCGAGGAGCGGGGCATGGAGGGAAGGAAGGTGTGTGCTGAGGGTGGGGGCGAGGAGCGGGGGAGGGAGGGAAGGTGTGTGCTGAGGAGCGGGGAGGGAGGGAAAGTGTGTGCTGAGGAGGGGGCGAGGAGCGGGGCATGGAGGGAGGGAAGGAAGGTGTGTGCTGTGGAGGGGGCGAGGAGCAGGGGAGGGAGGGAAGGAAGGTGTGTGCTGAGGAGGGGGCGAGGAGGGGGGGAAGGAGGAAGGTGTGTGCTGAGGAGGGGGCGAGGAGCGGGGCATGGAGGAAGGAAGGTGTGTGCTGAGGAGGGGGCGAGGAGCGGGGCATGGAGGGAGGGAAGGTGTGTGCTGAGGAGGGGGCGAGGAGCGGGGCATGGAGGGAAGGAAGGTGTGTGCTGAGGAGGGGGCGAGGAGCGGGGCATGGAGGGAAGGAAGGTGTGTGCTGAGGAGGGGGCGAGGAGCGGGGGAGGGAGGGAAGGTGTGTGCTGAGGAGGGGGCGAGGAGCGGGGCATGGAGGGAGGGAAGGTGTGTGCTGAGGAGGGGGCGAGGAGCTGGGCATGGAGGAAGGAAGGTGTGTGCTGAGGAGGGGGCGAGGAGCGGGGGAGGGAGGGAAGGTGTGTGCGGGGGAGGGAAGGAAGGGTGTGTGCTGAGGAGGGGGCGAGGAGCGGGGCATGGAGGGAGGGAAGGTGTGTGCTGAGGAGGGGGGCGAGGAGCGGGGCATGGAGGGAAGGAAGGTGTGTGCTGAGGTGGGGCGAGGAGCGGGGGAGGGAGGGAAGGTGTGTGCTGAGGAGCGGGGGGAGGGAGGGAAAGTGTGTGCTGAGGAGGGGGCGAGGAGCGGGGCATGGAGGGAGGGAAGGAAGGTGTGTGCTGTGGAGGGGCGAGGAGCGGGGCATGGAGGGAGGGAAGGTGTGTGCTGAGGAGGGGAGCGAGGAGCTGGGCATGGAGGGAGGGAAGGTGTGTGCTGAGGATGGGGCGAGGAGCGGGGGAGGGAGGGAAGGTGTGTGCTGAGGAGGGGGCGAGGAGCGGGGCATGGAGGGAAGGAAGGTGTGTGCTGAGGAGGGGGCGAGGAGCGGGGGAGGGAGGGAAGGTGTGTGCTGAGGATGGGGCGAGGAGCGGGGGAGGGAGGGAAGGTGTGTGCTGAGGAGGGGGCGAGGAGCGGGGCATGGAGGGAAGGAAGGTATGTGCTGAGGAGGGGGCGAGGAGCGGGGGAGGGAGGGAAGGTGTGTGCTGAGGAGGGGGCGAGGAGCAGGGCATGGAGGGGAAGGAAGGTGTGTGCTGAGGAGGGGGCGAGGAGCGGGGCATGGAGGGAGGGAAGGTGTGTGCTGAGCAGGGGGCGAGGAGCGGGGCATGGAGGGAGGGAAGGTGTGTGCTGAGGAGGGGGCGAGGAGCGGGGCATGGAGGGAAGGAAGGTGTGTGCTGAGGAGGGGGCGAGGAGCGGGGCATGGAGGGAAGGAAGGTGTTTGCTGAGGAGGGGGCGAGGAGCGGGGCATGGAGGGAGGGAAGGTGTGTGCTGAGGAGGGGGCGAGGAGCGGGGCATGGAGGGAGGGAAGGTGTGTGCTGAGGAGGGGGCGAGGAGCGGGGGAGGGAGGGAAGGAAGGTGTGTGCTGAGGAGGGGGCGAGGAGCGGGGGAGGGAGGGAAGGTGTGTGCTGAGGAAGGGGGCGAGGAGCGGGGAGGGAGGGAAGGAAGGTGTGTGCTGAGGAGGGGGCGAGGAGCGGGGGAGGGAGGGAAGGAAGGTGTGTGCTGAGGAGGGGGCGAGGAGCGGGGCATGGAGGGAGGGAAGGTGTGTGCTGAGGAGGGGGCGAGGAGCGGGGGAGGGAGGGAAGGTGTGTGCTGAGGAGGGGGCGAGGAGCGAGGCATGGAGGGAGGGAAGGTGTGTGCTGAGGAGCGGGGGAGGGAAGGAAGGTGTGTGCTGAGGAGGAGCGGGGGAGGGAGGGAAGGTTGTCACGGGATGGTTAGAGTCTATACTATAGGCAATGTGTAATATATATTTCATGTGGAATGTATTCTCTAACCTGTTGTATACATCAATGTGTAGTTGGCTGATTAGGGTCTAGTGTGTTAGCACATTGTATGCAAATACCTCTAACTAGTGAGGACAATGGGTGGAGATAATCTGATCGGTGTCTCCAAGAAGATGTTGGACTGTGCATTGTTCAAAAGAGACAGGGAGTCTGCTCTCCTTGGCATAGGTGAGGGGGGAAGGATCTGTGACTCAGCCCTTCCCACCCCCAGATATAGGAAGTAACAGTTTAGTATATAGTTGTAGCTTGGAGTTAGTATGTGTTAGCCGGCCTGTGCACAGCTCTGCAGAGAGCCAGGATATAGTTACAGGACCAAGGAACCAAAGTTATCATTGGATTGTGACTTCTGTGGACTTATTGTTATTACGGTTGATGTGACCGCCGCCGGCTACTAACTTTGTGGATTACAATAAATTGCTGTTGTCTCCCGACCTCTTGCGTCCGTGTTGATTCAAAAGACCTTCCGGAGGAAGACGTATACCTTTGCTCCGTGACAACTGGTGGCAGCGGTGGGATCAACAGCGGACAGCGAGATGGACTACAGCAGCTCAGCGATTAATGGAGCCACAACCTCAGAATACAGGAACTGGACTATGGCAAGTCTACAAGTAAGGGCCCGGGAACTAAACCTGAGTTACCAGGGAAGAACGAAAGAGCAACTGATCGAGGCACTGGAGGAGATGACCCTGCAAAGCGACCATGAGGAGGGCTGCCCCCAGGAGACAGTAGAGATACGGGAGTGGCAGGTACAGACCCAAAAGAGCAGATGGGTTGTTTTGTATGAGGAGGAATTGGCAGTGCTGGGGCTAGGAGCAACTGCAGAGCAAAGGAGTAGAGCGTTACAGAGGGCTCAGGAAACGGAGAAGGAGGAACAGAGAATGGCGCATGAAAAGGAAAGAATGGCGCATGAAATGCGAATGGCTGAGATAACTGCGCGGAATTATAATCAAACGTCGACCCCCAGCCCAACAGTGAGAGAACCACCATATGTCTCCCATAAACACTTCAAGACCTTTGATGAAGCGGCTGGGATGTTGATGGATATTTTCAGGACTTCGAACACCAGTGCCACCTGATGGAAGTCCCAGAGAAGGATTGGGTCCGGTATCTGGTGGGGCACCTACGAGATGGGGCTGCGGAAGCTCTCAGAGCCATGGACCCTAGTGATCAGCAGGGACTATGAGGCCATTAAAAGAGCGGTGCAGAAGTATTATGCAGTCACTCCAGAGACCTACCGAGTTCAGTTCCGCTCTTTGTCTTACAATGGGGGAAGCTCCTTCCACATGTTCGCCCACAAGTTGAAGCAAGCATGCAAGCGCTGGCTAGAAGGAGAGGAGGCTGTCACAGTCGATAAGATCCTCCAAGTCATACTTAAGGAACAGTTCTTTTCCCAGTGCCCCGCTGAGATCCGTGAGTGGGTGCTGGAACGGAACCCAGCCACAGTGGAGCAAGCTGCTTCCCTTGCAGATGAGGGCCTGACCATCAAGCCGCAGTGGAAGAGGTTGTTTGCAGAGGAGCGGAAAACTACCACAGTCCGCCAGACACCCCTTCAGCCAGCCACCCACCTTTCGTGCCCGGCCTCAGGATTACAATTTCCCCTCTACCCTTGCCCCAGCCCATCGGCCTCCAGCTATGAACAACCCTGTCCCTAGACAACGACCTACTGGAAGAATGCTAGAGCGCAGATGTTTTGGTTGCGGGCGGCCTGGACATTTGCAAGCTAGTTGCCCTGTTAACATGGGGGCACGGGCCACCGTGGCATCTCGGCCTATTCACTACCTGGGAACCACCCCTAGGACAGAAAGTTTGGCCCCATGTCCAGATGACTCCATGAATGACCCATCTGTTCCACCTCCAGGGGTCTATGGGATTCAGCCTTCCGCCACACATCCCGCAAACCTTCAGAGGAAGCACTTGCAGGAGGTCCTACTGGATGGCCGAACAGTTGTTGGATTCCGGGACTCGGGAGCTTTCCTAACGGTAGCGGACCCCCGAGTTGTGCGACCCGAGGCCCTAGAGGAGGGCTCTGGCATTTCTATCAAGTTGGCAGGGGGTACTCAAAGACGTATTCCTAAAGCTACCGTGGAACTCGACTATGGTTATGGACCAAAACGATGCACAATTGGTGTGATGAGCGGGCTGCGGCCGATGTTCTGTTAGGCAACGATGTTGGAAATCTACAGTGCCACTTTGTGGGAGCAGTGACCCGAAGCCAAGCTCAGGAGAAGCCAACATGGATCCACCGGATTTTCTGACAGATGCCAGCCCTTCAACCCTACAACTTTACCATTCAGCACCGCCGAGGGAACCAATACCAGAACGCGGATGGGTTATCCCGGCAGGAGGACATATGACCTATAGAGACTGATGTGCATTCCCCAATTTACCTGTGTAGGCCAATTGTGTCATGCACATGTTTTGAGAGGGGGAGGGGTTGTCACGGGATGGTTAGAGTCTATACTATAGGCAATGTGTAATATATATTTCATGTGGAATGTATTCTCTAACCTGTTGTATACATCAATGTGTAGTTGGCTGATTAGGGTCTAGTGTGTTAGCACATTGTATGCAAATACCTCTAACTAGTGAGGACAATGGGTGGAGATAATCTGATCGGTGTCTCCAAGAAGATGTTGGACTGTGCATTGTTCAAAAGAGACAGGGAGTCTGCTCTCCTTGGCATAGGTGAGGGGGGAAGGATCTGTGACTCAGCCCTTCCCACCCCCAGATATAGGAAGTAACAGTTTAGTATATAGTTGTAGCTTGGAGTTAGTATGTGTTAGCCGGCCTGTGCACAGCTCTGCAGAGAGCCAGGATATAGTTACAGGACCAAGGAACCAAAGTTATCATTGGATTGTGACTTCTGTGGACTTATTGTTATTACGGTTGATGTGACCGCCGCCGGCTACTAACTTTGTGGATTACAATAAATTGCTGTTGTCTCCCGACCTCTTGCGTCCGTGTTGATTCAAAAGACCTTCCGGAGGAAGACGTATACCTTCGCTCCGTGACAAAGGTGTGTGCTGAGGAGGGGGCGAGGAGCGGGGGAGGGAGGGAAGGAAGGTGTGTGCTGAGGAGGGAGCGGGGAGGGAAGGAAGGTGTGTGCTGAGGAGGGGGCGAGGAGCGGGGGAGGGAGGGAAGGTGTGTGCTGAGGAGGGGGCGAGGAGCGGGGAAGGGAGGGAGGGAAGGTGTGTGCTGAGGAGGGGGCCAGGAGCGGGGCATGGAGGGAAGGAAGGTGTGTGCTGAGGAGGGGGCGAGGAGCGAGGCATGGAGGGAGGGAAGGTGTGTGCTGAGGAGGGGGCGAGGAGCGAGGCATGGAGGGAGGGAAGGTGTGTGCTGAGGAGCGGGGGAGGGAAGGAAGGTGTGTGCTGAGGAGGGGCGAGGAGCGGGCATGGAGGGAAGGTGTGTGCTGAGGAGGGGGCGAGGAGCGGGGCATGGAGGGAAGGAAGGTGTGTGCTGAGGAGGGGGCGAGGAGCGGGGGGAGGGAGGGAAGGTGTGTGCTGAGGAGGGGGCGGGGGAGGGAGGGAAGAGGTGTGTGCTGAGGAGGGGGCGAGGAGCGGGGCATGGAGGGAGGGAAGGTGTGTGCTGAGGAGGGGGCGAGGAGCGGGGCATGGAGGGAAGGAAGGTGTGTGCTGAGGAGGGGGCGAGGAGCGGGGGAGGGAGGGAAGGAAGGGGTGTGCTGAGGAGGGGCGAGGAGCGGGGGAGGAGGGAAGGAAGGTGTGTGCTGAGGAGGGGGCGAGGAGCGGGGCATGGAGGGAGGGAAGGTGTGTGCTGAGGAGGGGGCGAGGAGCGGGGCATGGAGGGAAGGAAGGTGTGTGCTGAGGAGGGGGCGAGGAGCGGGGGAGGGAGGGAAGGAAGGTGTGTGCTGAGGAGGGGCGAGGAGCGGGGCATGTTGGGAAGGAAGGTGTGTGCTGAGGAGGGGGCGAGGAGCGGGGGAGGGAAGGAAGGTGTGTGCTGAGGGGGGGGGCGAGGAGCGAGGGGAGGGAGGGAAGGTGTGTGTGCTGAGGAGGGGGCGAGGAGCGGGGCATGGAGGGAGGGAAGGTGTGTGCTGAGGAGGGGGCGAGGAGCGAGGAGGGAGGGAAGGTGTGTGCTGAGGAGGGGGCGAGGAGCGGGGAGGGAGGGAGGGAAGGTGTGTGCTGAGGAGGGGGCGAGGAGCGGGGGGAGGGAGGGAAGGTGTGTGCTGAGGAGGGGGCGAGGAGCGGGGCATGGAGGGAGGGAAGGTGTGTGCTGAGGAGGGGGCGAGGAGCGGGGCATGGAGGGAGGGAAGGTGTGTGCTGAGAAGGGGGCGAGGAGCGGGGGAGGGAAGGGAAGGTGTGTGCTGAGGAGGGGGGCGAGGAGCGGGGGGAGGGAGGGAGGGGAAGGTGTGTGCTGAGGAGGGGGCGAGGAGCGGGGCATGGAGGGAGGGAAGGTGTGTGCTGAGGAGGGGGCGAGGAGCGGGGCATGGAGGGAGGGAAGGTGTGTGCTGAGGAGGGGGCGAGGAGCGGGGGAGGAGGAGGGAAGGTGTGTGCTGAGGAGGGGGCGAGGAGCGGGGGAGGGAAGGAAGGTGTGTGCTGAGGAGGGGGCGAGGAGCGGGGCATGGAGGGAGGGAAGGTGTGTGTGCTGAGGAGGGGGCGAGGAGCTGGGGAGGGAAGGAAGGTGTGTGCTGAGGAGGCGGGGCATGGGAGGGAGGGAAGGTGTGTGCTGAGGAGGGGGCGAGGAGCGGGGCATGGAGGGAGGGAAGGTGTGTGCTGAGGAGGGGGCGAGGAGCGGGCTGGAGGGGAGGGAAGGTGTGTGCTGAGGAGGGGGCGAGGAGCGGGGCATGGAGGAGGAAGGTGTGTGCTGAGGAGGGGGCGAGGAGCGGGGCATGGAGGGAAGGAAGGTGTGTGCTGAGGAGGGGGCGAGGAGCGGGCATGGAGGGAGGAAGGTGTGTGCTGAGGAGGGGGCGAGGAGCGGGGGAGGGAGGGAAGGTGTGTGCTGAGGAGGGGGGCGAGGAGCGGGGCATGGAGGGAAGGAAGGTGTGTGCTGAGGAGGGGGCGAGGAGCGGGGGGAGGGAGGGAAGGTGTTTGCTGAGGAGGGGAGAGCGGGGAGGGAGGGAAGGTGTGTGCTGAGGAGGGGGCGAGGAGCGGGGCAGGGAGGGAGGGAAGGTGTGTGCTGAGGAGGGGCGAGGAGCGGGGCATGGAGGGAGGGAAGGTGTGTGCTGAGGAGGGGGCGAGGAGCGGGGGAGGGAGGAAGGTGTGTGCTGAGGGAGGGGGCGAGGAGCGGGGCATGGAGGGAGGGAAGGTGTGTGCTGAGGAGGGGGCGAGGAGCGGGGGAGGGGAGGGAAGGTGTGTGCTGAGGAAGGGGGCGAGGAGCGGGGGCATGGAGGAGGAAGGTGTGTGCTGAGGAGGGGGCGAGGAGCGGGGCAGGGAGGGAGGGAAGGTGTGTGCTGAGGAGGGGGCGAGGAGCGGGGGAGGGAAGGAAGGTGTGTGCTGAGGAGGGGGCGAGGAGCGGGGCATGGAGGGAGGAAGGTGTGTGCTGAGGAGGGGCGAGGAGCGGGGCATGGAGGGAGGGAAGGTGTGTGCTGAGGAGGGGGCGAGGAGCGGCAGGGAGGGAGGGAAGGTGTGTGCTCGAGGAAGGGGCGAGGAGCGGGCATGGAGGGAGAGGAAGGTGTGTGCTGAGGGAGGGGGCGAGGAGCGGGGGAGGGAAGGAAGGTGTGTGCTGAGGAGGGGGCGAGGAGCGGGAGGGGGAAGGAAGGTGTGTGCTGAGGAGGGGCGAGGAGCGGGGCATGGAGGGAGGGAAGGTGTGTGCTTGAGCGAGGGGGCGAGGAGCGGGGGAGGGAAGGAAGGTGTGTGCTGAGGAGCGGGGCATGGAGGGAAGGAAGGTGTGTGCTA